>NW_007577769.1:114543-244492 GCF_000690725.1 Stegastes partitus | reverse complement strand
TGATTTTTGGTTGCCAAATGCAGTATTACCTGTTGGGACATTTACCAGCTTTCAATTTGCTTTATCGTTTGTCACAAAAAATAGTTCATTAAATAAAAAAAAAATAATAACTGTTGCTTTAATGTGCATGTATAGCTCTATTATTGGAACACATTATTGGTGTCCAGTAGATGGCAGTGTTGACTGCAGATTTTGAGTAGTTTGTTTTTTCCTCAACATTTGGATTCTTGTGTTCACTTGGTGATACTGTGAAATAGAAAGGTGTTGCTTGGCTGGTTGAACACAAAGCAAAAGCTGAATTAATTCATGGCACAGTGCTGCAAATTGATTTGACGTATGTGAGGTTACGAGCAAAGATCTTTAAGCTTTCCACACCCGTTTCCTTTTGCAAACATGAAACATTTTGTGAGGAAATTCTGTGAATGATTTCTGATGATGGCAATAATATTTAACTAATGAGAACAGTCTTTCTACTGTTCTTTAGATGCCCCCAAATCTGGGTTGTCTGGCAGTCCAGGAACCTTATAAGCAATACCTGTATGTCATTTGAAGTGTGGTGGTCCAGTGACCATGGCAAATGACAGATATAAATGGAGATTTCTCTCCCTATTTGACTTTGTATTGTTAATTGCTTGCCTTCTTTGTATGCTTTCTTGTACTATTTCTCATCCATCTCTATCTTCCTTTGTGTCATATTCCCTGGTGGAGTTTGTGTTTATAAGCTAGTGAGAAAGAACAATAAAACAAGTGAATAAAACAGAATGAATTAAATTAGTTGATTACCTGCAAACACACACAGACATGCATGTGCACACATGTACATATATCCACTCACACACAGATCAAATGGTGAGCTGAGGTCTGGCCCTAGGGCATGAACATGGATTAATGTGCCCAGGGCGATTATTTCATTTATAACTGTCCTGGACCTTTTCAGATAAGACCATTTTTCAGGTTGCCATCCATTAGCACCTTTAGACTGCATCTATTAGCCTGCCAAGCACTCAGAGCGCCATTTAAAGGGCCAGTGCCCTCCCTGTTTAGCTTGCATTGTAAAGCACTTTTAAAGAGGAGTCAAGGTTGTCTAGGGGCAAATTGAGCAGAGCTATCTCTCAGAGTGCTAAGGTGCAAATGTTTAAATTATCAGAAAAATGACACATAGGTTACCCCACCAAAAACCCATTCTGGATGTGAAGACAGTGCATCTGTTTGGAGTAAAATGTCACCAGAAAGGTGCATCAACCAATTCAAGTGGGTTCAATTCCTACTCCTACACTTTTTTTTAGAAATTATAGTATCAATATAAACCCACTGCAGTATGTCCTTAAAGTGTATAGGGGGTTTATAAAACCATCTGCATAACTTACAGCCCCAGTCCCCATGTTCTAGATACAGTATTCACATGCAAAAAATGTCCTTTCTTTTGTGCTCCCACTGGACCCTCCTGCGGTCCCCTCTAAAACCAGCAGAGGAAAACGGTCCGTGAGACATGCAGTAAAAGTAAAATATAAAATGGCTGCCTTGGCTGGGATTCTCCTTCATCAGCAGCTTGGTACTCACTGACCCCATTAATCCAGGTGTTCATTCATCTACAGCACGATCCTCCCCGGCTGTTAATGGCTCACCCTACTGAGTTTGCCCAGCTCAGCCCCGGTCTTCTCCTGCTCCTACCCAGTGTAATAGGTCCTGGTCCCATACAAATGTAATTGGGACTGCCAATAAGCTAAGCGTGGGCAGCCATATAAATGAGCCTTGGTAAATGTCAAGCCTTTTAATACTTAGTTGTAATGCCACATTTGTTTTGTAGGCTGTCATTTGGTTTTAGAGTGACCCAAACTTGTGAACCCCCCCTTCCCCCTGAGTACAGGTCAAGAGAAGGTGGTATATATACTTGAGGTTACACTGCTGTCAGTGTAATGCATGATTGGCAAAGATCCCTCATCTCTCAGGCAAAGCAGGCTAGAAATGTGTAAGCAATACAACAAGTTTCTCATTGATTAAACTGCAGGCTGGTGGACACTGTTCAGCTGTCTGCAGACTGGGCTCTTGTTTCGATGCAGACAGGCTGAGCTTTAAGGGACAGGAGCGCTCATGTTAATGTCATCTTTGCCTCACCGGCTCTGACATCAGGTCTAATATGAGGCCTCAGCTGCTGCCAATCTGACAATTCAATGTGTCTTTCATATAAAGGGAAGGTTCATGTGAATTAAAATGGCAGGCATGTGCGTCTGTCTGTGAAAATGTGCTTGTTTGTGTGTGTGTGAGCTTATGTCTAGGTGGATGTGAGCTTGCATGCGTAGCCTTATACTTGCTTTGCTTGAGTGTGTTTTGTGTTTGTGCGTGCTTGCGCATGCATACATGGTAATTTATGTACAAACATATGTGTTTCAGCGTCTGCACATGTTGGTCTGTTCACTCAAAGGTTTATGTGCAAGCTCTGCCTTGCGCAAGAGCCAGACATACATCGTACTCCTCATTTCTCCTCTCTCCCTTTTTACTGCATTCCCACATGCAGAGACTGTAAAAGAGAGTGATTTACACACAAGTGAATAAATACTTTGAGCTTGCAATACGGTCTATGTTCTATACCTCTCCTGTGCTGATTCGAAAGCTTTAGTTAGCCCCATGTCCCTTAAGAGGGTCAGAGGAGCATGTTTGTTTAGTGTCCCCGAAAATTCTGTTGTGGGATTGTTAGTGTAGCCAGAGGGTAAGAAAAGAAGTATCCAAAATGGTGCAACCTTAGGAATCATCACTGGTATGTAAACTGAAACACAGTTTTCACCTTTTAATTATCTAAGTGGCTGTGATGGCTACTTGTGACAACATGTGAGGTGAATACTGACACTGATCGCTCATGAAACTGGCTAGAAATCAGCAGCTTAGGTCAGCAGTTGGAAAAGGGGGGACAACTTGGAGGAGAGAGAGTGATAAAGAAAGGAGAGACAGCCCTTATTATGTAGTGTGAACTCAGCCAAGCTTTATATCCAACGTCTGTCTCCATAAGCCCTGAGCACTTGCTATGTGTTCATCTACACAGAGAGATGCCATTTGTCCTAGCAGACACACACACAAACACAAGCGCATACACATTCCCCTCAAACAGACTTCCGTAGCTTGTTTGACAAATTGAGCACATTTGTTCACTGGAGAAATTTTCATTGAGCAACTGGGTCTTCTCTGTGTCTCCTGTTGTTTCTCATTCAGAGGTTTCCTCCCCTCTTTCTCAGTCTGTGGGTAGATTGTTTACAGCAGGAAGTGCCTGGCATCCTCTCACTTGGCATTGGGAGACACTGACTTGGCTGGTGCTGGTAGCCCAACATCATTCACAGTCCCAGTGCCTGCTTCAATGTAATTCATGTGCTTTTGGGAGGCATCCTTACCGGAATAGAGAGCGTTTTTGTTGATTATTCCGTCTGTTTTTGATTACATCCTGGCTGGTCTCTGAGAGCTAGTGGACAATTTAGCTATCATTCCTAGATGGGTTAATGGGGCCCGGGCCGTAGGTTTATGTTGTGGTTCAAAACAGTAGGTTGGCACACATTTTTAGTTGTAACTGCAATGATTACTAGTTAGAAATGCTCGTGTGGTATTTTCTTTCACGTGTGTTCAAACTTGCATGTTTGTGCATGTATTTTTTGCTAAGCTAGCGGCATGGTTCTAGGGATGGGAATGTTGTACAGTTCACCACTTTGGCCCTGACTAGAATACTGTAACATTTAATAGATTAATTATTGTAAAATTGTGTATATATCCAAGGCTCTGGTTATATTTTCAACCTTGTTGATCTACAGACTTCAACTTGACTACTTGACGTTTTTGGATTTTAGAAAAAAGCTTGACAACTATTGAATGGACTGTCATGAATTTGGTACTTCCACATTATCCAGAGGATGAATCCTAATAGCTATGGTGATCCCTTGACTTTTCATCTAACACCACCAACAGCCTCAACTTATCCTGTGAAATACATATTCCTGATGGATTGGCACATGCATTTATGGATTCCCAACAGTGTGATCTATTGATCCCCTGACTTCCCTTGTAGAACCAACATGTGGTTGATATTTGTGGTTTTGATTGAACTGTCTCACCGGTCAGATGTATTGCCATAAACTTTGATACACACATTCATGTCTCCCTCAGGATCCTTTGTGTTTTTTCCCCTTGGCTTCAACTGTAGCACAATCATCAGAACAGCATGTCAACATGTCCATCTATTTGATTTTTTTGTTTGTTTTTTTACCAAAAAAAAAACCTGCAAAAGAACAAAATACACTAACTGGTGACAGGTCATAGAAGTTGTCTCCAAATACAGTTAATTCTGTGACTAACTTGATAACAGGCCTAAATCAAATGGTGCAGTGTGATGTTGGATATGTTTTCTCACTGTAAACCAGACTTAGTGCTTGTTAAAGATTGCTCTTGCGCAAAGAAGCTCTCCTCTGTGAAACACCAAGTGGACTGACTCATCCTTTAGTTGCAACTCCATTCATCCATCCATCTAACCATCCTTCCATCAATCCTGTTTTTCCCGCTTATCTGGTATCAAGGGATTGAGTCATGGTGGCAGCGAAGCAGGGCATTCCAGATGTACCTCTTTTTCAGCTCATTTTTCAGCTCCTCTTCGGGAATCCAATGGTGTGCTGAGGCCAGATGAGATATGTAGTAGTCCCTCAAGAGAGTTCTGGGTCTACAATAGGGTTTCCTCCCAGCTGGGCATGCCCAAAAAATCTCCAAAGTGAGGAACCCAGGAGCATCCAAATAAAATACCTTAACCACCTCAGCTGACTTCTATCAGTGTGAAGGAGCAGTAACTCTACTCCGATTCCTAACCACCCTAGTGAGAAGACCCATTTCAGCTGCTTGTATCTGTAATCTCATAGAGATGAGAGCTCATGACCATTGGTGAGGGTTGGAACATAGATCAGCTGGTAAATCCAAACCTTCGCCTTCCAGCTTACCTCCCTCTTGCCCATAGCGATCCAGTACAACACATTACTGCTTGCGCTTCTCCAATCCATCTGTATTTCTTATACTCTGTTTTGCCATCACTTGTGAACAAGATCCCGAGATACGTAAACTCCTCCACTTGGGGCAGTAACTCATTAATAACACAGAGGGATTTCTGGCAGAGAACCATAGCCTAGACCTAGAGATGCTGACTCTTTTCCTGACTGCTTTGTACTTGAAAAAACCCTCGTGCAACACAGTGATGCGTCTCCTCTGTAGCAGATCACGTCACAGCAGTCTGTTTCTTTCATATCACAATAATCTCAGCTGATCATTTCAACATTTTGAACCAGAGCCTTAAGCATCAGATCTTTTTGGATGTAGCTTGTGAAAAATATGGTGTGCCAAGTTAAACAGGTTACAAGTGATGTTTTAATGTGATAAATACATACTAAATAAACATTTAGGTAAATATAAATATTGGATTGGACTCAGTATACCCAACATTCATGGATCTAGAGTAGATCTGGCATTAAAAAAAACATGACTGGGATATCTATACTAACTCACTGGACTTAGATGATGATTGAGGTAAACGCAGTTTCTTCTTATCAGCATTAGTATTATCATCGTAATCACCTTAGCTTGCTAGATTGCTATTTATCTCAAAACAGTGCTGGGCCTAAGTTCAATCTCACAGGGTTGTAAGTCGTCAAATGTTTAATCCATCTCATGACTGTTTGTACAGGCTGGTCGCTGTTGTTTATCCAGCCATGATGTCAAACACACTGTAAAAGAGAGGATATTGGTGTCTTTGAGGTGCAAACAGAATTTGTGCCGTTTGACCCTTGAGATGGATGTTGCATGGTCTGAATAGTGCTAGCCCCTGCATAAGTACCTCAATTGCTCTCTGCAGAAGTGCTAAGCCTACTGGGGCTGTTTGTGCTGGGTAAGCTTGTATTTCCTTGAGCATGCACCACCTGTCAGCAAGCACAACTGTATGTGGATGTGTGTTTTTTGTGTGCATTTCTGTGTTCTTATATGAACACATGCAAGTGTGTTACAAGCCATGAATAGTGGCACAAGTCAAACCCATATGTTGTTTAGTCTACAGCAGCAGTAAGCTACCAGCACTAAGTGTTTGGCAGTCTCTTATTAAGGAGCTTTTAGACAGTGTAATTATATTCCAAAAGCGTTTGTGCGAGTGTATTCTTATGTTCGCACATGAATGTACATGCAACTTTCCCATGGGGGCTACCTGATCCTATTACATTATCCACCGCACATCAAAGGGTTAAGAGCTGTCTGCCTCTATAGTCATTAAGCCCTCTCTTAGCCACAGTAAATCAACGCTGTGCCGGCAACAGCTGCTCTGATCACCTATTAAAACTTCCATAATGTGCTGTGTGTACAGAGTGGGGCCTGTAAGCTGACACTGGCCAATAGACCCCAGATAAAGGCCATATTGAGCCTCAGACCTGGTTCCTATAGTCATCATAGGAAAGGAAGTGAAGCTGAGTGACTAGAGATGACAAAAAAGCCTTGTCATTAACTTCCTCAGAGCTTGTAACCATGCAGGACACAAAATGGATATGCCCCGTAGTGCAGATGTATTTATATCTCAGATCACTAGACTATGAGATGTTATCTTTAGCCAAGTTGGCTAAAGTCTTTAAACCTTGATATATTTAATGCTGGAGATTTCCCAGTTAAATGCCTGGTAGCAGCTGAGAAAATACTTTATTTCTTTTGTTTAGAGCTATAAATTATAATTCAGTCATGGGTGTATACCATTATAGGATTTCACTTAGAAAAACAAATGAAATACAAGCAACTAAATGATTCTAAACAGTGACAAGAATACACAGGTGCTTTCTGCAGTCATCCAACCAGTTCAGTTTGCAGCAGTGGACTTGACCACAGGCTAGCTTTTTCCGCTGATCTTGAAATTGTGTGGAAATCAATAGCAGGACTAGCAAGCTGAACTACTGTCAGTCTGTACAGAAGCCCACACTCAGGAGGCCTGTCTCCATGGAGACACAAACAGGGCATGAGACTACCCTCAGGTGAATTCTCTGTGTGGCTCCGCCAGCTGAATTGGTCCATTTAGGTTTCATTTTCTTTCTTGTCTACATCTTTCTTTTTCTCCTTTTCTTTCACTTTCTCTCCTACTGTTCAGCTGCAGACCCTAAGCTCGACTTTTCTATCTCTTGCTTTCATTCACTCACTTTTCTGTGTCTCTCCCACTGTCAGGTAACGTGGCTAAAATTCAAGAGAAAATATGAGGTGAAATTGGGTCTCTATACATGACAACTGTCACCGGCCATTCAGGGGTTGGATGCTGATTTGCCCCTGCAAAGGTTGCAGAGATGTTTGTCAGCTGATCTCATAGCGTGGCCCATGCATGCTGTGAGCTTCCCTCACCTCTCTCTGACAACATTTCTTTTCACCTTGTTTTTGTCCCCACCTCTCTTTTTTCATTTTTTCTTCTTTTTCTCCTCACTCGCACATGCAGATTGTTTTCCAGTATCTCACCTCTTCCTTAAACAGACCATATATGGAAGTGTCTCTGGTTCCTGCATCACAAGGTACATTTAGTGCTTTGAGTTTGTTTCGAATTTAGCACAGCAGCCCCACTGGATTTGTTTGAAGAAAATGAGAGATGTCTCCAAAATGTCTGATCAAAGCCTGGCTTAGTTGCCCAGGGGCTTCAACTCATGTTGATAAGATGTCCAAGTGCCAGTCATGGAGCTTATGACTGCCTAGTATCTAAGCAGATTGTATATTTTTAAAGTGCTAGATATAAACGAGGAGAAGAGGAGTGCACAGCCATCCAGTGAAGGACATGGATGTGTTTAAGGGCTCTGGCAACCAGCGCTGGAGGCCTGGCAGCTGGGCAGAATTCTTTTATATCCTGCTATGACAGGCATTTTCATACATTCACAGGCATGCATGAGTTCATGCTCTGTCTCTCTCTCTCTCTGTAAGTCTCTCTCTTTAATACGCTCACTCACCACTCGTGCCATTATACACACTGATATCCCTTTTTATTGTGGGTGAGGCTATTATAGAGCTAGGCTAGATAGGAGAATGAGGTTCTCAGTGTGAGTCTGCAGCCGCTTGTGTCTTCATCACCCTGAGAGGTCTGTGCTGAAAGTTGTTTTGACCACCTGCATCCCAGAACAGGGGAGAATTTCCGTCAGTTTTTTTTTTTTTTTTTTTTTTATAGTGCTGTACTAACTTCCTGGCCATTTCTTTGCACAAATATGCATGCTGGTGTCAGTTTAAACTAGTTTGTTGCGCCACATAAATACCACAAACAAAGTGGGGAAAGGACAGTTGTGGGGAGGTCGCGGTAAAGGTGATGAAGGTCGTATTCTAACAACATATTGTTCACACCATTGAATAAAAAACATACAAATCAATGCAGTTAGAGGGAGTGGGATTTATACCTCTTTGATATATATCACATGTATGTATGTATGTATGTATGTATATAATATTGACATATATACATTGATCACTATTATGTATTGCTGGTGATGTTGTCATTTGAGATTTGACAGAAGACTATGTCTGTATGCCATATAAGACAAATGTAATCATAAATGTGTGCAAACACAACAGAAGAGGCTGAGACAAATGCACGCACACGCACACGCACACGCACGCACACACGCATACACACACACACACTGATCACAGTTCACATATTAGCACTTGTATACATGTGGAGAAACATACTGTATGGACCAAGACAGGCTCATATTCCACTGGCCCCAGGCAGCAGCTATTGTATTGTGATAAATGGAGTGTCTCCCATCCCTGTAGCCACAGGGCACTGCATTGGTCCACTGGGAGCCTGTGGATGCTTGGTGGCCATTCTCCTAGGTTTCCTGTCTCCTGATTCAGCACCAGCTGTGCACACCAGCAGGAAAAAGAACATGCAAAGGGTAAAAATAATTCACTGGAGATTCATGGTATAGTATGACCCCTAAGGCAGTGGGATAGACAATAGTCTTCCTTTCACCTGACAGCAAGCCAGGCAGATATAACAGCATTATCGATGATGTCATCGGGAGCAGGAGAAGGTACCTAAAGAAAATGTGCCAAAATGATAAAAATGCAGCTTGTTTTGTAATGACTTACTATAAAAAGCCTTGTTTCATTGCGCCAGTTATTCCAGATCATCTGGATATGATTGCTGCTTATTTGAGCCACCACAGAACTGCATCCCATACGGAGACACTTAATCAAAAGCTGAACTTGGCAAATTTGTCTTGCGGTTTCAAGACAATCTCTGACAGTTGCCCTGGCTGCCTCTATGCCTAGAAGCCACTCAGGCATTGAAGGAGACTGAGCTTTATGGCAACAATGGCAGGGGTGCCAGTGGAGCCAGGCAGTCATCATGGGAGCGACTATGGTGGGCTGTCAGAGAGAGCTGTGTGGCAGCACTGTGTGGTTGAAGCGCCCTGCTCTCCCCATAATGGAACAGCTGTTTGGAGCATGGTGCGCCAGGGCGCTGGAGCACAAAGTAAATAGAGGAGAAGAGCAATGTAAACAGAGATGGGATGGTGGGAGCTGCTTCTCTGCTACCGTGAAAGGGGGTAAACACCCCAGAGAACTAGACGGAGGGGTTGTCAACACAGGAATGCACAAACACCACTACACAGAAAGGTGTGGAAAGAAAGGGGAGTGTAATCTGAAAGAACTGAACCACTCCGTTGTCAGTCCCCATACAGTGCTGGACCTGTTTATTTTTATTTTGTTGGGATGGATAATTACAAGAGTTGAGACAAACTATCTTGGAGACCATTCCCAGTGTCTCAGCTTTAAAATCTTATTTTTAACATATGCCTTAATTTGATTGGATTTTGGATGACACTAATTAAATAAGCTCACAGCAGATCTACCTCTTAAGACAGCCAAAGGTCTTTCTTTATTATTTATGAGATATAGAGTGTTTCCAGCTGCCCTGCACTTACAAATAGGCTAGTATGAGAAGGCGCCTGACCCCTTTTATGACAGGCTGTAATTTTTCCTGCAATTGTTAGGTCACCAGAGTGCTGCGGACAGCGAGAGAACTACTGCGGCTGTTGGCACAGTATCGCTTTGTAACGTGACACATGAAGACATCCATACATGCTTGATAAAACCCATATTCATGTAAGCGATTTAGGAGTGACAAGTGACAACCAGCCCCTCTGACTGTGCAGACAAACGGGCTCAGCTGAACTACCCTAATTTTTTTCTTTAGCTCTTGTGCAAAAAAAACAAAAAACAAAAAAAAACTGAGGCTTGGAAAGATTTGATCTTTTGATTTCAGAGAACCATTTCAAAACTATCCCCTGATTACACAGTATTCTGCGATTGTTACCAAGCTGGGTAAATATGCTATAAGTGAACCGTTTAAAGCAAGATACATGTCTTAGATTGTTAAGACTGTGTGGCTGATAAATTCTCCCTTTTTGCCCCTGAATGGACAAACATGCTGAATCCTTTTTCCTGGACCTATCCGCTCTTTTATTTTCCTTGCTCATTCATTTATGGACACACCACTACTGTATTACACAACAGAAGGACAGACAAAACAGGAATGATTTTGGAATAAAGGACTCAATCCAATCCACAAATAAAAACAGGGAAAGACCCTGAGAATGAGTCATACATTTGTTATTTTGTCACTGCCATGCAAACAGGTTGGCAATATTACATTAGAGTTTGTCCGCAACATATGTAGCAAGGAGCAACAGTAATCCCATGTAATACTGTGAAAAGCTCTTTTAGCATAGCTGATACAGAATCTTTACAAGCCACTAATAATGAGCAACAGAGAAATGGATTAGGGGTGGCATGGCTGGATCTTAGCCACAACAAGCAATACACAGCACGGTTAGTGAGTTGACTGTGCGTTGGCATGTGCAACATAGGAGTACAGATTAGTCCAGCGTATCCCTATGAGGAAGTGTAGGTATTTGCAAACAGCAGGTGGTTCAGCATTCAGTCCACCTCTGAAGGCTTTTCATTACTCATGCTGTTAACACACACACACTTACAGCTTTTCAGGGTCTCTTGCACCTAAAGTTGTTTAATTGCAGATTCTGGATAGAGTCTTTAAACAAAATGATAGGGGTCTTGTTTATTATCAGACCTACTAGAAGATTTTCAGACTCGCATTTAATTTGACTTAGCATTTGCAGTTTTCATATCATGTTTCTCTCACCTATAAATGTTGCTCTTCAATATTTGTGTATATTCAAATGCAGAAAACAAAGATGCTTTATGTTTCTCTCGCTTGAGCTGCAGTTTTACTTTGTGTACAGTGTCGCTGAGGGTTATTCCGCAACGGCTCCATAGCTGAAAACTCATAACTGAAAAATGAATGATCAGAGCTTTGGCGCCGTTTATAAAGAAGCAGTCAGTACCTGAGTGATCTGTTTGTCCTGCTTGCTTCTACCAGCACCTTGTCAAGACCCAAGACCTCACCTCAACCCCATGGCTACACACTCACAGACCCACACACACATACACATGAACACACACACACACACATTCACACGCACCAGGCTGTCTGTCCCCTGTTCAACCCCCTCACAGTCAGAGGCCAGACAGGGTCAAGCAGAGGGCGAGACATTTATGAGGTGTAGATATTTGTGCAGGAAAGCATTCCTCCTGTTGACACTGAGCAACACAGTCTGGATGCTGACCAAGCTGAACTAGATGGGCACTGAAACTTAAGGCAGGCAGACCGGTCTGTTGAATAAGAGATAACAGAACCCACATTAAACACTTGAAATTGTGCTCCAGATCAGCGATAGCTTTGGTGCATTGACATGTTTTGGTGACTTTATCTTCCCCACAGATTTAGCATGTTTGCTTGGTTAGTGTATAATTTGTCAAAAAGATCTTAATTACAGCCCAAAATTACATTATTAGATCCCTGATGAATCCCACGCTGACTGCATATCTCTAAGCATTGAGGTGTAATGAAGGAAAACCATCTCAAAACATGATTGCTCCCACACACACCCACTCCTAACCCTGTCCTCAGTTTGAGTGGTGTGGAGAGTCCCTCTTTCCCCCATGCTGCCGATGCAGGAAGGGCCATGGCTCGGACACGGGGCAGTGGCCTTAGTCAACACAAAAGGTTGTGGTGGTAAACAGAACTGTGTTCACTGGGCCACTGTTGGAGATGACTGATGTGCCCATTAGCCCCTGTCTGGGCATTAGGGGGAGGGGTGGCGGCGCTCCGGCTCCATGCAGGACAAAAAGACCCCTGGGCCTGCAGAGAAAGGTCACTGACCCATATTGTGTTTCCTTCAGGCCTAGCCAGTGGTTATTTCACTGATTCAGGTTACAGAAATTGGCTTTGTCAAAGCTGATGAGCATGTATGCAAATGGACAGATGCTGTAGGTTATGGGTGGTGTGGGTGGATAGAGGAATATACCTGCTGCTCCAGGCACTGCACAGAGAAGGGTACATATTGCTGCTGGCACTTTGTGCTCTACTAAAAATTCATGAAACTAGGCTTTGTTATTGAGTCAAAATTTGAGGGGGGGCTGGGGTGGAGGTGGGGGTGGGGTTACAACGTTTCAGTCTGTCAGCTTTTTTTTTTTTTTTGTATGATGTAGTGTGCTTTGTGTTCCACTAGAGAGCGCCCTTCTTTACTTCTAGCCCTCATTCAAGAGATATGAATACTGTATATATATATAAATCTCTTTATTTTGATTGGAAACAAACAATGAATTTGAATAAAATCTTACATTTTTGTTATATTTATATCATCTATAAAAATCTCAATCCTTTACCACAGGTTTATATATAAAATTGCAGCACAAATACAGAAATAACACATTTACAAATCTTAAAAACATTAACACACTGAATGCCAGCAGACTTGTTCGAGGCCTGGGGACAACATGGTAGTTTTTAGTAGCTTTTGGGCCTGTCACATGGTTTTCTACCACCCCCACAGATACACTACAAACGGACCAATTCATTTTCAAACGAAAATAGGCAAATGTACTTTATCATGAATCACAAAAATTCATATCTATCTCTAAATCAGTCAATATCATATTTACAGAGCTTGGCAGATAAACCCAGCAGGCTTTATTTGATGCTGTGACAGATCTGTCTGTATTTACTAAGGAACACAAAGCTCACATAAACTTAGTTCAGCCAGAGACACTTACATCAAAGGATTTATTGCAACAAATAAAAGAATTTGGCAGAAAAGGGGCTTTGTGCTTGATGGTGCTTTGCAAATGAATCCAAGTAGCCTCAAAATTCTAAGGGGAGCACATTAAACCTCCCGATGGGGTAAGAACAGAGCCAAGCATGGACGTATAAATGAGATATGCGATATACTTAATGCACAACAAGGCAAGAGCTGCACCACATCTAGTAATAAGAAACTAGGAAGAGGTGGAGGGTGGGGGGATGGTTAACGAAGAAATCAGTCATGTGATGTAGGTAGGGATAAACAGCATAACCAGTAGCAGTAAAGGCAACACAAAATGATCAAAAGAATGAGTTTATCATGAAGGCTCCTTACTGACTTGTTGACTTGCTGTTCTGGCGATTGTTATATTCAAGTGATGCTGATGTTTTTTTTTTTCCTTCCTTTTACAACAGCAACAAATCTCCCTTAGACATGTGGAGAAAACAGTACACCTACACTTGGAAAGCGATAGTTTGTTTTTAAAATATTGTTTCTTTGGTTTCAATTATGTGTATATTTGCCCCATTTGGAAGGTACAGCTCTGTTTATTTAGTCTTTCAAAGCCAATGTCTTCGTCACATTATGAAACCTACTCAATCAGTGTTTTTCAGAATTCACAGGGACCCTCTGAAATATCTCACTTTCTTTTTGTCACTTACAAGAAGTAGTGGCAATCTAATGTTTACTCCACCACGTATATATATATCACCCACATACAGTATGTAAACCATATACGGTCTATGAGGTGAGCACAGAAATCGGTGTGTCGCAACAGTTTTACTGCACTTTTAATGTTATTTCTGTGTTTAACGCAGAGAAAATAATTGTCTATACGTTTTATGAACAGTCTATGTTCATAAAACAGAAATGTGTTGATATGTAATGCGTATGTAGGTAATGGCAGGTGCAGTAAACTGGTAGCCACAGGAGGATGAAGGGGACACAGCTAAAATAATAGAATTCATTCACAGAGGTTTGTGGATGAGAAGAATCCAGTGTTGCTTTATTTCTTTTCACTAGATGGTCTCTACAAGACCAGTTTTATTTAAGAAATGCAAATGCGACATCACACCAAGAAAAACAATGTCACATTCTCATAAAGCGCTCTTGGCATGAACAAACAGCAACATTGACAATAAATAAAATGTTGGCAAACAAAATAAAACTTTGTGAACAAAAATAAAAATAAACAAACAAACAAACTCAGGATTGCATATCAAACAAGACAAAAAACAGAGAAAATGTACTTGGCACAAATTAAATAAACTTAAGTAATTTTCAGATTGAGTGAACCTACCCTATGTCCATTGCTTTGTGAATCTGATTGTCCTTCACAGTTGGCATTGAGTATGTGTTTATACTGTACAAAATAGATGCAGATGGCTAACAAAATTAAAATAGTCTGATTTCAACAAATAAATCAGTACTCAACATCTTACTTTGTCAGTACCTTGACCTTCATAGTCACACCCCCAGGTGGCATTTTGCTGCATATTTTTGTACTAAACAAAACTGCAGGTACATGTGCAAGAAACCATTGTCACAATGCAAAGCCAATACATATGCACATGGTGGAGGACAAATATTCTCTAAGTTACCAGTGATGTCTGATTTGAGTTCAGTACAGGTGCTTAAAAAAAATTAAATAAAAGAAAGTTAAGGTAATAAAGACACTTTGGTATTTTGTATTCCATAACATTTTTCATTAAACGACCAAGTCTTGTTCTAAATTGATTTGTGTGGACATGATTATAGTGATGCCAGGACACTCATCACACACAAATATTGTGTCATAATAGTACACTCATATCACTGATCTTAAATCATTTTTGACCCGTGATTGCAGTCCAGTGGGATCTGCTTTGCAAGGATGACCAACTGAGAGGTACATAAATAAAAAGGTGTTTTTCTTAAAAAATAGGCTAACAAAAATGTGAAGTAACAGAACACTTATACAAAAAGCCACTTGACCTATTTTTTAAACAGGGTGACCCCTCTCTCTCAGAGAGTGAGTCTTGTCCTGTTATAGACTAAATCCTTCTGTCTTTGTCTGTGCTCTGTCTGTCTCGGTCTGTCTCAGCAGGGCATATGCAGTGCAACACTAACATTTCCAATCTTGACTTCCCAAAGCAAAGGAAAAACACAACGTAACGTATTCTACACCCATATAAAAATAAATCAATTGCAAACATGGAAAGATACATCTCATATATACAATAAACTCCTATATAAAATAGCTTTTATGTACATATAGACAACAGACAACAATACAATAATCGAACTGTACAATGTACACCTGAACAGTTAAGACAGGTGAGAGGTACTGAAGTGTATGGCTTGATTGGGAAAAATTCAAAATATTTACAGACATCAACTTTAAGTCCTATACATGTTTTCAACTTCCCTGGAATGAAGAGGCCTAGGGAGAGCCCCATGCCTCTCTTTCATTTCCATTCCCTCAGGTAAGGCTACCTCTAAAGAATTGGTCCACGGTGACTATTGAGCCTCATTTATACTTTGCACAGTCTAATGCAATCTCAGCTCTCCTTTGGTGACGTATGATAGGAGCTGGAAGCATGAGTCTTAAAACCAGTTGTGAACTATTAATCACATATGATCTTTGAAAAAAGATTAGTTAGATGATTCAAACGCCACTTATTAAAATTTGGTAAAGCCCAGGAAGACCCAGACTTTTTACTATTCTTCATGAAAGAATCAACCAGTTATGGACATCCCCTTCGCTTCCACAAAGGTTAGACGCCAACAGACTCCAGTGTGTAATCTCAGACAGCCCTGCTTTGGCGCTGACATTTAGTCCATGAGTCCTTGAGGCATACCCAAGGAACATTTGTCATTCTGCAAGGCTGAGCAGTCTCGTAGTTGAAAGCATATCCGTCCTACAAAGAAGTCCGCCATAGTGTCCTCATGGAGGTTCAGCACAGGATGGAAACCCCTTCAGCAGTGACCAGCTGACCAGTGGTGGGATCATACGTCCCAGCCAGGTAGTAGAGTTCTGGGGAGTTACTGTTCGGCTTCTGATTACGAGTCAGACACTCATATTCCTCCCTGCTCACCACCCGGCACTTATGAGAGATAGTCTGGACGTCATTCTCATCTTCATGACATGACTGGTACAGGGCATGCTGGATAGGAAAATGACAGGGTTAGTTGTGTCACATTATCCATAAATCAACAAAGAAAGAATACCATCATTTGAAAAGCTCCATATGCCACAAATATTCTATGCCCTGTACCGTCACGACTTACTTTTCCATCTCGATGCCTCTTTCCTAACTTGGTCTCTTCAGGGTGGTAGAACCACTTGACTTTGACGACCATGCTGGAGGTCCAGGACTCCCAGAAGTTCTCAATTTGACCTACATAGGGGAGGTTAGGGCGTCCAGCTGAGAGGAACACAGCACAATCTCCCACTCTCACTGTGTCTCTGCCTCGCACAATGGCCTTATAGAAAAGCTTCCTGGCCTTGCCCTTTAGACCTCGCCTCTGTGGAAAACCAGACACTTTGACCAATCTTCTTTGATAATGATGGTTATTATTGACATTTCTTGACCTCTAGTGACATAGTAGTTTAAGCTATCTGAAATGATATAAAAGAAAAGAAGGTAAATCTTCATTAGCTAAACAAAGCATGTAGTAGAAAGATGAAAATATATATTTATTATTCTCACCTGTGTAGGGTTTCCTGACCATCTCCACATTTGTCGTCCTGCGAGGAATGCAGACATCTTGGGCCTTGGAATAAATGAGCTGTCATCTGGAAGCATTCTAGGTTTCTTCACAAATTCCTTAATTGATTTAGAGGTGGAGTTTGTGCATTCTTTTCTCTTCAAGGACTTGCTGTTGGAGATCTGGTCGGGTGGGCCTCCTTTGGCATTGGAAACGGCCACTGCTTTGGCCACAAAGGAGTGCTGGCGAGGCCTGGAAGAAGTAGAGGGTTCAGATGGTTGCAGTAGCCCACGGTGGGAGGATAGACAACTCTGCAGCATCAGTGTGGAACTATCCTCATCTTCTGAGCTGTAGGATGAATCGTTGTCAGAGGAACACAGGCTAGAACTGGACAGAGAGCCTGAAGAGGAGGAGCTTGAAGAACCAGAAGAGGAGGAGGATACAGAGAGACGAGAAAGGAAACGGCCAGCTGTCCTTAGACCTCCTGAGGCTGCAGCCAGTGCAGCCCTGCTCCTCTCCTCCTCTTCTTCTTCCTCTTCATCATCATCCAGATCAGAGTAGGAGCTGTGACACTCTCTGTGAGAGCTGAAGCCCAAGTTACCATAATCCCCCAGACGCAGAGATGGAGAAGGCTTTCTTGTGGGTGTGGCTCCTTTCAGGAGAAGTTCTACCCTGGAGGCACCACCCTTTTTGTTGTCTTTAACCAGCAGGACTGGGTGAGAGTATGCCTCTGTCCTAGGCATTCCACTCACATTTGAAGATCCACCTCGCAGCAGCAGAGCCTTGCTGTTTTTTGTCTTGGGGGAAGTCACTCCTTCATGATCTAACTTGACCAGGAATTCTTGTCCAGATTTCCTGGCCCTCGGCATAACCAGTTCTTCTTGCCTGCGCTTCTCACTGTACAGCCCACTTCTGGGGCCCAGAGGTAAACCTGGACTTGGTCCTGTAGACTGAGTACAGAAGGATGAGTAACCATTTGCAATGCTTCTGAAGGAGTCCACCTCAAACGAGCTGCTGCTGAAAAGGCCTTTGCTTGGGATGGAGGCCAGTACCTGGTTGTGAGGCAAGGAGAAAAGGTCATCCTCCTTCCCTCTCAAGGCCTTTCTGGGTGCCCCATTGAACTGAAATAGATTGTCAGACGTTCTCTTTCTAGTGTTAGTTAATGAAGACCAGCCCAGGAAAGGTGAAGGATTTTTATTGGCATTTTCTGCCTGCTGCTGCTTTTGTTTTTTCCCAGACCCCTTTGGTCTTCCTAGAATGAAGGAAAGACATTACATATGGTTTAGCAGTGCATCACAAATAATGAAACATGGCAGTGGCTGATTTGTAGTTACTGTATTCTGACACTTGTTTGCTGTAAGACCATACAACAAAATACCTTCACAGTATGTCCTATTGTTCTTTTCTGCTTCTAATTTTAGACTGAGACTATGCCAAGTGTCTTAATTCAACTCTGCTAATTTTGACACCCTAAGTTTATATGCATGATGTCAACACAATATTAGAAATACTGGAGTTTAGACGGAGATGGAACAAAAACCAAACATTACCAATAGTATATTTTGTAAGACGATTATGTTGGATTGCACAGCTAATTGTGTACAAACACACTGAATACTGAATTATCATCAAGAACCCTTGGATTTCAAAGACAGCTGCTGTATGTCAGGGTAAATCAAGAATGTTTTTTTTTACGTAAGAATAAATCAAAAGACACTTGGAATAGTTTGACTGCTACAATGCTGCTAAAATGACATGGCATTTTTGTCAAAATGCTTCACACAGCTAAAGCTTGAGCGAAGTATAGCTTCAATGATTTGTTAAAACAAGCACATAAATAATGCACACAATTCAGTTACTCAGGGTAATACGTTTTTTTCTTTGGTTTCCCTTTTTTTTCAATTTATGAGAAATATGAGGTGAAATTAGTGGTTTTCAAGAAAAAAAAAAATCTTACCTGGTCTTCTTTTAATGACAGTTAGACTTTGGGCGTTGGTGACAGTGTTTTTAGTGCTGAGTCTGTCAGAGGGTCTATCATTGATGGGAGCCTGCTCCAGACTGGAACCTCTCTTGGCTGTTGTCCCACTGGGTAGCAGCAGGGCAGGAGAGGACTCCCCACCTAAAGGACAAAGAGTAGAAGATTTGTCAGCATTTACAGCTAGACGATACATTGCAACATGAAAGGTCAGATTAGCAATTACGCAGAGAGGAGGCACCCACAGTAAATCTGGTATCCTGGAGGCAGGAGGCGGATGTTTGGGAGAGAAATCTTTCCTCGATCTCCGTCATCAAACTCTACCATCACTCCTCCCTGCTTCCCCTCATCAGATGAACCACCTGCAAGACACACAAATGCACTTCCTCAGATATGCTAAAAATGTGACTGTATGCTCATGCGGTTGAATATAAAGTCGATGTCTCACCTCTCCGAACGTAGCCTGGATATAAGCAGCGTGAGCGTTCACTCCAGTAAGCACACACCCTCGTTCCTTCGCTGAGCATAGTCTCTGACTCCGGACGTACATCCAGGACCTGGAAGTCGGACCAAAACATAATTCATTCAGATTCATTACGGGTTCGCACAATGCACACACAGACATGCATGCATAGACACTCTCTCACACACACACAAACAGTGTAAGAGCAATGGAGCATTGTGCATGAGCAGCCACTGTGCCACGTTTCCAAGCGGCACTTATCTCATGCCAATGTGCCAGTCAGAGCTGAAAAGAACGGAAGCCATGATGCAGTAAATCCTGACTTGCTGAGTAATACTAAAGAGGGCCTGAATAGAGGGCTTGTGATTGCAGGTTGCCAGATCCTCCCTCCAACAATGCAGGCAGCCCCAGCATCCGCCACTCACTGGGGGCTCTTTCAGGTTGCTTTCATTTACTGTTGCCATGGCGAAGGACCCTTTGACTGATGAGGTGTGGTTGCGAGTGTGTGTGCGTACGTGTGGGGAGGGGGGAGGGAGGTCGGTGAAAATCGGGGTATTGGTGTCAGAGTCAAATAAATGGCTTTTGGACTAATTTAAAGACATGAAAGTGGAAGTATGGCGTAATTAGAACCAGCTGCTATGTGATGAGTGTTTGGATAAGAGCAACGTTGCCAGAAGGGCTCGGTGTAGAGAGTTAGGACACGGCACTGTGAGAATAATTTGTGGAGAAACTGCATTGAACATATGGGCAAGCTTACATGGATAAGACGAAAATAAAAGCGGCGAGATGGAAAGCGAGCAAATGCACATGTGGGGGGACAGGATCTTCTGTAGTTTAACAACAGGAACTTGAACACAAATCTTTTGGACAGTTGAATGCTGTGATAACAATAGGGAGTTGTAAACAGTAATGATATGGGTGATTTCTTGCGTGAGTGTTTTTTGGATTTAAACAAGCAAAAGCCCATCACTAAACAAACATACTTGAAAAGTAAGTTTATTTTAAGAAGGGCAGTTGAATGTATATGAGCCTGTGAGCACTATGAGTTCACTTCCGCTGCCGTTTCCAGAGAGATGAAAAAAAACAAAGGGTTTTACACAATATTTACTCAATATTTTAGCCTGAAAACGTTAAGGCTACGGCTAGGAATTCCCCATGACTGAAAGGGAAAATACATACGCGCCTAATTTCATCGTAACCATAGGGGAATTCAGTTGTGATCCTTTCCATCCCACAATAACAGTTATCCATAACAACTTTAGGGTAAATGTGGGCACAAAACCTTTTAAGATGAGGTGCCTGCACAGGAACCATATCTTCTTGGCAGCTCCTACTTTCTAAGGCGCAATCATAGCAGTTAACCTCTGCTCTAGTCTTCTGGGCCTGGAAACTCCATTGTGTGCAAACACAACATCCTTTGCCCTGTTTGGCAATAATGAAGACTTAATTCCACAGTTAGAGAAGATGTGGGTATGAGGGCTTTGCTTTGGTGACCCAGTTGTTATTAGTGCAGAGAGACCAGCATCCTCTCACTCAACAGAAGTCTCCTGTGGCGATAAACACTGACTTTATTTAGAATGCAAAATAGGTAAAATGGCAAAAAAGGGTGGGGGTGGGGGTGGGGGGTATTGCAAGATTATCCCACCCACACACAGAGCCTTGTTTAACAGACATGCACAGATACTGATATGTATGAACCTAAAGATCCTGCCCATCTGTTCATAGTCATTTAGGAGTTTATACAGCCTCAATGACCCTGAAAGACAACAGGGGAGGTTGAAAGAAAAGCAAGCAAAAGGACTAGCCGAGCTGCAGAAAGCCTAGAAAGCAATGGAAAAATGCAACGAGGGTGCGAAGAATGTTAAGGGGAAATAGAGGTGCCGAGTGACCCAACAAGCGATGGCTTTTCTTGCAACAAAGAGCGTTTTAGTGCAGTGGGGTGAACTTACAGCTTCCTGTAGCAGTTGCTCCAATGAATAGATTCTTGGGCGGTTTCCTCTTTCACCGTCAATAACAATGCTGAAGCTAGAGAAAAAGTACAGCAGAGAGAGAGAAAAAGATGAGGCTATTTTCAGATGCTTGTATTATGCTTGCCTGGCTCCCATGTCATATGTTACTCCCACTCTGCTGTTGTTATAGCATCTCTTTGCAGCAAGAGCCAGAGGAGGAGTATTGATACTCTGAGCTTGGTATGGTATAATGTAGGGTTTGTTATGTAAGGACGAAAAGGCATGTAGAGATTTTTTTTTTAAACTACTGGTGAAAACTACGATGCAGACCTCAATAAACCGTGGTGGGTGATTGATAAGGACGTATTAGCCTCTAGGATAATCATCAATTGGATTTTCCACCACTTTTAGATATGCTTCAGCATCTGCTTAGATATGCCACTTTGCACAAGGTTCATTTAAGAACATTTGAACAATTATAAAAATAAAAATAAATGAATCATACATTGGTGTAAATATGTCACGTGATTTGAAAGGATGATCCATATTTAGGTTCTGCTTACTTAGATTTCAACCCTCTAAACCTCAAGCAGTTTGAAGCAATTTTTTGACGATCACATTTTTACTCACTACAGGCATTTTACTACAAAGTAGTCCTACACTTCTATGGACACATGAAACAAAACACGAAAGTTGAATTTCTTAAATATGTATAACATTTTTCCAACTGCCGCAAGGTGTTAACAATATTTGGGAAATGTCGGGGTCACAAGCCATAGATAGTTTACCGTTTACAGCTTGTCTACAGACCAGGCATTACTCACTCAACTCTAGAAAGATATTCCACTAATCTCAATGTATCTTCCAGCATCTTGCTCCCCTGTACCATTTATTGATCCATGCTACATTTATTTTATTGATCAAGTACATTTTATTTTGCTGTCAATGTGTCTAATTTGATTCCACAGTTGTCTTCTGTCTGCTCTGTTTAAGGACACCCCCTGCAGTTCAGCCAACTGCGCTGAGGAGTCCAAAATGTATAGTTGTATAAAGTATATTACAGAATCTATTTGTTGTTAATGTTTGCTGTGGGTCAAATTTTTAATGTCAAGATCTAGAATAAAGGGGTTTTGATTTGGTTTGTTGGAAAACTGAAACTCAAGCACATTTTATGTCTTTCGTTTTATAAATTTTTTGGCTCTGATAAATACACCATTTAGTGTATTTGTTTAGTTTTTTTTTAAACATTTTCAAACGAACAGGCAGGTTTTGGGCTTCATAAGTTTAATAAATACTATTAAGATGAAAATATTTACATTAGGAAATGAATAATTTGAAAAAAGCAACACCCTGACTGTTCACTTACATATCTGGAAGCTCCAGAGTGTGGACCCTGGCAGCATATAGAAGCTCATCCTCCTTGGAGATCAGCACCTTCAGTCCATCAGTTAAGAGTTCTTTGGTCAGGACACAGTTAGGAGCTGCATAAAACAAACAGTGAACATCTAAAATTAACATTCGGCATCACTAAAACTAACATCACTAAAACAACCTGATAATTCAATCTTTATCTTGAACCTTCAGGGCTTTTGCTGTTGTATGCATGCCTGCTGTCCTCCTCTTCCTCTGAGAAGCTGCTGCCATCCATCTGAAAGCCCTCATCAGCCGCAAAACTCTCCAGCAGACGACTCACTGCTCGTCCCTTTGGCTGCACAACGTAACAGAAGGAACGGACAGGAGAAAAAAAATGGATACAAAGATAGATTAAAAATATATATGGAGATAGAGATTTGATAGAAGACACAAGACATTGTTTAGCATGCTACTCAAACAAGGACTTAATTGCAAGGGGACTTTACAGTGCCTTTATCGTCACCTATTTCTATTTGCAGCCATTTTATTTGACTTTTTTTTCCACTCTGTCACAGCAGAGAAGTGTGAGCCACCCCCCCTTTCCCACATCTTCTCTCTCATCCTCTTCTCCCCTAAGATTACTCAGCAGGAGGTTGGGCTGTGTGCAATGTGCTAAGTACTTTTAATAGTTCTACAGTATCAGTCCTCGTGGTGAGAAATCTAGGACAGTAGACGTAATCAGAATTTTTAAGAGGTTGTATGAAGGCTCGTGTTTGGATTCAGTTTGTGGGTTCGCATGTAGCAAAAGGTGTTAAATTCGCTGCGGCTGATACCTGTTGGCCCTTGCTCCTTCGTCCTCGGCCTCCCTCCTCACACTGCAGAGATTGAGCTCCGACTGACCAGCAGCTTCTCCTCTGTTAACGTTGACATGAGAAAGGACAAGATGAGTGTGTTATATCCCCATGAGCGCTCTGGTTGTGGTGACAGCAAGTGTAGGGAAAGCAGAAATGGGTGCAAAGTTTGTGCACATAAATTATCAGAAAATGATAATTTGGGGAATGTGAATTATAAATTTGAGGGAACTTGTTCTCAGTGTTATGAGTTTACAGGCGCTAGTTAAACTGTGGGTATAAATTAAAATTTGTACGCTCTAATTTGGTAAATTTTTTCCCTGATGCCTGCCAGGTTCTATAAGAACTAAAAGACAATTTGCAGACTCCTACTATTCTGTCCATCTTCTCTATGTGCATTTCAGTAATGACACATTAATGAGTCTACTTAAAGAGCACCTAATATGTGTTGCTGCTTATATGCTTCCATCCCCAGAAGGCTTTGATGACCCCAAACCACTGAATTTTTTTTTTTTTTTTTAACATAGCACACCAAAACATCTTATTAATTTTTTCATGCTATTTGTATTGTAAGTTTGTCACCCTAGCAAATGTAAGCAGTGTTTATGAAAAATTATACAAAATGCTGGAAATACTTACTTTACTGATTGCTCCTCTCAGGATGGTGCTCTTACGGGTCGCCCTCTTCAGCCTCTCATTGGTAGTTGGAAAGGTGGCCAGCCCCATGCTCCTCCGATAGCGGTTGCCCCTGGTCCCGAGGTTGCCCCACCGAGGCTCCTTAGACCTGGGTCCACATGTTCTTCTGACACCTTCAGGTCGTTGAACTTGGTGGTCTTGGTGGTTTTTGACTGCAGCAGCCATGCCCAGCCTACAGGTAGGCTTCTTCCTCACTTTGACCTCCCCCTCTGCTCCAGACAGACTCTGGGAGCCTGTGCGGTTCAATTACAGAAACAGATTTAGACCGAGCTAACAAGGAAGAGGGAGAAACACAAAACAGATGCTTCCCGTGAAGACGTGGGGCAGCTTTGTTGACTTATAAATCATTTTCAAAGGACAGTCTTACCATAAAGCTCCTGTCTCTGTTTTTTGTTCCTGGCTTTCTGATTGGCCTCCAGTTTTACAACAGATGAGGGACTCGGACCTGCCACGGAAGAGCTAGAAGTGACGTCTCTGGGGGGTTGGACTCTGTAATCTTGACCTTCATCAGTATCATAACTGCCTTCCTCTTCTTCATCTTCTGATGGTGATAGCAAGCAACACAGCATAGATTTAGTAGGATTTTTTTGAACTCACACGGCTTATCAAATCCATCTCTTAAATCATTACCAACCAGTAAAGTTCTTTAACCTGCTCTCAATCATTTCACAGGCACTTCATTAGCATTTAAGTAAATAGTTTTAACGGTTCATAGAAATGATGTATGAAGTGCTTTGCCTCAGTGGTATTTCCTGGTGTGAACCCATATGTTATTGTGAGCTAGTGTTCTAGAGAGAGTAGGAGTAAGTTTTTGTGTTTGTCACTGCACTTTCTCAAGCAGCTCCTTGACCCAGTCTGCTAGTCTCCAGGGCTGTCAAAGCCTTTCACAGCCAAGTGTCCACAGCTGTGGCTGCACATCTAGCCCAGACCAGCCAACAAGGCCAATCACTGAGGTGTTGAATGTCCATACACACCCCAGTCTGCTACAAGACTCTCATCAACACCTTTTCACTCACCTCCGATTCGTTTTCAAGTGATTTACAAATTAACAAAAGGTACGCAGGATATGAAGGGCCGTTCTTTAAGAGGATTCAATGTGTCAGCAATCCTCTGGTCAGATATGTACTTCAGGGTTTGTGTCTTTTTTTTAAGCTTTTTTAATACACTTATTGATTTGTTTTCTGTAACAACTTAGATTTGTGTAGGTTTAAGAATCTGCTCGATAGATGGGTGTAACAATCTTAGTTGGACAATTAGATATTTCCAACATGTAGAACTGTTTAAAGTTTAAGAGTCCAGACCAGGAATAAAGCCAGTGTCTTTGGTTCTTTGGCTAATTTCATGACCCTATTGAAGTATTCAGCAGCATTCAGAGCCGTACCTTGATCAGAGGAGTCGCTCTCTGCAGGTGAGCTCTCCTCCTCCTCCACTGCTTCTTGCCTCTGCCTGCGGAGAACCTTCGCCCTCGGCTGACTCAGATGGGAAGAACCCTGCGTCAAGGCAGTTGATCCCTTTTTACGTCCACGGCGCACCAGTCCAATCCAGCTCTCTTGAGGGACACTGTCCACACTGGCTGCTAAGAAAGTTTGCAAAACCAATCCCCGTTTAAATCTAGGCTAATTGTTGATGGAACTTTCATCAGTGTGAAACTGCTCATTTAATCCAAACAGCGTGAGGCACAATTTGTACAGTGATTGCCAGGATCTACCTGTGTCGCTCTGTCCTCCAGACTCTTGCCTGGACTCGGCTTTGCTTGCGCCCTGGCTTCTGTGTCCATGCTTGGTGTTGGAGTTGCAGGGTGAAACTTCCTTGTCTCTGGAGCCTGTCCCCGAGAGATTCTTTTTAACCTGGCCCTTCTGTTTGAGCTGAGCCACATCACCAGCCAACTTGGAGCTGAGCACGCTGTGAAGACTACTCTTTCTACAGCCCTGTGCTTTTATCTGCTGCAACAGAGAGAGATGAGAGAGCCAGAGAAAGCCAGTTACACTCCCGGTTGTAGCAGCAGCAAAAAGCATCAGAATGTCAGAGCAAGAGGGCCCTCATTTGCTCACACACAGAGAAGAAAAAGGAATCGTAGAAGCCCCACTGAAAAAAGATATTAATATGGAGAGCAGAGGATTTGACTCCTGAGGGTAGCACCTAATTAGAAATAGTGTGCAACAAAGGAATATATCAAATGCAAAGAAACAAAGAGCGGCCTCTTTCATTTCTAGCTGCATAGAAGGACAAAAGGGAGCAGGACAAGGGGACCCTGACCTGTGTGCTGCTGAGTCGCTCAAAGCCTCGACTGGACAGCCTCTTCTTCCTTCTGTGACTGTCTCCGCCCCCTCCTAGGTCCTCAGGCGACAAGCCAAGCCCCGCCCCAATCGACCTGCCAGTCAAAACAAGGGAGAGGCATTCATTAGAGAAGAATGGCGGTGGTTTGAAAGCAAGAGAGGGGGTAGGACATCACAGGGGAAAAACAGAGTTGAGTCACCTCTCTGTGGGATCTAATAACTTTCCTTTCTCTGTCTGATGAACAGAATGACAAAAAAAAAAGGACAAGCAGAGCCCAGTGTCTGAGACACACACTTGAAAAACTGGAATCTAACAAGGAACCTGGGATTGTTTGAGGGCAGTGTGGTATAAGAAGCATTAACGCTTTATCTAGGGAGGGTGTTTGCGGTCTGTGAAGCACTGCACAGCTTTGAGGATGCAGTGGATGGTTGAAGGCACTGCATTTGTATGCAGCAGTATTGTTTTCAGAGAATATCATAGCTCTCCAGTTGCATTTTCATATCACTGTGGCACACTCTTTCCCCTACACTGAGTCGCATCACAGGCCAACCACTCCAAATGCCCTTGAATTTCCCTCTGGAAGCCTGCCCATAGACCACACCGACGTGAGCCAGGCCATGCTCAAACAAAAGATTAACTTCCCCTCTCCTAGTAAGCATGCAGCCTTTGAAAAGAGTCACATTTACAGAATAAGCAGTTAAAATGTGATTAATAAAGTTGTGCATGTACAAATTTCATTTTTGTTTTATATGGTTTCATACACCGTTCTGTAACCACATATTGCTGAGAATCAAATGCATTATTATGTGTAATTTATCAGCGTAGGAACTTGAGCATGTGAAATGGGAGGATGTATATCAGCCTTGATTGTATGTAAATCTCATAATTGCTTGCTCATGGGGAAACTGTTGGGCTTCTCTCTGTAATATTATAAGGTCTTTGTCATACTACTACTGAGATGAGTTATGATTTGGCACCTTATGAAAAAAAATGGAATTATTTTGAATAATCAATGTGTCAACATGCACCTGTAACACATAAAAAACTGAAGCCAATTGTCAGGCAGAGGAACCGTCTGCCCACTGACTGACTGCAGAGTGACAGAGGTGCCAGGAAGTGTGAGTTGTCCCTGTGAGGCGGATCCCGCCACGCCGAGCATTCTGCTGCTGACAAACACAATGTGACAGAGTCCCTCCCCTTTGTGGGGGGGGGGCTGGTGGGACTGAGCGTACAGTGACTAATTAAACAGAATTGATTAGTGGGGTATGCTGGCAAGCAGTACTTCTCTCTAGCTCTCCTCCAATCAAAGCGGCACCACAAAGGAGCCCAGTGCTGTACCCACAGGAATAGCAGAGGCATGCACAAAAACAAACAATGCTGGCGTAAATGCTCATAAGCACACATTTGCATCCATACCTAATTGCACAAATGTATAGACTGCACAAGCGAGGAGGCTTGAATGCATCTCTCGCTCAAATGCTGCCACACACAGTCCCAGCGGTTTAAGCAAAATAAGGTAAGAAAAAATATTCTACCAGGCCAGGCTGCTACCCACTGACCCACTGACCTCCATCAGCACAAAAGTGTCTTGCAGTGGTGTGAGTGGCAGGTGCAGTCTATGCTTTCATAGAACCCTGACATGTAAACGCAACATGGGGCTAATCAGACCCCATTCCGCTCGCCTGTCCTTCACTCAGCAGCATTACGTCATTCTCTTCTTAATTGTACATGCACATCAGATATGAAAGGGAATGCACCCTGACTCTCTGGAAGAAAAGCAAATGCACATGAACTGTGGTTCAGATGTGAACACAACAGTGAGACAGAGTGCGATTTACTGCACTGTGTCCTGTACAACACCCTGCCAACCCCCATGTTGTCCCCCACCTTCTCTCTACTGCACTTCACCGCAGGGCCCTAGCCCTGCTACCCTCATTTGGGTGTCATTGTCACCCAGCATCAGCATCCCCACTCCGATCAGTGCTGGCCTGGCGAGGGGGCAGGGGCACATGGGTGGAAGAAGAGTGGAGGTGACATCGCAGAGGGGCAGCTGGGAACACTGTGGACTGTTGCCCAGAAACCACAAAGAAAGGGAGAAGAGGAGATGGAGGGAGAGGGGGAATGCTGCGGTGTGACATTTTGTGCCCTAAGCCTATCCAAACCCTGATGACAAGGCTAATTGAAGTCTTGACAGCAAACCTTTATCCCCTCGAACCTTCTGGTTTATCACCACTGCTCTCAAACAGCAATGTTACTGCTGTTTTCACAAAAGCTGACACTTACAATTTTTAAAATGCCATCAATATATTTAAAGAAAGAAACAGGTTAATTGTTTCCTGAACAACATCCAGTTACTGGCCCCTTCTTCTCTACTAATTGTTTTTTTTTTTCTTCTTCTTTTTCCTGAAACACATACACAGACATCGCATGAAAGCTCTAAATGTCAGATTAACTTTGATTGCCTGAACTGTCTGACCCTCATGTTATCCACTGGACCCTTGGTGACCCCGTATGGCTGTAATGGCAGTGGTGTGTCACATTCCTGCTGCTGGGACAGATTACAGGAGAATTCACAGTACTCTAATTACATCCTCTGCCTGTCACCCAGCCCCCAGCCCCCTCCAAACACAGCCCAGTAAAGCTCAAAATGCACTAAAGTAATGCCACTGGGGATTTTAGCAAAGTTGCAAAGGTATGGCGTACATATACAAAGCTTAGATAAATGTTTTGTGCTGGTAAATAATTAACACCAGAGTTGATTAGATTAAAGAGGGTTCACACAGACTTCCTCGAATGGTTTGGCGGTTCTCTGATTTCCTGTTTATGCCAATGAGAGGTAGTCCCTAAGTGCCGGTGATACAGAGGGGTTTATCATGCAAGACTGGACTCCAGCCAGCAGAGATGGCCTGACTGATACTCACTTGACTTTTCTCTGGCCCTCAGTTGAGGACACTGGGCCTGTGGTGAGGGTGGGTTTCCGCTTCCTCGGCCGCCCCGGCCCTCGCCGTGCTGGGCTGCGAGGTGTTTCCTCCTTCCTGCTTGCACACGCAGATGTAAACACACAAGCAGACAGAAGCACTGCGTGACACTAAATGTAAAAGGTTGCTGCAGTAAAAATAGGTTTACATTTTTTTATTACTTTGGAGATTTTTGATGGCAAATTCGGAAAAGAAAAAAAGAGGATAAGGTCATACTCACTGATGGTCATGCTTCCTCTGGAGTTTGGCCAGCTCCTTCTGCTTCTCTTTGTAACGACGCTGTATGTCAGCCAGCTTCACACGCATTGCAAGCTCAGGACCATCCATTGTTTCCATGCTAACTTTAGCTGGGCACACCTGAAGCACACAAAACTAGTGGTTATTTTTAAGATTAAGAGCATACATTTCAAGCAAAATTTGTCGTCGCAAGGTAATCGGTTTATTTATTTGAATAAAAAGTCAACATAACCCTAAAGGCTCTTTATGTTTTGAAGCATCAAGACGGATACAAGTTGTCGTCTTACTGGTTCATTTCGAGGTGTCCAGCTGCATTTCCTCCGTAAATTGAGGATCCTGCGGGCTGGGAAGTGTCGCCCTGAGCCCATACTGGTGCCTTCCTGGGAGCCCAACTCCAGTGCACGGGCTGTGGCCAAGGTAGCAAGACTTTGGAGGTCAAACATGAGCAACTCCTCATCTGTGAAGGGGAACAAAAGAAAGACAAAAAAGTGCTGATTTGGTTCACTTTGTGTCCATATATTCTTGATTTAGAGACACTAGAAGAGGAAAATGTGGGGGGTTGGTGCATAATGAGCACTATGTGTCAGCATTCAGCCTCAAAACCTGCACATGTGGCTTCATCATTTCAGCAGTAATCTTATCATATAGTGAATAAATGGCACTGAAGAAAGAAATTGGGGGGGGAATTGGACACATTAAGCCGGTATGAGGTGGCAGTAGCAAATCTTTTCAGAGGTCATAGCAATATGGAGTCAACAGGTGCTGAGATGTCAGTGGCCATCTGGGCCAAGCTCCTCTCGTGTGCAGCCTTCCTGCCTTTATTGGACCGAGCTACCGGCTGAACAGCAGCGATAACAGCGTAGTCCCAAAGAGAAAAGTGGCATTTTGTTTACAAAGTAACAGTGTCTTACATGTTAATATGAAAAAATAATAAATACTGATACTCCTCCTTGTTTTAGTACTTGTTTTGGTAAAGCCTATTGTTGTGACTCGAAACCGACATGTGCCACTTCCCCGAGCTGTCAACAGTATCGCATCACGAAGACAACATCAGTGACTCTGGAATCAGATGATACCCTTTTTATAGAACCCTCTTGTGGGAGCAGTTAAATGCATTAGGATGCTGTGGTAAACACAAAACATCCTTTTGCATGAATAAAAAAAAAAAACAAAAAAAACACATGGTGCTTTGAAAAACAAGGAAGCTTTTAAAGGCACTTTAAAACAATGGGGTCTAATTAGCCAGGCAATGCTCCAGGGTGCTGAAAACATCGACTGCTTTTGTGATTACACACTAACTTTCAGTAACGTGTTGTGTTTGGGGGAGACGGAAACCAATTGGTGTGTCTCCTTTTTGTTTAAGTGTGTGTATTTGTGTTTGGGTGTGTGCACATTTGTGCACATGTGAGGATCAAACAGCTGCAGAATGGAAAGACAGAGAGACGGTTCCCTAAGGAAAGCTGGACGAGAGAGAGGGAGTGAGAAAGGAAGGTTTACACCCTTCACTAGCAGTTCAGCCCTGTCCTCCTGCTTCTCCTCCATCTCCTGAGGTCTCTGCATCGTTAAAACAGCCTTTTAGGAAATAAAAGTGCCTTTAACATGCTGAAGAAGAGCAACAGCAAGCAGGCATGCAGACAGCCTCTCTGGGGACGTGTTAGAATCCACCAGAGGCTCTTGAGACCAGCAGGAAGAGACGAGTATCTGGGAAGAAACACAGAGCGACGGAGGCTAGGCCTGAGGGGGGAGTGGGAGTTTGTCTCAGTGGACACAGAGGAAAAGGAGGGTAAACTATGAGAGAGAAGTGCATTCGGCTGATATGAGTGTGTTGCTGTGTGTATGTCAATTTGTGTGACTCATGAAAGAGGCACCGTCCCTCACCCTGGCTTTTCCCACAGGTGCGCTTCTGCTGTTGTAGCTCCAGGTCAGCCAGCTCACTCAGAAGCTCCATGCCCTGGTGGGGGCTATACTGCGATGGGGCAACTGATGGGGCATTAAAAGGGAACAAGGGAAATGGCGGTACGTCTGTGCAGAAAGCAGCTGCAATCAGCAGCTCCAGACTCCAGTAGCAGGGCACAAGAGGTTTGTGGGGCGCAGCAACAGTTGGTTGACTTGGGCTTGGGGCAGAAGCTGAAGCAGGGGAAAGACACACAAAATCCACTGAGATGTCATCAGGAGCCATCTTGTTCTCATGCTGCAGCTCGCTGTCCTTTGCCTTCTCGGGGGACAGGGACTTCAACTCGGGGGCTACAGGGGAAGCAGGGTCAAGCTCGATGATGGCAGGCAGCTCTGGCTCCTGCTCTCCGTGCAAGCTGACCTTTTGAGAATTCTCCACCTGACTCTCCTCGCCCATTACCTCCTCCTCCTCTTCCTCCTCCAAGGTAATGACAGCTTCTGGCCTGTCAGGCTCCTCTGTTGAAAGGGGGACTGGACAGGAAGCAGCCTCGCAAACTGGGCTCTCAGCAGGGGGGCAAACCAGCACCTCTTCCTCAGCAGGCCCCTGCTCCTCTGCCTCCTCCTCTCCAGGCACATAGTTGGCTGCTGTCACTGCCACTACCTCCGCCTCCTCCCTCTGTTCTAGAACTCTCTCAACCACGCTCTTCTCTTCTTCTTGCTCCTTGAGTGGGAGTGGCTCTGAGAGGGGCCTGACCACCACTTGGCAGTCTAGCTCCTCCCCTAGGCTGGCGAGGGGCTGGGGAGCATGCTCAGCAGGCTCCACTTGGATCGCTTCCAGGTCGGCCGGCTCTGCCAGTCGAACATCCTGAGGGGAGGGTCCACTCCTGTAGCCCATGGCAATAGCAGGGTAGGTGTATCCAGGAGGCAAGTCTATAGATGGAAAGAAAAATAGTTATCGATATTGGCCCACAAAAATATTGCGTAATAATTTTTTTGGCTGAAATACAACCTTAAGCAGCATTTTGTTGATGAGACTCGTACATTTAAAGGTGTTATGCAAGCTTAAAATCCTTACACATCATGCTCGCACTAAACTTAACTCCCCTGTTGCAGAGGTCGCAAAGGGGTAAAAACAAGGAAAGGAAATTAAGTAGCACGCTGCTGCGATCTCCTAGCAGACAGCAGGGTAGAACACCACAAGTAACCGTGTGCGTATTATTTAAAGTGGGCTAGACCTTTGGTATATCAGGAAGCCTGACACAATTCCTCTGGCGTGCGAGAGCCGTTAGCCAGACATTAATAATGATGAAGCGAGCGTGAGGCCTTTGGAGGTGGAGGAGAGGTGAGGGCCGCTACTGAGGTGTTTTTCAATCATTACCAAGGTAACAGTATTGGAAAGCCCCAGCACAGCCGGCAGCCATTTTCTTGAGCTTTGAGCTGTTTAGTAAATCAGGGGCTTGCCAAAAGAGCCACCCACACATATTACCACAACACCAGCAGAAAAAAGGGACCATACAGAGTGGCAGTTTCAATTAGCAATCAGTATAATGTACAGGGTGCTGCTTTATTCAAGCGATCTTATTCTGTTACGATGTCAGATTTGTTTTAGTTAAAATCTGTAACAAGCCATTCACCATCAGAATCAGCGTTCATCTGATGTTATCAATGTTGCATATACTATCAGCTGAAAAACTTTGAGGCATATTTCTATATTTGTGCTTGCAGGTAGACACTTTTGTTCATGCTTACCAGGCTCCAGAGACTCTGGGTAATCCTGTGGGGGCTGCCCTTCTCCTCTCTTGTCCTGGGATTCAGCCCTCTTGAGCATTTGAGGTGGGGCAGGGCTGATGGCAGGTGAGTGAGGGGCTGCTGCAACGGGGCTTGGAGCAGGGCAAGGTGTTGACGGAGTGCTTTTGGCATGTTGTCGCAGTGAGGGGGACTGGCAGCAAGGGGACAAGTGAGAAACACAAGCACCCGGGGGTGATGTGCTCCTCTGTGGTGGGTTGTAAGAGTAAGCCTTGGCAGGTTTAGATGTTCGGGGTTCTGAAATGAGTTCTTCTAGTTCCACCGAGGGCTCATCTGATCTCTTTTGCATCTGTAGAATTCAAATGAAAACTATTATCATATCTACATTGAGTGAACTAATCTTGAAGACAAAAAGCAAGTAAGTTTCTATAGAAGTTAAACGATAATCCATTTCTTTCAATCTAGTTATTGACATCAAAAGCTCTGTAGCCTACATTCAGCAAATCACTTCATCCCTGCAGGAAAATCAGCATATCCCAGAATAATATTAGGTGACTTTAAAATAGACTAAAAAGGCATGCGAGATTCTAAGCTTTTTAAGCTGACTCATACCTACGCTACTCTTCTTAAATCCTGTTCTATTTGTGTGTGTGTGTGTGTGTGTGTGTGTGTGTGTGTGTGTGTGTGTGTGTGTAGCCAGAGTGATGGATGATCTGAAATCTTAATGTTCCTTGCACATTTTGACTACATAATCACCTGTGTGTTGTGAGCTCCTTGGTGTTGCATGTTCATGCTATGTGCAGCTCGGTGCTGCTGCTGTTGCTGTTGCTGTTGCTGTTGCTGTTGCTGCTGCTGTTGCTGTTGCTGTTGCTGCTGCTGCTGGTGCTGCTGCTGCTGCTGCTGCTGCTGTTGTTGTTGTTGTTGTTGTTGTTGTTGTTGTTGTTGTTGCTGCTGCTGCTGTTGCTGCTGCTGCTGAGGTTGAGACTGCAGTTGTGGCTGCTGCGACTGGTGACTCTGGTGCTGATGTTGAAGCTGTTGATGCTGCTGGAGAGCGTACAGCTCCTGTTGCCGTAGAAACTGAGATCTGGAGTACACAGCAGGATGTTGCATGTGGGAGGGTGGGCCCCGGGCACCGTACACAGGGGGCCACAGTCCTGGCTGCTCCATCACATCTAATGAGAAAAAGGAGGAGGAACGTGATGGAGGGGGGTACCTTAACAATAACACATGATCCGCATACACACATTCAGCATCACTTGTCTTTGGATTCATACACAACAACACCATGTGCAACACACTGGAATACATTAGTGAACCTCGAACCATTGTGTTCTCCTATCAATCGTTATGTACCTCCCACACAACTATTTCAAAACAGTGAAACCATTATGGATCATTTAAAAATCATTGTGTTCACATTTTATAGCAACTGCATCTATCCCCTCAAAAAAAAAAAAAACGATTTCTGACTTCACAGAACAACATCTCCCCAGGCAGCAGCAATCCCACACTCTCCCCCGCTCGGAACTGAAAGCTGTCTCTTAAGAACTGCTTTGAGAATTTTGGAATGCTGGAAAAAAGTTATGACAGTGATGAAATGTGAACAGATGATAATGGCTGTAGGTTGATTAGAGGTCAAAATACTGGGCTGAAAATACATGTTTTTCTCATTGGAGCATTTGCTGTGGCCTTTTTGCTAAAAAAGTCCCACCTGCCCAGCCAAACCACAACAGGGGGTCTGCAACGGGGCCCAGCAGCAAGCCTGACTCCCATGTCTGTGGGTATATCATTATGTGGCTTTAAGGACAAGCAATTCTTGATGTGGGTGATGGACTATGACAGAGTTTCCACTTGGAAAATATATACAATATCTATATCTCAACAATTTCATCCACATTACTCGATCTTTAACCCCTTTTTTTTGCAAGACACACCAAGAATTTAGGCACATAAAGTTGGATATGCAAATGTTTCCTCTGGGAAAGTTTGTATGGATGCACTTCCCTTTCCCAGCCGAGACTCCTGCAGAGCCCAGAAGGAAATGTACCGTCAAAGATTGTTAGCTAATTAAATTCCACAGCCTGTTCGCTGAGGATGTGTCTACAATGACTTTTGAGAAGTGATCTTTCCCTCACTATAACGCTTCCTCTTCCTCTGCCGTGGCAGTCTAGGGTGGTGCATGTCTAGCTTGTATGTGCATTCTGACCCACTGGGAGCACTGTGGCTGCTGAGCCGAGCAGTTGGTGTGCAGGAAAACTGTGAACAAACCCATGAAAGGGAAGTTTGTCAGCAGTCTTCGTTGAATCAATGTGATTAGCAGCAGTTTTTTTTTAATGTTAGTCCAATGTTTTGTGAACACTGACATGACAATAATATTCTAGCGTACCTCGGCTATGTTTAGTGAATTTCCAGTTCATGTGGATTTGGACGTCTGAGGCTAATGTTTGTATGCGCTTGACAGACTCATTTGTTTAATGTGTTTAAAAGTACACTTCGCTTTGTAGAGGAGACAGCAAGGTTATGGCGTACCCAGGTGATGGGTTGCAGGATGAGTGGGAGGCTCGGAGGGCAGGACCACTAGCTGAGCAGAGGGGTCCTGAGGCAGAGGGAGGACTGGCTGCAGAGGGCCTGGCATGGCAGCAGAGAAACCCGGGGGCAGATTCTGGTGTAGGGTTGTATGACCTATACCTGCTTTATAAAAAAGTATTATTACAAACCCATCTTATTGTATGCTAAGAAAAATAACAAATATAGCACAACAACTAATCAAATCAACTGTTACCCTGACTGATGAATCGATGCTAAATTTAAAATGCTGATGAGATTAAACATTGAAAAGCATCCATGTCCAGACGATGCACATAAAAATACTGAAAAATGAAGTTATACCACATAAAAAGACAATTTTAGCATCCTAATGTACGGCATACATCCCTTACCATAAGAATGCCCTGTCATCCAGAGGGATGGGCTTCCAGTTCTTGGCATCCAGTGATGATGAGCAGAATGTGCAGCAGGATCTCCTAGCTGGCCAGACTGGAGGGAAGTCCCACCTGGCACCATGAGATGAGAGGTGAGGTCTCCGTGACAGCTGTTAGAGGGGTGAATCCTTGCAAACTCCACCCTCTCCTTGTTATCCCTGGAATCAAGACGAGACAACGATAATGAAGGTTTCTGACAATACAGATTTGAACTGGATATTGAGTAATAACTGCAGATTTGCGTACCTGATATATGCATCTCTGTCTCTGTCCAAGCAAGTGAGACCTATCTGTTCCTCACTCATCCTCTTTCTCTCCTCCTCAGTGGTGGGATCTGAGGGGTACATGGAGCGAGGTGGCCCTGTGAGACAGACAAAAGCTTCATTATTAGTTTTCAATGGTGTCTCCTGTAGTGACGACATACTCTTAAGTCTCTCAATGTTTGCTTTTTTTAAACACAAAAATGAATACAAGTATTATTTGTTTTTGTTTTTTTGAACAAGCACAAATTACCTCCTAAACTAGATGTTGACGTGATTTTGCTTAGATATTACAATGAAACCATCAAATATTCAGCAAACAATATTAAAAAAAATAATGCAGATCAATATGCGAAAAGGTTTTAAATATGTTGGGCATGAGTGTTTTTCATCACTACTATCCACTGTTCAAAACAACCCTATGGACAGGCAGTGAATACAGATCTAGACATGACAGCTATGTGTTTGGGATTGTGTGCTGTTGGTCTATTTAAAGTAATGGTGCTACAGTTTATTTTATTTTTTTTTATGGGGCTGGTAAGTTTAGGAAAAAGCAAGACTGTTGTGTTTTATCAAAATTGAGAGAAGCTTAAAAAATCTGATAGTTTAAGTTGCAATGCATATTTGCTACACCAATCACTGATATAGGAATTCAACTGTTAACATATGTCGGATTTTTGATAAAGGATACCAAGAAAGCTAAATAATACAGAACTACATTAAGATTAGTACGTTTTTTTGTAGAGCCAATCATACTGGAGTGAGAGTTATATATCATACCAGATTCTGCATTCACCAAAAATAAAGTTTTGTCTCGTCACTACAAAAGGTATTTACAGTAATATTCTAGGCTTCCTCAGCTTTAGACTTGGTTTTTTCCAGTTTCTTTTTCGTTCATTTTGTCTTCACAGCGAGGTCAAGGATAAGAAAAAAAATGTCCTTGCTCTTTGCATCTCAGGAGGCAGTGACCTAGACTGCTTACCTTTCACAGAGGGATGTACTCGACCCTGCCGGCTGTTAGGATGACTGTCTGCTGAACGACAAGGTGGCTCCCTTTGTCTGGCCACTGCCACTGCAATTCCCACTGGCGGCTGCCGCACCTCAATTTCCCCATGACCTGTGTCCCCCATGTCCCGGCTCCGCCCACTGTAATCAGGGCGCTCACCATCGTTGGCTGGGCCCTTTCTGGATGGTAGACTTTGTTTGTTGCCCTGCAGGGCACAACTCCCCCCAGGCGGACCTGATTTGAGACTTCCCAGCCCTCCAAAGGGGCTCTTCTGGGAGAGAAGCAGTGGCTGTTGCTGGTTGCTGTACTTTAGTAAGCTTTTCATGGCACTGCTCTCACCCTGTGTTTGACCCTGGGGATCAGGTTGCTGCTGTGGCTGCTGCTGACCAAGTGGAGGTGCAGTGGGGGGCTGTGGAGGAGGCAAGCTCATTCCTTGCTGCTGCTGCTGCTGCTGTTGTTGCTGCGGCTGCTGTTGCTGCTGCTGCTGCTGCTGCTGCTGCTGCTGCTGCTGTGGTGGCTGCTGCGAATGTTGCCCACCAGTGCTTCCTAACTCCATGTAGGACTTCCTCTGCTCTTCCTCAGGTTGTGACATGTGATGGGGAGGCCTCATAGCCCATGGTGGCACTGTGGGCTGCTGGTGGTGGTGCTGCCCACTGCTGTTGCTGTAACCGTACGGAGACATGTCCATCTTTCTTTTAAGCTCTTGACTATTCCCCTGGTTCAGCTCAGCTGGAGAGGGAGCATCTGGACCAGGTCGGCCGTGCTGCTGGTGGCGAATCCTGGCTACCTTTTGGCCATCTCTCTGTAAGGAGCAGCTGCCTCCAGGACCGTGGGCTGCTCCAGTCCCACTGTGTTGGCCCAAGTTTTTATTTCCAAGTGGGGAGGAGTTAGGTGGAGGTCCTGGATGAGAACAGTCTCTGTAAGGTGAAGTGTTTACAGAATGAGGGACAGAGTGCCCCGCTTTGGGTCCCTGGGGCAGCGAGGGTCTAAACACATCCATGTCAACACCACTGTTGATGCACTCAGCACTCCGTGATCGCACAACCTGGTGCTGCTGTTGAGAATGTGGAGGCTGCTGTTGTTGGGGAGGTGGAGGAAGTTGTGATGGTTGAAGGTGTTGGTGGTGTGACTGCATCCAGTCTGGAGCCTTCTCTGTTTTTCTGTATGGGTGCTGCTGTTGCTGTTGTTGTTGTTGCTGTTGCTGCTGCTGCTGTTGTTGTTGCTGTGGCTGTTTTCTATGCCAACTACTATGGTGCCCACCACCACTGTTCTTTTCTATTGTCTTGTCCTTGGCATTGCCTCCTCCTCCTCCACTACCCACACCCTGGCAGTCAGGGTTACCAAGCTGGAATGGCCCACCAGACTTGTCCCCTAAGTCGGCCACAGATGGCACAAATGTCGGCCCCGTGACTTTAGGTTCTCGTCCCACATTGACTGGACCTCTCTCATGTGAGGCAGGGTTGGCTAGGGGAGCAGGTGGCGGTGGGCAGAAAAAGTCCGGATGGTGGTGTGTATGGTGGGAATGATGTGGGTGGTGTGGGTGGCTGGGGTGGAGCTGAAGGCAGTGGAAGCCCCCTGGATGAGGATGTGTGTGGGGGTGAGCATGTGGATGTGGATGGGGATGTGTCCCTCCAGCAGCAGAACCCATGTGTAAGGGTGGGGGTACAGAGTAGGGCAGAGAGTGGTGAAGTGGCGCCTGACCCCTTTCCAGACAGTCTGAAGGTTGCTCACTGATCCTCATTTCCCCACTTACCCCCTCTTTGGTGCAGCGACTACTGCCACTAGACCCCATATGTCGGCCCTGGCTGCTCCCCCCACCCCCCATAGCCCGAAGAGTTGTGCCCTCCCCACCACAGCTGGACATGGAGACCTTAGCCCCTGCTCCATTCCCCGTGTCTCCATTTTGCATCTTGCCATTGTGCAAGCAGGCACTAAGGGGCTTGCCCATACTCTGAGGGTGTTCCTTGCTATACTCCATTGTGAGTGATGCCTTGTGCCTCTCCAGGGCCCGACTGTTAACCTCCTCCAGGGGCAGGGGGTGCTGTGGATAGTGTGGGTGATGCTGATGGGTGTGGGAGTGGTGGTGATGAGTGGGCTGGGGTGGCTGGTGGCTGTGGTGCTGCTGCTGTTGGTGTCTCTCCTTAGCCTCCTGTTTGCTACTGGACCTCTCCTTGTCCTTGACAAGTACCACTCCTCTCTCCACAGACCCCTCTTTAAGACCCTTATGTATGCCTGCCCCAATCCCTGGATCTCTGTCTCTGCTGCAGGACCCCTGAGAGTGTCCTGAACCTGCTCTGGACATTGGTGGCAGACTGTGATTGGCTGAGATGAGAGGTGGCTGGGATGGGAGACCCCGAAGGTAGAAGTTCTCTACAAGAAGAAGGAAGGCAGGTTAGGGAAGAGAAATACATTACTCCGGAAATTAGAAGGCAATGACATAATTATTGTCTTAATATTGTGACTTCCTTGTTAAAGTACACCATACAATATTGATTCAATTGGATTTGAATGCCTTGTTTCTATCTGATTCAATTATCTCACCTTTCTGCGTGTCATAGAAACGGTGCTGCCCATAGAGAACTCCACTGTTGGCATGGTGATCCAAGTGGCTCATTGGAAGGAAAGTGTGGGCCAGACTCCCTGAGAATCGAGGATACCCTGGACCTGCTGAGATGGAGAGCAGAGAGAGGAAAGAACAGATTTGATAAGACAGGACAACAGCCACCAAGACGCAGTTATCCAGCGTAATCCTTTAGGTCCAATGCAGCTGGTGGTGTTCATACGCAAATAAGTACTGACTCTGCCTCCCATGTTTGCCTTTCCTGCCTGAGTTAAGAATGCAAACAAAAAAAGACAAGCTTGGGGATTGCTATAATATATGAAATTTGTCTCTGAAACATATGGTTCTTTCTTTTTCTCACTCTCAGAACTGGCAGTGGTACCACTATCCATCTGAATGGAGTGATAAGGATGGATTTGAGGCTTGTGTTTACAATGAACAGAGAGCCGGGCGGCTAACCTTTACTGACCTACATCAGAGGTAAAAGGTCATCGGGATGTTGGGCCTGTAAGCCAGTACACCTGGGCTGATTACATCAAGCCCATCTGGAGGAAATTTACACCACAACCAAACAAAAAAACTCATTTTGCGATGGGACATTGAAAAACACAAAAGGACTTTGAGGGTGGAGGAGAGAGAAAAGATGGATTGAGATGAAAGCCCATCGCAATATTAGGACAAAGAAAAAGCATCGCTATGACAACCCACTTCTACTGCAGTTGGGAAAGTATAGCATCTGAACACATCAATGTGAATTAAATTAGCCTCTCTCTACTACTGTATAATAAATTATTTCACCCATTTGCAGGAAAGAGATTCAATAATAAAAATCAAAGAACTGTAAAATACAAAAATAGAGCGTGATGAAATCCCTTACTGACAACAGTGCTGTATAGTGAATGGTCTCGAATACGCATATTATGTAATGTGATACGAAAAAAACCATGATTAAAACCTGTGCCATCATGTTATACGCAGGCTACAGAAATAAAGAAAACAAAGCTGTACCCACTATCACCGTGAGTGAGCCAGTTTCAGGTACAGAAGGAAAGAAAGGTAGGAAAAGAAAAACATTGTTTCTTTTCTAATCCACCTAACGGTGAGACATACAGGCAGGTCACCTACTGCTCAGTAACCCCACATCTAGCCATCTAGGTGACCTCAGAGTCACCTAGTGAAGTCCAGGGGGTTTGCATCTCCTTTCCCCTGCCTTTGCACCTGTCTCGCCCTCCAGCCTCACTTTAGAACACAGACGGAGTGAAGGAAGAAGGAGGGGAGAAAAGAGAGGAAAACATGGCTCTATACAAGCTAAATGAAAGACAGACGTATTTGTGTTGGCAAGCATGTGACCTGATCCCGGAAAGCACAGATGCGGTTCATTTGGCCTTGTGTGTGTGTGTGTGTGTGTGTGTGTGTGCGCAGCGCAGTGGTTTTTACAGCAGCTCAGAGTGTTGAATGTCTCACTTTCTGCTGGTGGAACAATGGGGCCGGTGCTGTAAGCCAGCTCTGGGGAGGGAGGAGTGTTGTGGTGGGCTTAATGACCTCGTCTTAGTGCGGCCTCCGCATCCTCCCATCTTAATTAATGAAATGCACAGAGAGTGCAAACAGCCCAGCAATAACACAGGAGGTGCTGCTTTCTGAGGAGGGCAATGGGGTGATAATTACATACTCTCACTTGTTCTCTCTTTTCCCTTCTTTCACCTATTTTTCTACCTCTCGTACTCTTTTCCCTCCCTCCCCCCTTTTTTGTCTTTGTCTCTTTCTTTGCTGTCATGATTAATAAGCACACACATTTATGCCAATTCATCTACAGAGGGAGGAGGAGGGGGGATCCTTTGTTTAAGCAAGACGTTTTTCTCTGATTTTGGGAGGGAGAAAAGCAGAGAGCTGTTTGCCAGTCTTTATCCAAGCTGGGAGAGGGCCTTTTTTTTTCTGTGGCAGCATGTTGTTTGTGAGCGTGACGATTGACGGCGTAATCCCTTTTCACAGTGTGGTCTGGCTGTGCCCGATAATGCCAGCCCGCTCAGTTTCAGCATGCTCTCCATTGGGGCGGCAAGAGGGGGACTGCTGGGCACGGCAGAGCCCATTCAGCCATTAATCTGGCCAGGACAAGGGAAGCTGCTGCTTCTGCTGCTGCTGCTGCAGGCGACGTGAGCAGGGTCTGAGTGCAGTCTGCTGACTGCACAGCAGCCTCGCTTCTCTTTCGCTCCCTACGCACACTCGCACACATAAACAAGTCAGCATCAGCAACTGAATGACAGAGGGGGAGTTCACAGCGCATGCCCTCCTTTCCACGGGTGGAGTAGGGGCGCGAGGCAGAACAAACAGCGCTGCATCCCAGAGAGGGATTTCCAGAAGTTCTGAAGGTATTTCTCACAGCACGGTGGACTGAGAGAAGCAGGCCAGCAGGGAGGACAAAGAAGGGGGCTCGATATAGAACGGCACCGAGAGGCAGAGGAGAATTAAGCCTGCTGCATTAGAGGCAGACGACAGTGTTTCATTTCTCACGAGCACAAAACCACTCTCCTCCTTCCATTCCTATCCCCTCATCACACACCTGCTCTGAAGACACCAAGACATTCGATTTCTGATGAGGGCTTCTTACTTTTTCCTAAAGACAAAATAACACAAGCGAGAATCCGATATTTTCTCCAGGGAAATGGCTGTAGCGTTTCAGAGATAGAGCAATGGAAGGACGGAGTGAGAGAGAGTGAGCGTGGCATAGGAAGACCAAGAGGAGAGGAGGAGCTGCCTGAGCTGCCTGTCAGGTCCGCTAATTGAGAAAAAGTGACAGAACCATCAAGACACAGAAAGGGAGGAGAAGAGGAGAGGAGACGAGAGATGTTTGGCGGAGGAGGGGCAGTGCTGTGGTGGATCTCTTCAGGTTTGACTAATTGAAAGGAAGGGATGCAGGCTGGCACAAGAGAGAGAGAATGAAAGAGGCAGGAGTATGGAAGACGAGAGGTGGGGGGTGCAGCTTAAATCCTACAAAAGGAAAAGCTAGCAACTGCTCACAGAAGGAAAGATGGACAACTGAAGATAGGCTTGGAAAGGCGTATCAAACAGAAGTGGATTAGACAGGTGTGTGCTGGCAATTGTGCGTGTGCATGCATGTGTGTCTATATGTGTGGACAGAGATATGAGACTGTGATTGTTTTTGGCATAACGTAAGAAGTCATTTGGACTGCAGCCAGCTGGCCTCAGGCCAGCGAGGAGCCTGCAGGTTTTCTTTTCTTTTCTTTTTTTTTTTTTGGTCTATTTTTCTTTTTTAAATTTTCCATTCAGATAATTCAGTGGGATTTATTCAAACAGTTCCAAACATGACAATAAATCTCTCAAAAGCTAGGTGGGCCTAATCCATTTTACCAGGTGTTATGAAAAACATTTTACATTTATTAAAAACAGCCACTACACTGCATCTGTACTTGTTTGGTTGTTTCCCTCCTGTCTTCTTGCACCCACAATCACATACTGATACCCCTCTGTGATAGTGAGCCCGCATCTCAGCTCAGCAAAGGAGCAACAGACGATTCCATGTGATTCATACAATGACTGTTACTGTACTCTGACATCATGAAAACCACTAATGGTTTAGTTTTTGGCTGCTGTGACCTTTTTACAAATATCTCCGCATTTGTAAGACAATGAACTGTATATGTTTCTTTTCCCAAAATAATAAATCTTTAAGTTTGAGTCAACACAAGACTTTTCAGTAAAACTTCCTTTGCCAAAGTTATCTTGATTCGTGCTGCCAAGGTTATGTGATGATGTTATTTATAGGTTTGCTTAAAGTCATAAATTTGGTCTACATTCATGACTGAGCTGCTCCTCTCTAAACACATTCAGATCATGTTCACACTAATATCTGTGCCAATGCGTATGAAGTAGGAAACACACATTTCTTTCCCTTCAGTTTAGCCAACCCCAGAAACTGAAGTTCATTCCTAATTGGACAGTTTCATAGTCGTTTGGACTCAAAAAAATAAAAAAAAAAGATGTATGTTTGTCAGATTGTTTTTCACAGATTTGCGCAAGATGCTTAAGCTTAGCCAGGGAGGATTTACATATTTTGTATTTCAGTTGCCAATCAGACTGTACAGGTGATGCCACACGTTTTGTTGTTGCTGTTGTTGTTTATAGTTTCTGCTTAAAAACAATTGTACAACACAAAATAGGATGTTGATCTAAGATCGTTGTGCAGCAGAAGTTTTAGGGGTGGTCATTATGAATGCCAATCAACGTCATCAGTCACAAATTTATGATGAAGCAGTTCAACATCACAAACAAAACAAACCAACTGCTATTATTTCCATCAAGTAGGTTATATTTTCAGATTGTTAGTTGTTTTTTGTTTCTGTTTCTATAATTTAGTGGGATGTCAGGCCAAGGATCTTGTGATTAAATTTTGGTTCAAATCCTATTTCATATCCGGGAAAAACATGGCTTTAAAAAAAAAAAGTGCTATTTTCTCATGCATTTCTGCACTTACTGGAATTAAATACAATAACTGCCATGTGCATCTTTTGATTACTATGTGCTTTGCAGGAATGAAGATTAAACATTTCTAAAAATTGTCTGTTATTAAAATAAAAACATTCAGAGATTGTTGCGCTGACTTGGCATAGACACACACATCCTAAAGTGCTTCATGATTATTAGATTTTATTTGGCTTTGCTTTATCCCCAACATAATCTCATTTAAAATTCCTGTAATAATTAATGTATAGAAAAGATGTTCTTACCCAATAAAGGTCAATTTTATAGCTCATATGTGCGTATGATTTTACCCTACTCCATCTTCCCACATTCCTCTGAGTGTTCATACCAAGTAAGTGACGCGTTAGCAAGTGACTAATTAGATAATCGTTATCTCTTGTTCGATACATGATAAATTTTAGATCTTTAATCTGCGCAAAATGTGTCAGAGGAATAGCAGACACAAAGACGCTCTGCACAATAACAGGTATATGTCAGAAACATGAGAATCATTAAATAAAATCTGAATACAAATTTGATCTGCTATGCTTGGATTTGCATGTAAGCAGCCACTTTAAAAACACTCAGAAAAAAAAAAATCCAGAGCATATCTTTGAGGTTACAAGTGACACACTAATGCACCGACACACGCGCAAGTCAATGCCTGCTCTGCTGCTGGTGGGGTTCTGCTGACACCCGGAGAGAGGAGGCGAGAGTCTGGGTAATTGTGCCGCTCATTTTGATGACTTGCTTTTTATGCAAAACAGGAAAAAGACAATATGCAATTATCTTGAGGAGGGAACAGCTGAATGTGGTTGATGAACAGTCTGGATTCAATCATGCTCTTAGTGCGTTATATGCAATTAAACTGCAATAGAGATAATGGCCTCCATTGCCAACTGAGTAATAATCCCAGTCATAATCACCTCCATTACTTTTATTAGGCTTGGCATTATCATCATCACTCTTAATATTATTTTACTTTTCCACAAGAAGAAAGTGTTTGACAATGAAACCTTGAAAGTACGAGGTAAAAGAAACACTGGTACTTGGAAAATGAGTGCAGAGGGGAAATGTTTCTGACAGTTGATGCTGGAGCTGATATCTCATTCAGATCTATTCTTCCTTGTGTTTATGTGCAGAGTGATAGAGTTTCACCTATCCTCACCACCGTAGCAGCTGTCCACTGACTCAGCCGCTGGTGGCCAGGACATGAGCGTGAGGTGGGGCGGAGGAACGGAGGAAAGCTGCTGGGAGGCATCCAGTGGCTCAACACACTCGACAAACAGACAGCATCTCAGCTGCAATGCACCTAATCAGCCCTGGCCACATATCACGCAACTGGGGTGATCAGTGACCACAAATAACAAACACTCCCTACTGGCATCCCCCCAGCGGACTAACAGCTGTTCTATTCTTAGAAAATAAATAGATAAATACAAGAGGGCTGAAACAACAATAGTCTCTCAGCTTCAAAGACTGCGGTTCACTGGATGACACTGGGTGGCCATCACCCCATGTAATTAGCGAAAGATTATGAACATGTAAATCTAAAAGTGACAGAAGTGAAGTCACAGGAAAGCAGACCTTGCATTAATAAATCAGTGGGTGGATAGGTCTTACATTTATCTGTCATCCTGGGCTTGTGAATTCCCAAAATACCCAACCAGATTAATCTCTCTACTTTATCCTTGTGTGACTTCCTGGCTGTATCTAAGCAGTAATGTGAAGTGTTGAACTTGGTGTGTGTGTGTTTATTTTCCTGACAGTGCACGTGTGTGTGTGTGTGTGTGTATGTGTGTGTGTGTGTGTGTAGTTGGATTTTTGTAATGCTGAGCGTTGGGTGGGAACCACCCTATTAAGCTGTGATGGAGACACCAGCTGAAAGCTCTGCAATCACTGCAACTTTTTACTGGCACATTCACATGTGCTGCTTCAGAGAGCCCTGAGTGACATTCCTGCTGACGTTTATTGAATACCACAAGATTCCTTGGCTGAACTTTCGACCCTGTGTCTGCATCCAGAAGCCGTGGCACAGTCCTCCATCCTAAACATGCTGGGGTTGGGCCTATTTTAGTGCACAAATAAAAGGGTGGGAGAGCGCAGCTCATGCTAGACGATTACAAGCTGTGCTCTGGATGGAAACCTAACACGACCCAAAAATATACAGTATCAGAGCAACAATATACCATGCAAGGCTCTGTCCCCAATACTGCAGACAAGGATATCATCTCATCCAGACAGCAGTCAGATGAGGGGGGCTGCGGGTGTGTGTTTGTGTTGTGATTTGAGGTACCTTCATGTGAATGGGGAAACCAGATTTGTGAGGCGCTGGAGTGGGGTCCGCCTCGGAAGGAGGGTGAAGAGGGCGAGGAGGGCGGCCGGGAGGGGTGAGACGGGTGGGAAGGGGGGGAACCCAGACTACTGGCCAGAAAGGTCCCCATGAAGGAGGTGGAAGAATTGCCCATCAATCCACTGCCTGCATTCCCACAGGGACAAAAGGTAAGGAGAGAAAACATGGTTAGAATTAGGAGTGCATGAACACTGTGAACATGAGTGTGACCAAAAATTAAAATAAAAATTTTAAAAAATGCGTAATGTCTTAGTATAGATACAAGAGTGAGAAGCCCACTGGCTCTTTAGGTGGAATCATTAAGCAAGGCAGATTTGATCACAGCCCCGGGGAGAGGGTGAATGAGTGAGAGCATATATGTGTATGTGAGAGGAAGAGTGTGAGACTCTCCTCCCCCTCACTGTCAGCAAAGTCCTCTCCCCTTGTCTTCTCTCTCCTCACACCGCCTCTCCCCATGGGCAGACAGAGGTCTCATCTCACAGCTGAGTACACACTTTCTCAGGCTCTCTCCCTCTCGCTCTCACACACTTTTGCTCCTGCTCCCCAGTGTCCCTTTCTCAATTTCTCTCCCTCCCTCCATTATCTTGTGCTCTCCATCTCTCACTTTCATGCCCTCAATCTCTTTTATTGCTTTGCTCCATTTCACCTCCTCTCTGTCTCTTTTTCTTGCTTTTTCTTTGTACGACTGTACTATTCTTTTGCTTCCATTTGGTGTTTTACTCCTTCTCCTTCGTCCCCCCGCTTTGTTCGAATCGCCGTTTCCTCTCTTCCCTTTCCCTCCTCTGTCCCATTTTGATGAGCAGAAATAAACCATGTGCAGGCCTCTTCTAAATCCTCATTGTCTCTTCTTTCCCTCACACTGTTCATGTTTCCTTCTGACACATAGCATTGCTTTGCTTTGTTCTTTACCATAATGATGGCAGCAGCAGAGCAATCTGTCCCTGGCTGGCTGAACTGTGTGTTTAACAAGACTATGATGAGTAATTGACCATTTGTAGCAACGCCCGTGTGACTGGGGGCTGATTGTCTATTATGCATTGCTGGGCAAGCTGGAGAAAACACACTGATTAACCACTGCTTAAATTGCATTCCCATTACGCGCCCGCCAGTGCACTTGAGTGAGGGGCCCGGGTGCCCAGCTCTTTGCACATTCATTTCCCCCAAGTCACACCACCGTGAAGTTTCATGCATATGTATGAAGTTGCCTGGATGAGAGCACACACACGCACACACTTGCGCAGACACATGCACACACACACACAAACATTAGTGTGTCATATAGCGTGCACACCGAGCTAGCTGTGAAAACATAGGAGAGAGCGACACGGTAAAAATTCATTATCAGCTTCTCATGACGAGCAGATTTAACAAGAAATGCCGTGCGATTTGATTTTCTTTAAACGTGAATCAGTCCAAACATGAATTGATCCTTTTCTGGGAGTGTGAGAACAATTGGGTAGAAGTCTTAATCAGCCAGGCAGTGAGTGAGCATATCCTCTGGGCCGCCAGCAGGGATAAACCCATCAGTCTGCCTCTCACTCCCGCACCGAATAGCCTGTGGCTCATAGGCCGGAGCACAGGAGCATGCAGAGGCACACGTAGAATCACGTAGAAATAGGCATGGACACACGTTTTCACACACACACACACACACAGAGAAACGCCTCTGTCACAGTTTGTGCCATAGCCCCAGACAGGTGGAAGTCCCCCATGATCCCCAGCCTTACTGAGCTCTACCTCGAAAAACTACCTAAAAATTCTGTGTGTGTGTGTGTGCTAGGTTTCTAGTTTCCACTGCTGTTCGTCATTTGTGTTAATATTGTTTTATGGATTATCTGGTTATCTGTCGGGGTTGTGAGTTCTTTTTTTTCCCCACATGCAGCTCTCAGGACAAAATATAAGGAGGAATACAAACGTTTGCAGAAAAAAGCATGTAGAAATGATAAGGAAGAATTAATAGTCAGGCTGCTATAGCAACGTTTTGCTCGTCAATGAGAGACCTTGTGAAGTAGGTTGGTGGGATACTACAGTCTCTTTCCTCCCTGTTCCTCTTTTCAGCCCCCATTCCACCCTTCCCTCAATACTGCCACCTACTATCACCTTTTTCCCTGTGGAGCACTCCTGGCACAGCTCTGTGGAGTGCGGGGTGGGGGTCGGGGGCAGTTGGAGGAGTGGATTATGGCCAGCATGCTCAGCAGGCACACATCCAACCACCATCATCCAGACACCTAGGGCTCCTGTATGCAACCGCCCTCCACACTGCACACTCACCACCTCCCCCCCCTCTTTCTGCCTGTCGCCCCTAGGAACCCCAGCTTTCCTCAGTGCCTCTGGCTCACATAAATCAGCTAATCCTCCTGCATTATTAACAGCCTTGCCTAAGAGAGAGAGAAAGGGTGAGAGAGACGTAGAGAGTGACAGAGAGGCCGCGAAGCCCCTCTTAACACACCAAAAGAGGAGAGAGCCTCTGCCAGAAAGACAAGGGAAGGAGAAGGACAATACATAAAAAGGGGGTGTCTCGATGTCAGGCAAGGAGATCTTTGAAGTTGAAGCTGGTGTTAAGGGAGAAGGAGATAGAGTGAAAACCTTAGAATGATCTTGGATCAAATCATACATGAAGTACTTCCCACAATGCAACCAGATTAGATCTCTCTGACCAAAACATCTGTAGTGGGAGAGGGGCTGACCACTGGCCCGACCTAAACGGCAGTAGGTGCAGTGGCCTTCACTTCTGTCTCATTGGCAGTTTGCTGACTCCACAGCCTGCCAGTCACAGTCAATGACCCCTCCTTCAATGTTATTTCTCCTGTTTGCCTCCTGCAGAAAAATATGCTGCACATGATGCTGTGTAAATCTCTGTCTTTCTCATGCACTTTTCTCAAGCATTCTAATGAGCTACACTCACACTTTGTTAACATGATGCCCTCCCTGAACCCATTTAAATCCCAATGAATCAGAGGTGTTGGTGAGAAAGCACACAGGTTATAAAAGTGGGCTGGTCTGCCTTGGTGTAAGGGCAGTTTCATTTTGAGTGCCAACCAAAGCAGTGCAGAACAAGTAGAGCGAAGGTCCGAGGCATGACAGCACCAATGCTGGACTCACTATAACTGTTTATGTAGCAGCTTATTAAATGGTGACATGGATCCAGGGAGCCTGCCACCGCTACGCCAGCTCCTTGTAAAAGTTATGTTTTCTCTGCCCGTGTGTTTTTTAAAAAACATGTTTATTTATTTCTCCAGTTCTTAAGTGGTGCCAGCAGTGCACTTGTATGGGCTCTTAAGAAAATCGGGTCATGTGCATCCTAATCGGCGCCGATCCCTGACAGCGATGGAGATTAATCCTATTAGGGAATTAAAGGAGAGGGGAACACAGGGATGGGGGAACCCCACCTCACTCTCTGACATCTAAACATCCCACCCTGACACCCTCACTCGCACGGTTCTGTTCAAATAGGTTTAAATGTGCAAGCACAGAAACAAACACAAATATCGCAGCACCTCTGGAGGTGGAGGTGTTAACTAGTGCTACTGTTTCGCTCCAGCGTGGGTGTGTAGGGTGAAGGAGACCAGTTTGTGCACGACAACAAAAACACACATGCATGCACACACAGCAATGTGGGCCCAGGCAGAGGCCCCTGAGGACAGCACGGAGTGAGCAGCAGGCAGGGAGGCGGAGCAGGGAGAATGAAGGCCCAGTTGTCATGGGAACGAAAGAGAAACAGCGCTCGAGGCAAGGAGGCTGAATACTAGCCATTACAACAGCAGTGGGCAGATGCAGTTGGTCAGCGTGCTGCTCAGCAACAACAACAGCCCGCTTCAACTACCTTGAAACCCCACCTAAGCCAAGTTTGCAATAACACACACACACACAAACACACTTTTTTTTTACAGAATTGAATCTGGTTTCTCTTGTTCGGCTGCCAGGAGGGAGATGTCATCATCTTTGTCCTGTTGGGTCACTAATCTGCTCTGTTAGAACCCCCTGCCCAATAATATAACTCAAGGCTGAGTGGTTGTTTGGTGTCTTAACAAGGAATAATACAATAATAGGATGTAAAGGGATTCGTCTAAATGTGGGCCAAGCCGTGATGGGGGGGTGGGGGGGAGCTGAGAAGACAACAAGCACCCACCCACAACATGTTGTTCTTTTGAATGCTGGGAATCAGATCAAAATTTCCTCCTGAAGAATCACACACCCATTCGTGAGGATGTGAGTGGTGTACGCGCTCACACACACACACACACACACACTCACATATTTACAGCTACACCTTTAAGAGAAAGAACAATTATTTCACCATGCATCATATTTCCCTGTCTGTTCTTGAAAAATGAGCCAAGGTAGTCCTCAGCTCTCCGTCTTACTCGCAGACGGCAGCCTGAAGGGACGGAAGGACGTGTCGTCTAGACAAGGACACCAGACAGACAATGAGAGGTGAGAGTGATGGTGACAAGAGGAGAGGAGAGACAGAAAGAAAATTGCAGGTGTGACTGCATCAACCTGCTCTCCACAGCTCAGTGATTAGCAAGCGCCAGAGAGAGAGAAGAGGCCAGACGAGGAAGAAATGCCAGGGAACAGAAACATTACAACTAGATTATAAGACCTCCTATCGCATAGAGCGTCAGTGAGCACACGGCAGTTGAAGTTGCACAGTGAGCGATCGGTGCCATGTGGCAGGCAGCCTCTTCAACACACCCTGAATAATTATAGCACACATAGTCTCCTTCTGTCATGTCCTGTGACAAAACACACTCTCCTTTCCCTGTCTTAAATTAATAAAATCAATATTGGGTAGGTGATCAAAGAGGAAGTTTATTCTTATTCCAAGAGCTGCTTCAGCTCTCACAGTTAGATGCAGTACCTGTTGCTAGCACTGCTTTGACACAGTAAAGCGAGACACCAGAACATGTGTTGCTAAGTTGGTAACTCCAGACAGGATCTTTTTATTCAACTCACTACAATTTTTTTTTGTGTTTAGCTGTGAATTTAAATGGTTTGGCTCCTCAACACTTTACTAATAAAAAGGAAGGCTAAAAGCAGTGGATAGAAACTGAAGACAAGAAACGATGAAGAAAGAGACATTCGAATATTGACTTACCAAGTAAAAACATATTGAGCAGGGTGTCTGTTGGCAGGAGGGTTTCACTCCCACTTCAGTGTCTTTCTCATCAGACTTTCCTACCGATGGAGTTCCATGTTGTGCCCAGGAATTCAGACGCCCAAGGAGAAGCCGGCCAGACTTTCCACACACATATTCACCCATAAACACACAACTAAGCTTTTGACCCTCCAATAACACAGAGAAACCGGACTGGGTTTGGGCAACTGTACACACCAGCAGCCCTAGACAGACTGCACACACTACCCTGGAGGGCCGCTGACTAACCCAGCGCCTACTTCCTCACAATAAAACACAAAAGGAATTTGAAATGGCTACTAAAGTGGGGGGATTTCCTTCAAACAGTCAAAGGCATCTTGAAAACATTAGCGCAACTGGTAGCCAAATTCCTCCTCACTTCGGAAACAACTGTAGCAAGTTTTTTTTTTTTTTTAACTTGCCCACTGCTTCACAAACTCCCTCCCAGACTTTCTCTTCTCTGGGTTGGAGGGCGGCTGGATGGTGGGACTGAGAGGGAGTGGGCAACTACAGTAGGAGGCTGGTCTGATCAGAAGTTTGCTGAAGTGGAAGAGGGAGCGAGAGAGAGAGAGAGAGAGAGAGAGACAGAACGCAAGCAGGCGGTCCAGTCCTGGAGCCGGGCCCAGTGCAGGGGTGGGGGAAAGTGCCAGCAGCGCACGCCTCCGACACTCTCCACACTGCGTGCCTGTGGAGTGAGTTTAGTGGATGTGGTCAGTGCGGGGGTGGGAGAAGTGGAAAGGGAGCAGGAGACGCAGTCGGATAAATGGATGGCGGAAGAGAGTGAGAAAGGCTCTCTTAATACAGGACAACATCCAGAGGAGGGGTAAGGGGGTGAGAGCTTGGAGTGGAAGTGTAGATAAGAGTGAGAGGAACTGTGAGAAACTTCCAAAGTGAAAGAGCAGTGCAGAGCAGTGTGGGAGTGTGTGCGCTGCCAAGCATATGTGAGCCTCTGGGTGTGTGTGTGTGATTGTGTGTCCGTATGGTGGTCGTCTCGCTGAAGTTGACAGCCTGTGTTTGCAGAGTGGCTTCGTGGTCAGCCACTTGCTCACTACTGAAGCGATGACAGGATAAAAGGGATTCGACTTTCTTTTTCTTTTTTCTTTTTTTAACGGAAGTAATATGCAAATAAAATTGGCTTGGGGAGGTCAGTTGAAACACCACAGCCACTTCACCCAGCTGTTTATACAATATACAAGTTGACATGATAGGGATAAGAGATTCTAATCCTAAACAAATTAGCCCAACTGGCTCGTTTTAGTTTGGCAGGGAGCCTGAAAACAACAATGGATCCAAACAGGCCGCGACGCTACAGAGAAACACAGGAGAAAATGTCCTGGAGGGATATTTTGTGCTAGTTCGGGATGAGCGATGTCAAAGAATATACACAAATCCTTTCGTCCTCTATCACTGTTTGTACAGGAGTCGGCGAAAACATGAGCTTTCCTGACATGACAAAGCAGTTATCACATGTGTGCAGATACCTGGCCAGCTTGTTGCTTCTCATTTTTTTTTACTACAATTAATCATTCATAAATAGAAGCTTCACCTCCAGTCTCACCACTCCTGTGCCAGTGGTGGTGTGGAGGGGGGACAGGGGGGTGGCCGACAGGAAGAGATAGCAACGTCTGGAAGAGTTCCTGCTGAAGAGGCGCTTTATGGGCACAGTAAATAAAGAGGACATACAGCATTTTGCAGCTATTTGCAGGGGAACAGGCCAGGAAGTGTGTCATTAAAGAGACAATTTAAGAGACCTCTGACTACCAAAAGAAGAACTAACTAAGGGGTTTGGGTGAGAGCTACGGAGGAGGGAAAAGCTTGGGGTAAGGGCAAAGAGAGGCAAAGGGTAAAGTGCAAGGTGTAATTCTGCCAATAGCTTTGAAAAAGAGGAGCCGGAGCTGCATTAATGATTGGACAATGGGCTAGTCATGTGTTTACGTGTTCTTGCTGTGATACAAGTGTTCGCTGAGTCACCGGCTTCTTCTGTGGACAACGGACATTCCAGACTGGGACACAGAAGGTGGGAGGACAGATTCAAAACAGCAGCAGCACCAGGCCAGAACAAATGAGCTCAAGGCCCATTACCTTACGTTTATACACACACACACACACTCTCTCTTTTCCTATTCCCATAACATAGATTTAACAGTTCACAAGAAAAGCAATGTCACAACACCAAATCACTACGCTCTGCTTTCATTCTGTCCTTTCTCTGTGAAAACTTCAATGTTCATGATGTAACAGGAAGAGCATATTACGCCAGTCTAGCGCAGTTTTCCTTGGACGGGACTCTTCTTATGAAGTGTTTTCTCTCCAAGCACCACATTGTCATTTCCATCAGCATTCTACTGTATTCAGTTTCCCTCCACAACTAAACCTAGTGCTTTTTCATCTCATGGTTACATGTATAAATTTCAAGTGTTTCTCATAGAATTTGCGGAAAAAAAGGATGGCAGTTTGCTGAGTCGCGTTTACCACACACTCCTCAAGCAAGTCCATTTGTTATGTGTCTGAACTTTGGCAGGTGTGCTTGTTAATTTACCTATTGTTACATTAAAGCATTTCAGGGGCGTTTGTTGCGTCCCGTCTCTATATTCTTGAGGCATGAAATTGTGATTACCATAGTGAGGCTCATCCATCTCATTCTCTCATTCACACATCCATGCTAACATTTTGCTATCTCTCATTCTCTTCCCTTCTCTCGTTGTTTCTATCTTCCTCCTTCCAACACACACACACACACACACACACACACAGCAGCGCAACAAAACACAAAAAAGAGCCGCCCACAGCTGCGTCAGGCCATCTCTCTAACAATCCAATCTGTTTTCTTTCCCATGATGTTTCCCATTGGCACAGGGAGGAGAAAATCAGATTTACTCCCCCACAGGGCCCATGCAGTTGCACTGATATGGAAAATGATTTCAGTGCTGCTTGAGCCCATAAACATTATTTTGGTCTCCCCTGTTAATGACACATTTCTTCCCAGCATTGTGGATCTCACAGAGGAAGAGATGAGTGTAAGGGAGGAGGAGGAGGAGGAGGAGGAGGAAGAGAGGAAGGGGGGAGGAATCCTCCAGGGCTCCACATACAACAGGGGAGTCCTTCAACCCTCAAACTGCATCCGGACATCCAAGACTTCTCTCGACCCCTTCCTCATTTACACACACGCTGAACAAGGGAACGTAAATTGTAACAGCCTTCACATAAAGCTAAGAAATAGATAAATAAATAAATATTAGAAAGAAGAAAAAAAAATCAGAGCACAAAGATATCCCGGTTGGAAAACGAGTAGAGTCAAAGAGGGATTTCTCACCTCTCTCTCTCTCTCTCTATCTAGCTGTCAGCCTGATTCCAAACACACTGCATTTGGCTCCGGGGCTCAGAGCAGCCCCACAACAATTGTGTCATACAGCCCACATATCTTTTATTGATAGTAGCAGCCAATACAGCAGCCCCTCTTCTCCTCTTTAACACACGGATAAAATTTATACTTTTAGTGGTAAGTTACAAACACTTTCTGCCCAAGGCATATCAACGAGAGGAACACGCTGTAGCCTCCAGTCCTAAACACAAGTCATTTAATATGATGGCGTTAAAAAGAGACTCCAAGAGGCCAATGGCGAAGCACTAAACCTCCCATTTGGCATCCATTAAAACACATCTGCAGGACCAAATATGAGGGGGTGAAACAGGAAATAGCCATGTTAGATATGACTAAATACTGTCCTCCATTTTTGAATATTCTCTCACAAGTCTCGAAAACTCCAGATCCAAAAATGGGATTTTCATGGTCCTCCTGTTTCACTGGAAACATCAGAATGGAATGCTCTGGATCTGGTTTGTTTTACAGCTGATGACTGATCTGTCTAAATCCATTGGTTTTATGTTCTGGCCATAGGGATGGACGGGTGACTAACGGCAGCTTGTGTGCCATGTTTTAGCCGACACAGCCAAAGCTCAGTCAGTCAGGTCACTGACACAGACATGCCTGGTAGTGGAAAAAAAAAAGGCAGATTAAAACAAGTACTCAGCACTATTCTCTCTAATTAGTCCCCTGTTAACTTTTGAACTTAATTGGTTAATTGAGATGTGGTTAGACTGGGCAGGTTTCCCCTCCCTCAGGGTGACCATACGGCTCCAGTATTTCAGCCTGGCACTGCTTGGCACAGGAGGTGGCTGCCTCTCTCTCTCTCTCTCACTCTCTCTCTCTCTCTGTCTTTTCTCTTTTTGAGAATCCCACCGCTCCAGTGACGAGGAGTAATGATGCCGCACAGGAGGCAGTAAAACTGTGTTTTGCGAGTGTGTTTTAGCAGAGATTGTACCCATGCACTGCACATATGCTTGTGCCACATCAAAGCTGCGTTTTGACTACCCAGTCCTGGGTGGTCTAAACCTCTCTTCTCTTAACCAGTGGTGCTAGGTAGATAGGCTTCGGAAAAAGTGGAGTGTGGCTGTGGGTGGATGTTACCTCACCACAGGCGAGTGTGTTCTGTCAAACTCAGAAGTTAGTTTGCTTTGGAGGAGACATGAGCAGCATGAGGAGGGAGAATAAAAGAGCGCCGCAATGCATATACAGATAAACACACGCAACCCCATAGGCGTCACATTGCTTGAGTCTCCCCATCTCCTTTGGTTGATGTATAATGATACCCACAACACCACATAAATCTGCAAGCAGCTCCATTCATTGGGGCAGATTTTGCCTGCTGTCTTCCCTTTTTCACTTTCATCCCCTCTTCTCCCTTTGCTCCTTTGAGCCCCATCACTCATTCCCCTTCTCAGTTTTCCCTTTCCGTCCTCACACCCTCTCCATCATCCCTCCATCACTCTCCCTCCTTCCCACTGCTGCTCCGCTCCATATTTCTGTCCTCCCTCATCACCTCGCTCTCTTCCCTCAGCTGGCGTCATCTGCATGCTTCAAAATGGAAACACTTTCTCTTCATTTTTTGGGTTTTTAAAAAACGCTTTCTCTCCCACTCCCTTGCCTCATTTGCGCACCGTTTCTCTGCTCTTGTTCGTCCATTAGTTTTCCTGATGCCAGGGAGCGTAATGAACGTCGCGTTTTATGAGGAGTCACAGGTTCACCCCTCCCTTCATCAGAACCACCCATAAATCAACATCCCAACATACAACTGGCAACCAGGACTTGTCGGTATGTCCTGTTCTCCCTTGTCCACCCATCCTCCCTCCCTCCCTCAACTATCTGTGGCCCGGCGCCTCCTTTAGGTCATGCAGAGCAGTGCTGGACATAAGGGGCCTGGTTGAAAACACTACGTTGCTACTGTCCTCTGAAATCTCTCGGGTTGGCCAGTAATATGATAAAGTCCTGGAGTGATGTGTGAGAGAGAAACAGAAGGCAGCACCCTGCTCTGGCTTCTTTCTGTCTGATGTAGCCTGTCAGAGGCGCAGAGACAGAACAGTGCAGATAACAGAGCCGGGAGTCGCCGCACCAGCCAGCCAGCCCAAGGTCTTTCTGCAGTCCTGAATGTAATTTGCCATTAGTTCACAAGGGGAACAAAGGAGGAATGTTTAATTCTTGTAGCACTGGCCAAGACAAATGCAAGCATTTTTTTGTTCTGATAACGTAAAGACAAGGTTAGGCAAGGCACCTGGGTAGCCAAGGCCAAACATTGTACAGTATTACCTTGTAAAGAACACACCATATAATCACATGTGGATTTCCTTGAGTTTTATTGTGGCAAAGCCTCTTTGCCATAATGATAATGCTCCACCCCATATAGATAGCCACGTTCTTTCCTACTGTAGCAGCCTGCGCTTCCAAATGCATACCAGTTCAGCTAAATTGTGCTGTAAATTCATTTCTGAATGCATCTGACAAACTAGGCTTTAAAGTTGAGTTATGTCTCCCGACCGCTGACACTGGTCATCCGTGGAATGCTGCTGCCGGGGCCTGCTCAACATCTGCAGCAACACACTCAAGCAGAGATGAGTAAAATTAGGAGCATTTCCTGCAGTCTGTACAGAGGAGAGGTCATCTTCACCCAAACATGAGCAGATGAAGTGTAGCACAGAGCAGGACAGCAATAAAAAAAAGCCTCTCCTCTCCTCTAAGCTGGTTATCTTGATGGGCCTTAACAGCTAGGAGTAGAAAAGGCAAAATTCAAGGTCAAACAATGGAGAAGGAGGGGGGGGGGTATCATCTTGATCAACTGCTCATTGCCGACTGTCTGGTTGGTTGGCTGCACGGCTACCATTGCCGTCTTCTATCACCTTTGCAGTGATTCCATTTTGTCCGCTGGACAGGTGGGCGGGGTGGATGGTCACGTGTTACCCTCCCCTCACTCTGTATTTGTCTGCAGGTCGCATACATAAATGGCAGCGGGGAGGAGGAGAAGGGAGACCTTGTGGGGTTACGAGAGGCTTGCAGCATCTGATCGAAGTTAACAGATGTGTTGCAGCTGCTCGTCTGGTTTGCCTTAGCACATCCTCAAATCACACACACTGAAAAGCCACACAAAAATACCACTTTGATAGAAGGATGAAAATTAAAATAATATATTTTCCAACTGGCCCTATTCAGTAGCACTACTGGCAGTGATTTTTGGTCTCAAATAAAAGCTCCACATCCCAGAGTAACTATTAAACTGACCCAGAACAGTATACATATTCTTATTTTTCTTTAATATATGCTTAACTCTGCTGGCCATAAAACATATCAGCACCTATGCATTGGGCCAGAAAACCTCAAGTTATATGACGGTCTGACCAGTGAAATGATTTGGTGAATCTTGTGGAAGGAAGGCAGCAAATCATAGTTGAGGAGGTAAATGGAGGGAACACAAGGGAGAGGTAGCGCGGAGAAAACTGAGCTGGGAGTCTGCATATCCACAGGATAGCAACAGCTTTCAGCAGGTTATCGCAACGCCAGTGTGAGCCAAGCTCAGTCTAGATCTGGCTGAGGCCATAATGGAGAGAAAGGGGAGGGCGGGGGAGGGAGTCAGAGGAAGAGTTATTAGGCTGATGTGAGGCAATGAGGGGAAGAAGGTCTACTGAAATGTTTTGACACAGAAAAATAGCAAATGTGACACAGGTACTTAAACAAAGGTTTGAAAAGCAAACTGCTGACATCATTCTTTCTGTGTCCTGTCTCCCCTGTTCGCTTTTCTTTCTGCTTATTTTAAACACACACAAAACACTGCTCATTCACTTCGCCCTGATGGCAACAATTGTCTTATGACCGACTGGTCTTCACTCGTTGCCTAGTTGAGAGGAGTCCAGGTCCTTCACCCAGATTACTGAGATCCGAAACGCCCCTTTATTTTTATGAGTTAACATGAAGCAGTTGAGTGGATAGCATGAACATCCTTCTCTTGAATCATGCCTGCACTGTCATTTATGCATTGTTTTGTTTTGTACTATATTGCATCAGCGGCAGCAGCTTGTAGTGCCATGCAATACATTCCCTTGCAGCCAATGTGTGTGTGGGTATGGATCTGTGTGTTGGTTTCTATCTCTTACTGTATTTGTTCTGGCACAGTGTTCCATTGTGGGGCTGGGCTTTGCACTCCTCAGATAAGAGAGCAGTTATGTCAACACTGGGTGCTGTGAAGGAGCCGCTTGGTCGTGTTGACATTCTACAACACTGCTTATTTACTCTGACCACAGAGTTCAGCCATCATCTATCCTCTAATGCACTAATGACCAGAGGCCTCCTGGGGTGGAGCCCTCTCCTGGCACTGCCCGGTACTGGCGGCTCTCTACTTGTCAGGTGAGAAGAAAGATGAGTCGAGTGGGGATAACTAATGGCTTCGAAAAACCCCTGAGTTTAAAGCAGACTTCCAACGGATTCTGGCAGGAAAAAAAGCTTGAAAAATGCTTCTTGCAACACACATCACCCCTTATAGACTCAGGCAGCATGAGTCTGCATATTGAGCTGTGCTGAGCAGTACTATCAGTAAAGAACCAGTGGAGCAATCTATGCATAATTAGGGTAGGGGGGGGGAGGGGGTTAATTGACTTCTTTGAGAAAGATCCTGATTTCTATCAGCTAGTCCCATAATCATGTGAGCCAGGGCTCTCATTAAGCCCCCTCCCTCATTTATCTCTCTTCCATTCTTCTCTTTCCCTCTAACCCTTTACCCTCTCCCTCCGTCTTCCCTCTCCTCCCCTGCTTTGAGAAAGGGTGAAACCCCAACTGCTCCTGCTGTGTCCTCAGCAGGCCAGCAAAAGGTGAGGCAGATTTATAGTTTGCACCTGAATGAGTAAGGTGCACAGTGGCACACACACACACACACACACACACACACACACACTAAAGCTCCAGACTGCAGTTGACCTGACTGTGACCTCTATGCAGTAATATACTCGCTAGCAGGTTTTAGCAGAAAACCTGGTTACATCCCTGTGGCTGGAAATGTTCTCCACCCAATGTTTTACAGAAGATTCAAGTCAGATTTTCATGCCTCTACTCCATCTGCGGCTGGCGGATTATATTTTTGGTTTGTTCATCCGTCCATCCCATTGTCGTGACAGCAATATTTCTTAAACACCTGGGGGGGATTTCTCAAGTTCTGCAAAACATGTACTTGGACTTCAGCATAACCTGAATAGATTTTGATGGTCAAAGGTCTAACGTCAATGTCACTGTGACCTCACAATGCTAAATATGACACAATGTCACACAAATGTCTGACCGGATAAAGCAATTAGTTGGTTGATTGATTGATTTTATATTCAAAAAGTCAATGGTCAAGTCTGAATGGATGTAAACTGCAGCATGACTGGTCAGTGGAGGCATACAACTGCAAGGTGGCGATTCCAATTCTTTTGTTGTTTCCAGCAATAATGCTCAAACCACAGTGCAGCAGGAGCAGCACCGTAACAAGTGCTTTGAATTATTTACGAGCACAAAGTATACACTGCTTAAGGACACGCATCCTTACCACAAACAAAATACATTACGCTGGCATGTCAGCACCTATGAATATTTACAAAAACATATCCACTAAGACAAGGCTTTTGTTCAACCTGGTTTGAACTGCTTGTGAAAAGAAACCAGCTCCCTCCTGGCTGCTGTCCTTTTCCCTTCCCTTTCTCCCCTTTTTCTCTCTTCCTCACTATTCTTTGGAAGCAGTGGAGGACTTGGAGGGAAACTGAATTCCATTGAGAGAGAGTGAGAGAGAAAAAAAAAAGGATGAGGTGGAGAAAAGAGATGAAAAGTGACAAATGAGAGATTTCCTTCACAAGCCCATAAATCAGGAGATGCGGGCAGGGGCAGTATGAGGCCTCCTTGAAGAAGCTAAACTTTTTTTCCTTTCACAGCCAGTACTAACCACCCTTCTCACTTTATATGCACACATACACACCTACACAAACATATGTGCATATACACAAGAACGCACACTTTTCCCCCCCTTCCATCTCCCAGATGGTGTGTGCTGGAATGGCATCTCCGCTGCTTTCCACTAGTCTGGTTGTGGCACAGCGGCCGGGCCTGCTGGCACAGAAGCGTGTCTCATAAAATCACTTACAGTTAGAAGCGGTGCAAGCTTCAGAGCTAAAGGGCCCAAGCAAGCATGCTGAAATAAATCCTGCTCATTCTGTCACATAAAAACACACAGTGGAGGAGGGCGGGGTGGTGCAGCTGTTACTACAGGTGAGCGGGATGGACAGCCAAGGGAAATGTGCTCTTCAAAGAATTTGCTATATGCACACAGTGGGTTGCCACACACCGGTCGAGGATGTACAAGAGCAGAGTGTAGGGGCACCCTGCTGTGTTTGGAGGTATCTGCTGAGTTGGTTGGGAGACAACAGAGTGAGAAATGGGAACAACTGTCAGCAGCCCTTTTTAGCTTCAAAGTTTGTGTGAGTTAATGTGGACCATTGTTGAATGCGAGACTGAAAACCACTGCTGTTACACGGCCGGGTTGGAGAGCTAGGAAGGCTCAGTCAGTGCTTGAGAAACTTGAGCCCTGCGCAGGACGGTCTCAGAGACTGGCGGACTGATGGAAATCCAAAAGGACTTAGGATCTGCTTTCATTCTGAATGTTGGCCATCTGCTTAGCTGGAAAGAGAACCCATGGAGCTGGAGAAAACTCTGTCAACTGACAGATGAGACAGTGAGCGTAAAAGTGTGTGTGTGTGTGTGTGTGTGTGTGTGTGTACTAGTGCAGACAGTGTGTCAGTATTGATCCTCAAAGCAGCTCCACTTTCTGAAAGAAGATCTGTCAAATGGGGATACACACATTTACTCACACACACAAAAAAAGAGTTAATACTTTGTGGATCTCGTTCCGTAAATACAATTCTTTCTCTAAAGTAACAGACATCTGCAGCACATCACACGTTCCAGTCCAACTAACCATCCCGTCCTTCCCACACATTTGTCATTGTGTACCATTGTGCACTTGGTTGATTGATCCATCCAGTTTCCACGTGTATGGATGATTCCGGCCAGGAGATACCTTGCTATCATGGATGGCCTCCTTTCTCCTCATCCCTTTGTCTTGAATTAGCCAGCCTTCTACATTACCAGAATCACCAGAACAAGCTTCCCATTGTGTCGTACAACAGCCAAAGAAATCAGCATGTACACATTCAGGATGGCTTTATGATCTGATTGCAGCTATGGTTCACTGTTGATGTCCAAAAACCTTAACTCGTAAACACTCCAGTCTATGAGCCGTGACTAACTCAGCAGTAGATGCGCACAACAAAACTCCTGTGACTGCGTGTGAATGTTCTCTCTAAACTCCTGACCCTGTGGAGAAACCACAATGATGTCTGTATTCCTTCTCTCTAGTTAAAAGGGAGATAACACAGGCCTACGGGTCCGATGAAGAAACAGCAGATACACTCCCACAACTGTCATCCCATATGCTGGGAAAGTGGCGTGATTTACGGCACTTTCCAGGTTAAACGCCACAGCTTCTTGCGAAAGGTTGTTTCTGCACACCTGAGTACAAGCTGTGACACAAACAACCAAACGAAAAAGTAATTAAAACTACGAGGTGAAAAATGTGAAAAACACAGCTTCTTAAAATCTGTACCTGATCATTTTTTTTTTGCAGCAGACTGACAATATAATGCTGTGTAAATCCATCTGTGGGCTATTATTCTGATTACTGTCACAGACCTACCAGCTAATCAACATTGTAATTGAAGCAGGTGGATTTACAGCATCCCCAACAGCCCCATGCAGAAGTGCAGGAGAGAGAAAGATGGATGGAATATCAAATGCCCAGGGATGAGGTAGAATTAGGCACCTGCATCAGCCCCCCGTCCACCCCCACATGCTGCCCTCTCAGCTGCCTGCCACTCTGTTTCCTCTCTCGCTCCTTTTATACAGTCGCTCCACCACACAGCTCCTTTGATTGCTGTTTCCCGTGGGCATACACACACACACATACACACACACACACACAAATACAACACATGCGTTCACAAAAAAAAAGAAAAAACTCAAAACACACTCCTTCTGTACTGTTCAGAGACAGTTGCACCAGCTGAGTTTTGATTTGGAAAGAAAAGTTGCCTCTACTACAAATAATGACAGGCACTCAAGAAAAAAAAAAGCAGAGCGCAGTTATCACACAGAAAACACACACGCGCGCACACACATGCACGCAAAATGCAGAATTCACAAAAACATGCAAAAAGCACAGACAACCGCTCTTAAAAGCAAGTTTAATCACATATACACACAGGCAGCCACCCACACACAGCAAACACACACAAGTGCGCTCACACACACCCTCCCATTATGCTGTATAACCAAAAGGCATTCAGCCATTTCAGCAGCGTTCTGAGAGCCAGCCAAGTAAGAGGTCTGTCAGTGCATTAGCCAGCATGTAATCATAGCCCAACCTCACTGCAATTAGAACTGGTTCTAATTCTTCACTGGAGACACTGCCTTCTCCCACTGCTAATAGTTTACTTTTCTCCAACAGCTGACAGACCCGGCCCTGCCTCCCGCCACAGCTTCCTAAACATACACACACACAGGAACACATCCACAGCTGTAGCTCATCTGTCAGTGTGGGAGATCAAAATGGATCCTGGGAATAGTCCCTAGTCATGTCCCACTTGTGCCACATCGGTCCCATGAGTCTTTATGCTGTGCCACAGTTCACCTGTGCGGTGGAGCTTTTGGAGGAAAGGCCTCCTCTCTGCCTTCCCTCAATGCCTTCAAGTTAAAAAAAAAACTCCCATTTCACCAAACGTGACAGAGAGAAATGACAGTGAAATCATGAAACAATTGCAAAAATAAAAAAACCCGAGAGCTCCTAAAGGCTCTCTGTAGAAAAGGCAGGCGTGCAAGGGGCGGGTGGCAAGATAGTGCTGAGGAAATGTTAGCTAATGAAGACTGAGGAAGAGGGAGCGCTCCCCATACTGATGGTATTGCTATTAGCCTGTGAGCGGGTGCACTTGGGTGTCACTTCAAAGCATTCCCCACTATTAATCAGAGGCTATCCAGCCCTCCAGCAAAGGCCCCGCTGGCTGTGCCGCTAACTACCCCCCTCAACATCAGCACAATGGAGCTATCATTACGGCCGTTACGCTACGCCTCGGCCAGACAGCGCACCTTTATCTCGGCATATATGTTACATACTCACAGCCAATTAATTTACCTGCCATGTCTCACAATAAAGGGGGTGGAGCGGCTGATGGCAGCGGGGTGTACGCAAGCACACATTTCCATTATGTGGTGGGTTATGTATTAGGGTGGGGGATGGGGAGCACCTGGCTCAGGTTGCATCCAGCAGGCTGTGCATTTGGCCTTGGGGGCTCTTTATGAAAGCACCTGCAAGAGGCTGCAACCTGTCTGGCCCAAGCCCACAGGCCCTGATCTAGCTCTCACCTGGCATCCCCCCCCAGCGGGCAGCCTAGCGTCTCCCTGACAGCTCCCGCCCCCCCCTTCCAGGCCCCCCCTGGCAAACAACAGCCACTCAGCTGGATATCAGCCACCAAGCTGGAGGATTAACTACCGCACTGCCCTGTCTCTTCAGTGCTAGATACATTTTATACAATGCTAATCCCCAACATCAGCTCTTTCTTCCTTTTGTTTTGACTATCGTGATGGACAGCACTTTCTACTGGGTCGAAGCCAAAGCCCAAAGGGCGGGGGTGAAGAATTTATTCTCTTTTAATTGGGGGTGATCGTCAAGACGAATGGAGGGAGTACATGCCGCTGTTTTGCTGCTGCTCTCGTCTTGCAAATTTGCACATTCATGTTATATGAGGATGAGAGGGCTTACAATACAAGACACGCTCCCCTCCCTCTCTGTGCCCTGCTGTACTGTACTGAGAGACTGCAGACTGTAGCAGCACTGAGGGGATGAGATAACTGTTCACCATTGTGAGAAAAGGCTGTCAAAGCTTTGTTTTTTTTCTCTCTCTCCCCCCACCCTCTCTCTCTCTCTCTCTCTCTGTGTGTGTGTGTGTGTGTGTGTGAGTCTTTCTCTCCTTCTCCTTTTTGCTCCCGCAAGAATATAAAAAAGCTGGAGCAGTGGTTGCAGAAATAGTCCTGTTTCTATAATTAGATGTAAACAGATGAACCAGTCTCTCAAGCTTGCTCTGTCCCACTGGCCCCGTGGCCTCCTGGGAAGCAAGATGTGTGAGTCTGTGTGACGTGTGCTTGTGCCGTGTGTGTGTGTGCGTGCACGTGAGCCTGTGTGTGTGTGTGTGTGTGCCTTTTCATGCGTTTGTTTGCAATGCACCAGTAAGTGTATGACAGCATGTGACAGTGTGCATCTAGTCTTGCTGTCGCTTTCCTCTCTCTCACTTTCTGTTTTTTCTGTCTTTCTTGGACAAACTAACTCAGTCCCCTCCACCCCTCCCCCTACACACACACACATTCACCAGAGGGTAGGTCAGTGGCCATGCATGGCAAGCAGAGGAAGCTAATGCATGCAGCAACAGCAGACAAACACACATCTGTTGCTGCAGAGCCAGTCATTTGCCCCAGATCCTTGGGATGCATACTGTATCAGAGAGAGGAGGCAGTGTAGCCTAGTGGTCACACCAGGCAGAGGGGACAAAAAAAAAAGAAGAAAAAATGCAGAACAAAGTGGACAGCAGAGGGATCTACAATGTAAAACACAGGAACAATGCATGTAAAAGAGAAGGGGATGTACAGGGAGGACCAGAGTTGCAGGTACATGGATTATCAAAGTGTGAACATGTAGAGATGAATACGATTATGAAGCAAAAAACTGGATGAAACAAAAGGAAAAAAATGGAGGGGGGGGATTTCTAATCAATGTCTGAAAGAGCTCCGGAAATCGATGCACAAGAGAAAGAGAGAGAGCAAGACAGAGGGAAAGACGGAGAAAGCGAGAGAGCAACAAGTCCCCTTTGGATTGAGTACTAGGCATCTGGTTGGATGGTCCCAAGAGACTTATTAAAATGGAATTCCTGATGCTAATCTTTGTTTTCTCGCAAAAGGGCTGACACATCCTTGAGAGACATATCGCATGTATATTTAATGGAAAATCTTTGCATATATTTAGCAGTCACCTGCCCCTCCACCACATACTATCATTTATGGATCACAGTCATTTGAAAAGGGAAGCTGAGAATACAGAAAGTGTACAGTAGAACATAAACAATGAGGAACAGAGAGGAAGCAATGTACAGGAACAGCTGCTGCATTGTATAATTAGTTCCCTTTTCAAATAATCCTATACATTAACAACATGTTGGTGCTACAGCAGAAACTTAAGCCTGCACAGGACCCCGTACGCTAAACTGTTGTCTGACAGATGAGAAATTGTGATTTTCAAAACTCTCATGTCCAGAGAGAAAACACACTATGAAGCTGGTTCTTCAGATGTATGCAGCATAAACTGGGACCACTACACAATCCTGCCAGGAGCACTAACTGACTCAGACGTTAGAGGGTTAACAATGCACCTGTCTAGGCCTCACAGCCAACCACAGGGTGCCTCAGCTCTAGTGGGAGGGGGTCGTCTGGAGAACGTAGCCCAAGACGCATGCAAACCCACCCACCAACCCAAACATAACCTCACACACATACATACACACTCATGTGCATATTGTCACTGACCACAAATCCAGTAACAACAATAGGGCAACGGCCCTTTTTTTGTTCTTTTCACTGAGCGATTACAACAATAAAATTGAAATTAAAAAACAAGTAATCTGGATTTTCTGCTTGAGCCGTTAATAATGTCTAACAGCTGTCACATGCAATACGGCCATGCGCTGAGGTGGGCCTGGGGCTGCCTGATGAGAAGCAGCCTGATACTGGGAGAGGGGGGAGAATGAGGGGAAAAGAGAGACAGAAAGAGCAACCCGGAGAGAGGTCCAAATTACAAATAAAACAGCAGTGGTTCACTTTGGGCAAATGCATCAGTTTACTGAATCTTGCAACAATTTCAATTTTTTTGGTGTGTGTTTGACATGGGAAGTAAAGAAAAACCTCATTGCATTCTTAATTCAACTTCTGACTTCCTCGTGTTGAGCGTAAAAATAGATGAGAGGTTTTTGAAATCCAATGCCCTGAAATCCAATACAGGAAGGTATTACCCTGCCCGTCACTCTCACCCGTGGGTCTCCTTTGTGTTTGTCCTGTGTACACACCCCATGCTCGAGGCAAGGGCTCTGTGGCACCACGCCACACGGTGTAGTGTGGGTGGCGGTCTGTTTGAAGAGCTTGTATCTGAGGCAACATGGCCACTAGCTCGCCAAAATCCTCTTGCAAAGCCAGATCCCTGTTTTTTTTTTTTTTTTTTTGGGGCAGCATAAGCCTTGCCTTTCTGTGGACAGTTTCGCTGGTGAGCAAAGAAAGTCACAGAACGGGAACTGATTAAATCATCTATCTGACTTCAAATCTGCCGTTTAACTTGTCTGAGTGTAATGAATTCCAGATGCTGTTACTTCTTTTTTTTTTGAAGACTGGTTATTGGACACCTGGTATGATAATTCAATAGTGACAAAAGAAAAAACAACAAAAAAAACCCTCCCAAAAAACAGGAAAAGTCTTGCCTGAGTTTTAATTATACGAATGCTTAAATATACTCAAAACATACTAAGTGCATGTTACTCTTGGAAGCAACAATATGTAAGGGTCTTACCGTCTCAAAGACAGTCGACTGCCCTTGCCAGGCGTTTGGGTTTCAGGGGGCGTGTCAGGGAAAGGTGACAGATGGCAGCAGCACTGGGCAAGGTGCTGTTTCAGCCAGGTGTAGGATGCCAAGCAACACCTCCACTATTCGGGGTGACTCCAGTGACAAGCCATTCGAACGGTGTCATCTCACAACAATCCACAAACGAGCGCGACAACAGGCCACAGTTCTCACTCTGGAGTGGGAACCAAAGCAACAAAAAGGAGGGAGCGCACAAATCCGGAGCCAATTGGAACTTGGCCTAAGACCCATGTTCTGTCACCGTACTTTCACCACAGCAGCTTCTGTATACAAGTAGCCCTTTAATATAACATTCAAATAGTCGTGATTTAGTTTTTTTTTTTCTCAGGTAAAGCTCACACTTGAATTCTTCTCGCAACAGAAAAATGACAGGGAAAGGCTTCGGTGGTGCTGTGCTGCTAAATAATTACGCCGAGCATGCACCACACTCCAGCCACTGCTCTTGTCTGGAGTCAGCAAGGATTAGGAGGTGCGTAAAGGCAACCAGGAGCAGGGTACGAACTCTGAGTGCTCACAACACAACAGCTACAAGGCCAAGAAGAAGAAGAAACCTCCCTACCCTCAAACAACCCTCTCCCACTCATTGAGGTTTATTCTTTTAAAGACCCTGGTTGTAACCGGCCCTTTGCTAACTCCACCAAACACCTGTGTTTGCCTTTGAAGCGTCTTCTCGGCAACCACAGACCCATGGGATATTCAAGCAATGAGACGTTCAATAAAAGTCTCAGTAAAGTTATTTATTCTCCTTTGGAGCAAAAAAAAATAGGAGAAGGCAGACAACACGGCTAACCTTTGAAGGGGGGAGCTACTCAGATATCCAGCAAGGACATAAAAACCAAGGGAATGACAGGGACATCCTACCAGAAAACAATAAAGGGGGTGGAAGGGACTGTTTTTTATCTTTAACAGCAGCTGTAAAACACACACAAAGCTGGGGTCTGCAACAATGGCCCAGGGGCAGGGGAGGGTGGCTAAAACAGAAGTGGCAGGAAGACCACCGCTTCCCAGACACAAGTGTCTTCCTGCTGGAAAGAAAGGAGACTGAAAAATGGAAGGGGAGAGAGAGAGAGAGAGAGAGAGAGAGAGGACAGCTTATGGAAAGGGAGACAGAGCAGATGTAAAGGAAGGGGAGGCTCAGCCAGCGAGATGACACAAACGTGACCTTTGATTACATGGGGTGTTTAGAGCAGTGCTCAGCCATGGACAGCCTCTGAACCCCCTGCTGCTTTCACACAGCCACACCTCAGCCAGAGCACACTGATCAGAACAATATGGCTGAAAGATGAACCCCCAGCCATAAATGCCAGCAGTAAAGACAGCTCCACTGTGTCTCCTGCTCTGACACTGTCCAACATCTGAATCCCGGCCTCACAGCCAAGTGAAGACCGTCTCCAAGTCTGCGCCGGAGCCAGCAGAAGATAAAATTACTATTTCAAAGTCCTTGTAAATGAACTGGTTGAATTAAACCACATTAGAAGCATTTACAGGTCTGTGTCTCACCGTATCAGCCAGCACAGAGACGGAGAAGTTGCTCCAATGTCACATTCCCAGAACACAGTGCAAGTGTAAACTATAAATCGACCACCTGACATGCATTACAAATGACGGGCTTGTAGTAGGTGAAGATGGACAGAGGCAAATGCAAACTGACAGAATCGCAACCGGCTCTAAGTAACATGGTTCAGTGAAGAAAGACGGTAGGAGTGTGTGTTCGCATCTGTTGTCGTCTGATTGCAACCAAACTCACAAGTCGGCGCGAACGAAAGAAAGGAAAATTTCTCCTAAAATATGTTGAAATTCTGTAACCCTGCAAGCAACGATGCCAAGGGAGAGTGTTGCAACTGCCATCACTCTTTTCAGCAGCGAGGGCGAAGGTAGCGTTCACAATAAATACCTCTGCAAAGTCAGAGGAGCCCTTTCAAGGAGCCACATCAGAAACCTGCCTCTGAATGCATTTTTACATCAACTCTGAAATATTCATGTTCTTTGTAAAGTATTCATGTGAACCAGTGTGCAAGTTAGTCCCCGGGGGGAAAGTGCAGAGAAACCGAACACACTCAGCAAACAACATGCTCAGTTGTGCTAATGTCGCTAGCACACAGGACACTTGAAGGAGCGCTAATGACCTGCCCTGTCAAGATGAACAGTCTGGGACCAGTTTGGTCAGACACCCTACAAGCAGTTGATGGTTCTTACATCCAATGACTTGCTTTATTCATTTGAGGAAACAATGAGTGGGGGAAGGGGAGGGAAGAAGAACCACCGAGGAAAAGTTTAACTTAATAGCAGAATCAAAATCTTTAAAATATAAAAGTAAAAAATACATGGCAAAATAATTCAGTTTTTTCCCTTTTAATTAAATTTGATCAGAATAAATGAAGAGTTCATTTGCAAAAACAGATAACTCCATTTTTGTAGATTTTCAGAAAACGTTTTTTTTTTTTTTGTTTGCTTGAGATAATATCTCTCAAACTGAAGTGGATCTGACTCAGTAGAAATGACAAAAATAAAGAGAACTTAAGTTTGATTGATATTGTCTCAGGTAGACGATGGAAAAGTGGGTTTTCTGAAGGTTTGTGAAGATGGAGCTATCTGTTTTTGCAAATGAACTCTTCAAATTAAATTAAAATTTGAAAATGTACATTGTGTTATTTTTTCCATTGTGTCACATGGATTTTAAAGCTACAGTGTGTGCTGTATTAATAAATTATCAATCTTTTTTTTAGCTAAGTGTCGTTTAAAAAATAAAAAGCTTTGCCTAAAAAGATCCCATTTTGCCTTGAAACAATGTGCTAAATGCCCTAATAATAAGAATTAGGATTTATTAACGTCCACAGTGTTTTAATTTTAACAGAAAGCGTCGACTGTTTTCACAAAATTACCATCGTAAAAAAATATACGCCATGAAAAATTCAGAATTACGCTTCATGTGTCATCCACTTATTTTCATTATGACATGCTTGACATTTTCAAATATTATTAAAATAATAAATCAAGGATTGCACATCGACAGGGCGCAATAACACAACAATTCTAATGGGGCCAAGGGACGATTTTGGAATTACGTGAACTTGTGTCGAATTATTCTTTATGTTGATTCAATCAAATGCCTGAAATGTAAAGAATTAATCATTTTCCAGATCTTGAGGGTATTAGACTGCTCAGCAGTCACACCCATGCATCACTGATGAGACTGAGGAGAACAATAAACCACCTGTGCTGCTCATTGAACAGTGATGACATTTGGAGGGTAGGTCTTCATGTTGGTGTAGCACAGTGCAACAAAAGAAACACCGAATCTGTTGCATGAAGGAACACTTTTTACCCTGTGGCCAGCATTAGCCTTCATGCTCTCAAGAAAACTTGTGGAAAAAAACAAAAATGTATTTAAAAAAAAACATATGGATGCAGGCACTGTATGTGTGTGTATGTGTGTTTGTGTATATGTGTATGTGTGTGTGTGTGTGTGTGTGTGTGTGTACATACGTTTGTGTGTGTGTGTGTGTGTGTGTGTGCTGCCAAACGCAAACATGAATGGTAAGAGATGAATGGCGAACAATACTCATGAATTCTCCTGAATGACTAATTATGCCTCATGTTTAGCACGATTTTGCAAATGAATTCAGAATCTTTACAAATACTACGAATCTAAAAAAAAAATATCCTGGTTAGCCTACTTCAATGCTGCCTACAGCTGAGCAGGTTAATGAGATATTAATCGTATAAATAAACAAACAAGTAAAATGTAAAGCAATGCAGGACAAATTGTCAGCGGTGACTCTGATGCTGTCTTTAACCGCCTACAGTGAGCCCACCTGATTCTGGTATAATTTTAGCAGGTATATAAAATAACTTAAAAGGCCTAACTATTTCCTTTGCTTTCCAGCAACCCAAGACTCCTCAGCTGCATCACAAAACCTGCGTTTTCAGAGGCCACATTAACATATTTTCAAAAGAAACTGTATCTGAAGTGAAACTGTTTGATGCAATCAATACGCCACTGTTTTGACTCATCTTATTTAAATGTCTTTTGTCTTACATGGCAGGACAAAATAAAAACAATAACATGGATTTTGTGATCCACTTCATTAAAACATGTGTGGATTAAGTACATTTTCTTTAATGGTGTTTTTTTTCCCTCCCCTCTGAACACAAAATGAAATGTGTATTTAAATTCAACATAACATCTGCACAAAATGCCACATATGAGCACTTAAATGATCATAAAAAATCAAGTAAGACTGTAAATATAAGCACTAGCCAAGGTTTTTGTGATTTTAGAGGACTCTGCTGGAGCTGAGTTTGTTGTGTTTTCAAAAAATCTTTCAGCTGCTGCTCAGTTCCAGAAATGTCCAAATTGTCTATGTGGACACAAAACGTGTGTACTCATGTTTGTAAACGTGCACATTCGGGTACACATGATACCCAAAGTCACTTGTTAAACCTGATGCATGCACTGTGAACACATTTGCACCCCAACACTTCAAAGCCTAATATAGAAGGAGGATTTTCTTGCATTGCTTTTCCCCCTCCTGTAACATCCACACGCTGGGAGCCACGCAGACCTGCTCATCCCGCTTCTTCCTCGCACCGCTCGTGGCTCTGAGCGTGGCGCAACGGTTCTTAGTTAAGTGATGGCATCGGTTTGACACTTATCAATTTAACGTGAAGTGACAAAATCTCATTTCAAATTCTGCCCACCAGAGCCAATGGGGAAGCAGTGTTCCAGCATCCCCAACTTCCTAAACTAAAACAGATCGTAAATGGCATTTTTTTTATTTTTAAAAACAAAACATAAATACCATGGCATTTACCTATCAAATGACTGTTCAACAAAGATGTCTCCGGTGCCTTTGAGATAGTTAAGCTACAAATGTTGATTCAGCTTTAATGAGAATTCCTGATCGCAGCGCCAGAATAAATGGAATTTTCACCTGATTTATTAGCTGATATTTGAAGAGTGAATTCTGTCAACGAGCCACACATGAGCAGCCCTTTTATTTCCAACGTAGCGCCCTCGTCTATTACTCTCTTTTTGTGCAGAAATAATCAGCTTTTGTGCGACACTACGCATGCAGGCCATCGTCTATTATTCACGCTGATAAATGCACACAGGATTTACAGCAGCAGCAGCATCTGAAACAACAGCGATGCCGCGATGGCAAGACACAAACATTTCACCTGCAGTATTTCTGTGTGGACAAAATCAAAAATGTTTGACTAACCTGAGTGGGGAGCCATCGGTATGTGTGAGGGGTAGTATTTCCCCGGCGGGAAGTGACCGGCGTGCTGCACAGAGCTGTGGCCCGAGGGAGCGATCCGAGAGGCGGCTCGGTGCACCAGGGCGCCCCGCTCTGAAAGGAGGTGCGCCGGAGCAGCGAAATCCCGTCCTTCCATTCCGAAGAATGTTTAGTAATCCGAAATCCGGATAGGGCAGGTCAGAAAAATCAAACCCATATAATAATCCTTCCCTTTCGTATTTATGTGTTGCATTCAGTCGATCGCAGGCTTCTCCAGCCAAAAACGTAGCCCCCGATCATCTTTTCTGTCAGACGAGAAATCAAAAACATAATCAGGAAAAAAAAAAAAAACTGGAAAAGCCCAGATAAGAACAACATGATGCAAACATACTGACATTGCAGCCTTGCTATTTAAAAAAAAAAAAGAAAGCAAATCATTAGTGCCGCTTCATTGCATTTTGCTGTAATACCTTCCTGTCATATTAAGGTTGATGCTGCATGGAGATGAAAGCACCGTTTTCGACCTAAAACTGATTGCACAGAATATGCCATCGCAGATACAAGCGGCCAGCGAGGCGTCCAGAAGCCCAGTGAGCTCCAGCCTCAGCTCTATTGATCAAGCCTGGGATGCAGGCCTAATCATATGGACAAGAGCACTTCATATTCCACAGGCACAACGAGCACACTGACACATTTCAGCTTTCTATAGATCCTGTTTCATTTAATACTGCTCACATTAGATTTATTCCAAAAAAAAAAACAACACTCCAGATCCATCCACCACCACGACAGCAGTTACCAGCTGTCACTCACTTCCAAACGCTTATTAATATGCAGCCTCCGATATATATATTTTTTATGCATCGCGATTCCTGCGATAATCTCAGGAAAAAAAAAAAAAGACGCAGTAGTTCTGTCAGAGGAGGAAGGGTGTTGTCCTGTTTGGGTGGGTTTAAAAAATGATGGAAGCCTACTCAGCCTACATCTCAAGGTGAACAACGCTGCCTGCCTTCTCCTGCTCGTCCTATTGTCTCGGATTGATGCAGGCGTTTTTCTGCCACTCTAATCTCCATCCAGCTCTAAACTACAGCTCCTACATTTTTTGCACAAAGTGGCATAAATAGCGAATATATTTTTGCACCATCTGCAAGCTAGAAAATAATCCAGTTTGTGCTAAAACTGGCAAGTGAAATAATATTATTTTTTTAAAATAACCAACAACAATAAAATGCATCACATTCATCGAGCAGATTTACAAAGAAGTCCTAAAAGTCTGGAGACATAAAGATATTTTAAATAACAATGTAATTAAACTAACACAGATGCATCAGCTCCTCACACTCCCTCTCTCGCCTTTCCTCAGCGTGGTGTGTGTGTATGTGTGTGTGTGTGTGTGTGTGTGAGCGTGCACGTGTGCGCGCACCCGTGTGTGAGTATGTGTGTGCATGTGAATAACTGCACTCTCACTGTCTTCATCTGCCTTGACCTATTTCAGGTCAGGTAATCAAATGGAGTAGTAAATACATTATAGGCTACATCCTCTGCCACGCCACAAAAATAGCATTATTTAGTCGAGATGTGGAAAATAAACTGGATTTCATTGTAAAATATATATATATATATATACACACACATATGGTTTGGGCTTCACCTAAACGTCATGTTTAATTTTGGGGACTCAGTGATGCATGTCTTAAAAATAAAGGAGGTGGCTTGATTTTATATTTCCAAATTTTAAAATATATCAATAAATGATTGGTTTTAAATAGTAGACTCTCACTCTGGGGCCCTGCTGGGTTTTCTTTTTTCGAAATGATTGCAAGGGGGGGTCCCCAGTGCAAAATTATAATTTTAGCATAAATTAAATAACTAAATATCCACATACATGAAGCTCCTATAAGAATGAGACGCTATGATCTCCCCACGTAGCCTACAGCCTTCAGTGCTACATCAACAACAATAAAAATCGCTCCATACGCAGGTTCCAGGGACAAATCCGTGCTCAGGGAGGCTTTCCTTGGGTAAGATCGGAGCATGCATGTGGGTTCTTAACGAGAAACCGTCAAAGAAGCCTCTTCTGCAGCCCCATTATCGCTGAGCCTCCAGTGTGAGGACTGTAGAGGATCCTGGGTGAATGGCCGCCCGTCAGGAGGACTGCCTTTGTCTCCACACTGAGAAAGTGCTTTGCAGTCGGCCATTACCTTCCCCTTCGCCATGCTGTTACCGTCAAGCCTTCCCTGTGTGCACCACTGACAATCTAAGAATAAAATTATTAGGCATTTACGACATCGGTAAGCTTCTGCAGGTGTGTACATCTTCGAAATATACTTTCACGGACATTTAACTGCTGCAGCGTAAATGTCCACGTTCGCTTCCTTTCACAAAAAAAAAAAAAAAAATTGGCCGAAATGAGCGAATTCGTCCATCAAAAAATCATAATAATTAAAAAAAATGATCTACGCCCCAAATGCTATTCATTAAGCAGCTGTCAATTTCATTTGCAGAATCAAATCGACAGCAGAAAAGCGGATAATAAATCAAATTACGCTCAAAGTGTTGGGATCGTGCAGCGAAAGACGAGGCGGCCCTCCGTGACTGAGCTGGCCGGCAGGGAGTGCACCTCGGCCGGGGCGTGTAAAGACACGTCTCCCGCTCTCTGGCTATGCAAATACTCCGCTAGAAATTGGTAACAGAAAAAAGGAACCGAGGTCGATCAATTTATTATTTTTTTTAGATGAGCAATTTATCAAAAGGATCTGAAATGTTACCGCGCAGGAAAAATAATAATAAAAAAAGGATACTAGCTTGTCACCTTTATAAAAATGTAGGATAATTCAAACAAAACATCAGCAAGGTTGCCAACACGGACATCAATAATAATAATAATAATAATAATAATAATAATAATAATAATAATAATAATAATAATAATAATAATAAATTAAATTGTCGGTTTATTCCACATAGGATACATCTCATCCTCATATTATTTTGGAAATTAATAGCAATGAACTGTATATAATGCACAGCATGTCACAAATAGCATTTTGGACTGAATACAGCCACTGCCATTTCACAACGAGGAAACAGGCCCTAGAATGTTTGGTTAAATTAAAAAAAAAAAAAATGTATATCAAGTACATAAAATTACTACTTACTGGTATGTTAAATCCTTGCATAACAATAAATTATAAAATCACAAAACTCGGGGAGGGAAGGTGCAAGGCCAAGTGCGACGCCCATTTAAAATCAAAATCTGAGATAAACCATGTGGCTAGAGTGAAATCCTACAGTATTTCCATCTGAGGCTGTGCAGAAGCCTGCTGGTTCAGTCTATGGAAGCAGTGGGACTGGGGCTGCCGGCCTGGCTGGATTGCGGCTCGGATCTCCGAGCAGCGGTTTCTCTCCCGGTGCAACTGCGTACCTCGAGTCTCGGGGCAGGGTAAACACGCCCTCCCATTGGTCGGATACCTGCATGTCAATGAGCTCCTGCCGCCCGCCCGCACAGACGGACGCCTCCGATTGGTCGACGGCGCAGGCCAATGGTGTGGTGACTGGCGATGCTAAACAGAGCGAAGAGCGCCAGATTTAAAGCTCGGGATGGCCAAATCACTTACAATAGAGCTCAGTGCACCGTGAGCTCAGCTTAAAACTCACAGCAGATGAAACGGGTCCGGAGAACGTGAATCAAGTTAGAACCAAAAAAGTGAAATTGGCAGAATTGCACTTTAGTTTATGCACGACTTTAGGGAAACTCAGTGATCTCATATTGCTTTACTATAATAAACATAGATTTGTATGCAACATCTAGGCTGTGGACAGCTCACTCAAAAAGAGGGCAAGTGGTGCTTACATCCCTGCCTGTGTGACATTTAGCAGGCAGGAGCCTGAGCAGTAGATAACATAAAGAAACCAAAATTAATACATTTTTTAGAGATGCAATTCAGTTCATGCTTTTCCAAATGTCACCATAGTCTGTCATTTAAACAAAAAAAAAGTGTTAATATCACCAGAATAGCAAGTTTTAAATGTGTTTATATGGTATATGTGCATTTTTATGGAAATGTAAAGAGTCATACAAAGCACTTAAATGTGACCGGTGCAAAAATATCATGACACAAGACAAAACAGGAAATTAAAACATCAATAAATGCATTTTTTGAGGTGATAATTTAAATTTTTTTGTCTAAATGCATCAATATCACCACATAATAAAATGGCGCAAAAATAAGAGTGTAAAAAAAAAAAGTGCTAAAGAATAATGACACAAGACAGACTATGTAAAAAAAAAAATAATGTCAATGCCAACAAAAGTGCAGATATTTTTAGAAGTGCATCTCAATGCATGCTTTCAAGATAACACAAATCTAAGTTTGTCACTGGAATCAAAAAGAGCATTAATTAATTAATATCAGATATAGTGGCACATATAATTATTATTATTTAAATAGACAGATTAATATGCGTTTTTCATCTGTCACTGCAATCTCCAGTCTAATTTGAAAACAAGTCAGGATCATGGTGTCTATATTTTTTAAGTCTTAAGAGGCATTTAAGGCTTATTTGACAAATTGTTTCTAAAGTAATTCATCTGAAGTCTATCCTGAGCAATGCAGAAAGACAGTAAATTCCAAAAATCTTCCAACATGTTATTCTATGGACGCAGGTTATTACAATATTCTAAATGTTTACAAATGAAGCCTCCTTGTATGCACGCTTCTGATTGGCTGGCACCGTGCCAGAGCATTGTCAGTCACAGAATGTAAACAAGACTCTGATTGGCTGTTGTCCAGTCCGCATTGGGCTGTCCGGAAAAAAAAAAAAGGCAATAACTGGCCCTGCGGTTTCAAGGCGTCCCGGGTTAGATGATGAAAGGGGATAAGAAGAAGCGGTTTCCAGGCGCCCCAAAGGCGGACCCCTATTGGCCCTGAAGCCATATGAGTCAAGCGTGAATCAAAGGGAATACTGCAGAGAGGGGGAAATTATAGTTGGATATTTAAAATAATCGAGGTTAGTTTTCGTCTAAATGCGGACCAGCAATGACTTTTTTTTTATTTTTATGAAAAGCCGTGAAAACAAGTGAAACGAGGTAGAAAAAAAAAAAAAAGCTCCGGTTGTGGATCAACCCTGCCGAGGTCCGCTTTAATGGAGAAAATCTGCATGGAGTCTTTCACCATTTTAAAGCGCGGCTGGATGAGGTTTGTCGTAGTAAGGTCGTTGTGGTGAAAGTAGAAACCAGTGCAATTTGTTTCAAGTAATTTTTTTGACTTGGGAGTTAATCGGATGATAGCGTTGGCATGCTGTTTTTTAATGGATGTGGTCTGGCTGTAGTCGCTAAACTCAGATTAGGGTGTAAAATGCTTTTTGCTCGGAGCCAGGCGGAGATAGCGGATTGATATATGTGAAGACAATGTAGAGACGATCGTACATGCGGGGTGCAGAAATAACGTTTGTCTTCTTTCTATTTAACGACTGTTCTGCTTGACTGAAAATACTTTTTTTTTTTTTTTTTTGGAGCCCCCGATTGCAATCTAATCTGATACAGCCTATTAAATATAGTTTTTTTTTTCTTGTCTTGATTGTAAGAATAATAAAGACGTCATCATTTCCTTTCATTTGATAATTGTTCTACACAATGCTGCATTAGGAGTAAAAGGGGGAGAAAAAAAAGGTTATTTAACCACTAGATCACAGGGAAATGAAACACACACGTGGGCCAATAATATTTGTGACACACACAAAAAAATCTAATTCAATTATTTCCACCGTTTTTTGTGTGTTAGTATCCCTTGATTCACTGAGGAATATTTTACTATTAATCTGACAAAAGAAGAAAAAAAATAACTATATTTGGGGGCAGATTAAATCTCAGATGGTTTGGTGTTAGTCAGAATACAAGGAGCCTGTTCCCATTGCTTAGCCCTCTATTAATAAAAAGAAATACTAAATATTTCTGATGTTAAGCCGGACTTAGCTAATGGATTTTTTTTTTGGTGTGTGGGTCCACTCAGTGTGTGCATAATGTGCACTGCCCCTGTGTGAGATTTTACAAATGGCCGGCTGCATTGCTTGAATACTAACTTGTATTTTAGCAGAAGGTGCTGGAATTTCATCTCATCATGAGCTCTTCTCAAGTGAGTGCATGCAATGTGAAATAGTCAAAGGGGTGGTGAGTTGTGCACAGGAACACACACACACCCGCACACACACTAGTAAGTGCGTGTGCACGCACGCCCACACACAAGAGGCAGAATGATAATTAATGCGGAGTGAGTGATTTCTTAAGAAAAAAAGACCAGTTTTACGAGGAGGATTGTCCTTGATCAATGAAGCGTTGATGATTGACAGCCTGCGCCTCCCACCCACATCTACAGACGGATAAAGGGCCCCTGGATATTGGATAGACAAATTCATTGTCTATATGCTTTTATTTCCACACATAAAATACTGAGGAGCACTGTGAGCAGCTGATCATCTGGAACTTTTGACCGTGATGTATACGCTTCATGTGCTGAAAATATTAGCGAATGGCAAATTTGATAGAAAACTCTTTAGGTAACTCAGAGAAGTTGTATGGATAGATTTTCCTCAAAATGTATCAGATATAAAATATAAGCAAAAAATATTTTTAAATAGAGTCACACAAGTTTAACATTCCAAAACTAAAATTGACTGGCTGGTGTGATGTGTTGAGTTTTGTCAAGTCAAATCCTGAAACCACACGAAGACCTAGAGATGGTTGGTGACCGATGACCTGTGACCTGCATGTTTGTGTGTGTGTGTGACCAGTCTTGTTTGTATAATAGTCCATATTGAGCCAATTAATTAATCTGCCACATCTGACTCACACACAAACAGATATATCTTAATGTATTAATTACATACAGACAAAGTAGAAACACATTTATCAGCTTCCTGTGTTGAAAATACAAATAACCCCATGTTTTTTTTTTTTGGTTTTGTTTATCATGGAAGGATTGACATAATAAAAATGTGGGAGATGGGAGGAGGTAAGTGTGTGTGTGTGTGTGTGTGTGTGTGTGTGTGTGGGGCTGCTACGTAAGAATTGTAGGGGCATATGGCTGAACCAGAAGCCTATTGCAGAGTGGCACTGTATTTTAGACGGCACCCAACGTGGATCTGTCTTCACTTCAAGGAAAGAATTGTTGTTTTAACACACTAATAAAAAATATTTTACATTTTATTTTGAGATAATTCCAGATGTAAATCTCACTGAAGAGCAGCTGAAACACATATCAGTTATAGGCAGTCTGTGATAACCAGGTGCCCTAAACTCACATCACACTTTCTGTGACTAAAAAACAAAATATGATTGAAGGCATAACTGTCCAAAAGCACCAGCAATACATACAATTGTGAGATGGGTCAGAGCTTATAGTATGGAGCACAGACACACACACACACACACACACACTTATCCACTATAGATCAAATGCTGATGTACAAGTGTATACTGACGTCTTTAAAATTAAGATGACTTAACTTAAAATGAGCCTGATGGTGCTGAAGCGTGCAGGACACTTGTTTAGATAAATGGAAAAGCTGATTTTTTTTTTGCACTACAAACCTACAGTCCAGCGACGTCCTATGGTGTATATGTCCTTCTTTACCTTCGGTTCACATAACCTGATGTCACATTTTACCCCACTTATTACCTCAGTATGGATTACGACCCCTAAAGGCCCACAGTAAAAATAGTAACATGTGAGAAGTTCATCACCAGTCACTGTTACAACTCCACGCTATTAACATTACATGAAACATTTTTTTAAAGCGAGCTGTTGTGTTTTTAATGCTCAGATATGTGGTATAAAATCTAATTATTACACGTAATGAATTCTAGCCATTCACCACAGATCCGACTGATAAACTGCTTTAATGTCTTAACGTGATGCTCCCCCGGTCATGTGAGCAAGATGGCCGTTGTTACCAAAACGCTCTTGTTTGAGAGAAAAAAGGGGGGTTTGTGCATGGTGTGATTGATTTCTACGCCAGCTGCAGGTTGAAGAAGCATTGCATAAGCATCACATGGCTGAACTGGGCAGCGATCATGTAGATCAGTTTATGGTCCCAGACACAAGCCTGGTATCTCCCAGATCCAGGTCCGGCCATGGCAAGTCAGCTCAGCTCTTTGGGCTTCCTCTTTTCATTCACAAAGCTTCTGCATTCATTTCACACAACTCGCCCTTTATTCTCTTCCCCTCGCGACACCCTGAATGCTTGTTGGGACTGATTTATTAGGATATTCTGATTTCTATTGCCAGTTTGACAGAGAAATAATACCACAGGATTTTTCTTGGCAGCGAAATGGTGAAAATGAAGTCTATGTATTTGTCCTGCTTACATTGTAACATAAGAGAGATTGTGTTATGCGGCAGAGCCTTCTTCACGTTGAGTGCTACCAGACTGCTAAAATCCTCTGCATGCAGATGAGTTTAGAATCAAAAGAGACCAGATTATCAGGAAATTTTACAATGAAGAGAAAGTGAAACATGCATGAGCCGGAGTTTAGATCCTGCTTCTTCTAACTGTGATTTAGACTGTTATCCACATATCCTTTCTGTGACAAATTATTTGATATGAGGAGGAAGACACTAGATAAATATTACTTTAAATTTCCTTAACAGCCATTGCGGTGACAGATATAAAGCTAAGACGAGCCATAAGCCAGTCAATCAATATACAAACATATTAGGGGAAAAAATGCAAAAAACTTCAGCTTTGCCGCTAAAATTTTGCATTTTGACAGCACTCCAAGAAATCCAACTGTCACTAATACGGATTTCAGAGCGGAGCATAACAGCTGCAGCACCCTCCACTCGTCCACCTCTCTGTAAACTGCTTTTTGAATCAAGAAGGTGTTGAGACTGAGCCACCGGTTACTGACGAGTGATCAATAGGGATTCAGTGATTCAGGCCTTGCAGCACAGCAGGCTGTAGCCCAAACTAATAATGTGAGACTAAGTTAAAAGGTAGTCACATACCTTTGCATGGCACTGAAGCCAGAACATGTTTAAAAAATAAAAAAAAAATCCCATGGCTTCTAATCACCGGAGTAGAAGTCCGCTCACAGCTATCTGATGTGGTGCATTGATTTTAAAGTAATAACAAGAACATAATAACAGTGTCCAGGTGTCGACACGTTTCTTTTTACTTTTTAATTTAATTTTTCTTCCAAGCGTCTCTCTCTCTCTCTCTCTCTCTCTCTCTCTCTCTCTTTGCAGACTGCTGTAAATCCAGCTCAGCCATCCTTCCAACAAATCAGTTTATATGACATGTATATGTTTTTTGCATGAAGTATCCAATTAAAAATGTCCTCTGCAAGGCCTAGGCCAGTTTTTTTTTCCTGGTTGCCATTGTACTCTCCTATTGCAGATGGCCCTTCTGTCATATTAATTTCACATCCCAATGGCCAATTGTGGTTCCAACATAAAAGTGATGAGCCGTATTTCAGGGTCCCGGCTGATACAACTCCCAAAGATATGGGGGCATTTTTATGGATCTTCAAATACGCAGTTATCATTCCCATTGCCCACCTGACAAGCCTGCAATGTCTGCCAAAGATAAAAGTTTAACAATGCCAGATCATCGCTGCAGTGCTGAAGTGGAGGAAAGGAGAAGCAGCAGAAGACACTGTCAGTTCAATGAGCAACATGTGCTCTGAAATCCTCAGCAGCCATACAGGTGCAAATAATGGTGTTATGCACAACTGATTTTGCCACCAAAGTTTTTTTTGAACCATTTATTTATTTAGCTATGTAGAGTTTGAATATTTGGTTTCTGTTCTGTCAAACCAGCCAGACCCCACACAAACAAGACACAAAGACAGAAATCTTGCTTTTTGTACACAAAGTCATTTAGGCTCCATAAAAACTCTTTCAGCAGGTTAATGTTTTTGCTGAACTGACTGATACTTGCTGAAAATTAAAGTATTATTGGAAATTTCTCGCCCCCCAAACATTGGTCTCACACTAAATACTGATTACGTAAAGTATGATCATTAATTTGTGCCACAATTACAAATATGTGCATGCAAATGTGTTTTCATTGTCCTTTTTTTAAAAAAAAAATCATTTTTTCCCTCAGAAATGTCATATCTCTGCAATTGTTAAACTGAAACTACACCATTTCATGTTTCTACATGCGTGCATGTGCATCAAATCAATTCCCTCCTTTGACACAGATATTGCAAAAGATAAGTTAATATTGTTGTTTGCTTGAAAATGACTATGGTGCCGTGTTCTCCATCCTTTGGAGGACATGACACATGGCCTAGGCCAGAGGATAGAATAATGTGTGGCAGAGTGAATGGCTGCACATGCTCATTAGTATCATTAATCACAAGGGACAGAGATGCCTAATGATAGAGGGAGGAGGGACTCCACAGAGGGAGGAGAGAAAAGGATGTGACAGAGATGAAGGATTCCTCAAGAATATTAACATTTAGAAAATATAAGTAGCTTTCACATTCATTTAAATTTATCTATTTTGAGCACTCCTGGGTCTGGCAACATCGCAGGGATTGCTTGAAACAAAAGGAACAGTGTAATTAATACCAGGCTTAATTGTCACCTAAATTGTCATATAATTCTAATTCAATGTGACGCTCTCACTCATAGTGTGAGAGAAAATTGGGCTGAGCCAGTTCCCTTGTGGGTGGGGGGGAGAAAAAAAAAGATCTCTGTGGGGATCAAATGGGTGTGTGACATTTTCGCACAAACGTTTGATTGTGAAGTGAAGGATTTCTCTTTTGGGGCTTCTGCTCTCTGCTTGGCCCCGCGTTACCCGCCGTCATACGCAGCTGATGGGAATAACTGAGCCTTGAACCAGATCTCGGCGTTAGAGAGTGTCGGGTGGAGCTGAGCCGGCTCCTCTGCAGCCTGTTCAGTGAGAGCAAGAGGCCCTGAGCTTGGCCGTCCCTCTGCAGCAGCAGAAGCTCCGGAGATAGTTGTGCATGGCGAGTGCAGGCTGTTTGATCAGCACATATTTTTAATTGGCTCCAGGCACCCTGGAGTGTCAGCATTGCCATGGAGTAGACTCCTACTGCACCTTTCCTAATTAAAATCATTACAAATTCCAGGCGCATCATAAAGGATTAAATGAGACTTGTGTGTGTGTGTGCCTATGTGAGTGTGTGTGTGTGTGTGTTTTATCTATTGGTGTGCCTGTGCATAAGTGCGTTGTCTCCTTGATAGCTAACATGTATAGCTTAATTGTTTTTCTTCTCAGTAATAGTAAATGAGGGAGTGCTGGCTGTAATCCTGGTCCACTAATCAAATTACAAGAAAGAGAATCTCTCAGTGTATTCACTTTGAAACACAGTGATGGAATACCCTTCTACATGTCTCTTCAAGATATTAAATATGAGCACCAAAAACTTTTTTTAGAGAATTTAACTGCAGTTTTGTGCCTTTTACTTAATATTCACATATGTCCTGCTGTGCGTAGCGGGTTTAACAAGAGCAGTTTGTCTTGTTCGAAATAATTGATGTCAGACAAACTGTGCAACTCCATGGAGAATAATTCTGAACGGCTTGGAAAACAAATGATAGCAAGAAAACTTATTGAACATTTTATTCACCACTCTTTTTTGATGGAAACAACATTCTTTCCCCCGTCTTAATGTATAGATGATGAAGATATTGTATTAAATCCCAGCTGCCATACTGCGCTTTAGGGGGATATGGAAGGAGTGGCTTCAGTCCCTTTAGACAAAGGAGGCTTAAATCTCTTAAATATCTACCAGTGCCATTTTGCCCTGAGGGAGCAGAGAAACAAGGGAGTGTTTCTTTGGTCTGATATTGGAAGCTAGAGTTCATGAGAGTGAAATGCAAGCAATGGCTATAGACGCATTTTAAGAGGTGCCTCTGTTCGAAAACATGCGCCTAAAGCCTTAACACACACCCTGAGACAAGCATTAAAATCATATGACAGAGAAAATTACTACAATTTATAAAGGTAATAACCACGTCTGACCAAAGTTTAAAACGAATATCTCAGTCATGCACCATTATGAGAACCTCTATAACATCCAGGGACAGTACATACGTGTTGGGCAGAAGCCTCAGAGCCACTAGTTCTGAACATTATCAAGAAATTGATAATGTCTCTTGTAGAACACAATAGGACTTCTATTCGCATCAACAACCAATAAAACTACAGCAACTCATATAATAGTTAATGGACAGTATTGTTCAGCAGTAAATGAACATGCTATGGGTATGCAGACACAACAATAGACGGCATACAGACGTTCAAGGTTCACTGTGACGCTTCTGTTTGGCTGTGCGGACCAAACTAGTCGCAGATTGAAATGTGCAAACACAAAGAGAACTGCAATGTGTTTTTAATTGTTGGTACTGAAAACAGTGGGTCACAGATGGACGAAATACAAAAATGACCATGTGAGTGGATAGTATTTACTGGCTTTTTATCTAGCCAAAAGGAAAATAAATAAATAAATTTGGGAGTTTTTTTTTCAGGTCCTCAGTGTTGCGAACAACCTACGTAGCAAGACTGAGTATAAACAGGGGTTAGACGTGTAAAGCCGCTGTGAGGAATCAACTTTCTCGAGAGGAAAAATATGCAAACAATATTTTGGAGGCTTGTTTTTCTGCAAATGCACGGTTCCTTTCGACGTAAGGAGGACAGACAACGGCGAGACATGGCAGAGGCAAGAAAGTGAAAAATGGATGGGAAAGATGAGTGAGGGTGGGGTGTCTCTTCAACCATTGCTGCTTCCTGTCCGGAAAAGTCCATTCATCATTTTCACGTCTTTGTGTCATGGCTTACTTTGGCAATAGCTAGAAGTGTGGCAATGATGACACGGAGGATTGATGAGGTGCAGGTGGGGGTGGCTAGCAGGGGTTTGGGGTGGAGATGGTCAAACCAGATGTGGCATGAGGTGGGGCTAGGATGGACTGAGGGGAACCTGATGAAGGTCATGATATTACTCACTACCCCCATCAACCATATCCATTTGCAGACATACATGAATGTGGGCCACGCACGGCGCTCAGAATGTGTATTCTGGTGTTCAAGCAGGACCATGCTTTCCTCATACTGGTAATGTCAGCATACAGCCAAAAAAATCATGAAGCTTGAAGGGTATTACAAAACAGCACATTGTATTAAAATGTTGTAAAAGAATAAAATAGAATGGATAGTGCTGGAAAACTCCTGCTAGAAATGAGATTGAATTGAATAGGTAGAACTACTTCACTATATTGTACATAATTGCTGCAAACAGCTGGTTATGGTTTGCAAAGTTAGAAATAGCTAGCCTGAAAAAATACACATACTAGCACTTCTAAAACTGTTGAATTACCATCCAATAATACATAAATTAAATTGGCAAAATGACAGACTGGTTTTATGGTTTTCTTTCTACTAGTTTCATATTAACTGCCCTAAAAAAAATAGAGTTGTATCAAGCTCCTCACTGAACATCAAATGACAAAAAGCAAATATTTTACAGAATTTTAACTGTTGCTTTAATACTTTTTTTTCTTTTCTTTTTAACTTTTGAATAACTAAATAAATTTGATACACAGGACTGGTTGCAGGCAGTGTTGTGCTATGATTGCAACGCATGGTGATCCTGCAGATTTAAATTTTTTTTTTTTTAAATCCATATTTGTAGTTTTATACCCACCTGCAGTTTGGGTTAAGGTGAATTAGCCGCTCTGATTTCTGTCAGTTGCTTTGTGTTGCTTTAAATAAATTCAAATTGTTGATTGTCAAGTCATATTGGCGAACAAATATTTCGGATTTTGCTCCAAACTCATCTTTGTAGAGGCATCTGAAGCATTAATGAGGAATTAAGTGACTTAATTATTCTATTATGTTCGAGTATTTTTCATTTTTCTGTGTGAGAAACATGTAGGAGCAAGAATGTTCTAGTAAACATAAAATCAGAAAACAACTGGCTGGACTTTAAAGAGGAATTCTCTTGTCTGCAGCAGCAGTCACAGTGATACATTAGTGGGTATTGCCAGACTCCCCCTTGTGGTAAATTAGTACAATGGTAAAGGACCACAGTCTGCCAGACAGATAGGAACACACAAAAATGTAAAGAGGTAACTGGACTCGATGAATTTAATTAGAGCTGAGAGTAATATCAGAAGGTGTCCTCTCCTCCGTCTCTCTCCCCATCTTTTCGCTTCGCTGTGTAGCGAATCCCCTGCTGGCACTAGGCGTACTCCAAAGAGTGCGGTTCTCCCAACTCAGTAGCTGATCAGAACCAGGTGGGTAGGCCTCCATGTGCTTTCCATTTGTGCAGGATGTAAATGGATTCAATTAGATCCAAATGCACAACCTGTCAGCCAGGGGGAAGTGGCAGACTTTCAAAGGCCATTAGATTATGGACAGGATTTGGAATAAAAACTTCACTGGCCGGGATTGTGCCATTAAATTGGTTGATGTGAAACTATTGAAGTGATTTGAGCTCGCATGCTGACTGTATGCTATTCATGTGGGTGCAAATTCTGTCACACAAACACCCTCCCAAATTATCATTAGCAACCCCCCTCCCTGCTTTCTTTTTCCATCTCTGCCTCTCTCTCTCTCTCTCTGCTTGCCTCGCGCACACACTCTCACACATACAAATGCAAACACACCGACGGTATACATAAAGCTGCAGCGTATCCTCAGACATATTGCCAGTGGCCTCACAAACTTGCCTGCATTACAAACAGGAGCTCCTACAGCTTTAAAGTCAAATGGCTCCATCAGTCATGGCTGTTAAGAAGCCCAGCCATAAAAATTAAAGACTTCCAGCAAACTGACCAACTGTAACACGTTTCCTTTGTTTTGATTGGCTCCAATAATATGATGTCTACTGTTAACATTCAGTTTCACTCACTTGTCTCTGTAAACGTGTAAAATATGGCGCATTTAAGCCGGCTGAAGGAAAATGCTGCAAAGCAGTAATTAAACGGCAAAGCATTTTGTTAAGGAGACTTTACAGAAATGTATTTTATAAAGCTAAGCAGATGCGTTAACTACAAACTGTGGTGAACTGGGGTGGGGGGAGGGGCAGTTGAAAACAAAGGACTTGCCAACCAGATACAGGCTATACATAGGAGAGAGGGTTCAGTTGACCTCCTATGATTTTAATGTAGAGAGCCTTTACTTTACAAGCCTGATATAGAAGTGAATCAATGGGACATTTCTAAGCCATTATTATCAATCACCATTGCTTAAGACATCCTAATGAGCTCATTAGATAAAATGAACACCAGATTGATTGCAAAATGGGGCAAGTAAAAAGTAAGATGTAGAGAAGTAGAAGGTGATGGAGGAGAAAGGAAATAGGTCTCATGGATCTCTCCAGAAAGAAGAACTAGTGAGTGAAATTAAATGAGTAAGAGATAGGTCATGTGTCTTGAGCTGTAGTTCAAATCATCCCCCCAACTCTTTTTTTTTTTTCAGATTTAATCATTTGCATCTTCTAAATCTATCATAGCAACTACACGCTAACAGAGAAACATCTGTTCTACTGACATGCAGAGGTGGCTTCTGAAGGTCAGATGTCATCAAAGTGCCACAAAAACCTGCCAAACTCTCGCCACTATAGAAACTATTGCTTTGTGTGTGGGCACTGTGAAACTAAATATTGATGATAATAATAACAAAAAGACAAATCTGTTCAACTTTAAAGAATTTGTAACTTGGTTGAATTCAACTCTTGAGTTAGGCAGGAATGGAAATTTCAGTTGTTTGCACATATATGTGTTCACGCTGCTCACACTTAGAATAAATAGCTGGACTAACTAAGGTAAAGCTGACAAATTCACTTTTTATTTCAAAGTTTAACCAGCAACTTTTTTCAGCTATAACAGCAAGATGTTTCAAGTTGTACAAACCAAAATCCTCACAGAGACCATAAAATGACTAATAAAACCAACAAACCTCTGTTGATAACTTGAGTTGTAAAAACGTTATTGGACTAAAGCATCTCGTTGAATTTATTTGTAATATTTAATTGTTAAAAACACAACAATGAAAAGTGACTCAGTTAATTGCATTAAAGTACCTCTTTTTCTGGCAGCCATGTTCCTTTTTCAGGATTACTTAATATTTACTTGACATGTTAAGTTCTTGTAAAATATTTGAATTGTGTAAATTACTCACACAACTAATGTTTTCTATTTTTTAACAGCGCGGCATAGAAGTGATTCATCTACATCAAGACACATTGCTTTTTTAATCTAATTTCAGGTTGTGTTCGGCACACGTTCTGTATCTAAGTGCTGATCAGAAGCCACTTAACTGCAGAAGTCTCTGTCATGGTGGCCTTTTGCTTGCTAAATCTCCACAATGCCCTTTGTGGCACAATCACTGAAAACCACCTCAACAATAATGATCAAAATTTCATAGACAACACGACTGAAATGAGAACCACAACCTTACTCATCTGACAATTAGAACAAGCGATCGTCTACTTGGGTCACTGCAGACTTAAATACAGCCAACGAGCTGCAGTCTAATATTTCATTAAGCAGGAAGAGGCTTCATTTTGAGGAGCGAATAGGTGCTACAGTTCACATACAACACAGTCGTGACTCGACAATCTGACCCGTAACAATCCGGAAACCTTGCTAGGTTTTTAGGAAAAACGAACGGAACACATGAAAAATAGCCTTAACCCTTAACATACCGACAGCCTTGGATTTCCACTCCAACATGACATTTTTTGTCACAAATCAGAATAACGGTGTATTATCTGAATTAATAATCCAACAGATTGGCTCCATTCAGACTCCAGGACTTAATGCTCAATTTGAATTTTTTGTGAAATCCGATTTTTTGCGAGTTCGTTCGCATTTCCAATTAAATACGACATGTATGTGATCTCCTGTGTGAATGTTCACCCAACATTTCAGTTAAATTGACTTAGAAAAATGATCACCAGTGCAAATCCTTTTATTTTTATTTTTTTTTACAGCATGTCCTCCCCACACAAACAACTGATCTTAGATGTCCATTGTGCGAGCAGTTCAAGGCAATTCACCAGCCAGAGCGATAATACATGGACACAGACAGAAGGAAAAGGAAACAGAAAAAGAGAGAGAGAGAGAAAATAAAGCAGAAGTAAAAGAAAAATAGAAGAAAATTGATGAAGTCGCCGAAGCAAGAACACAAGGAGAGATGGGAAACAATGTGTATGGGAGTGTAAAGTACGTGATTTGGGCAAACATTTGTTCCCCTCAGGCGAGCGTGATAGAATGTTCTGAATCAAGGGGAATGTAAGAGAACCCCACTTGTGCTGGATTTTGGCTGCTGTGGTGCTGCCATGGACTGAAAAGTGAAAATATGTAAGAGAGGGTCAGCATTAAAGCAGCAGCAACCCACTCTTTTTCCACCTAGGATGGAACAGATGTGCTCACGACTCCAGCTGTTGCCAGATGTGGATATAGAACCATCTGCATGAGCTGTTACTGTGTGTGTGTGTGTGTGTTTTAAAACGGCAGTCACAGAAAACCGCAGCTTACGTGAGTCAAATTGACTAATGTCACTATTTTTGATGATTTGATCCTGACACTTTTCTCTCCAATTATTCCCCATCAGGATTATGAGAGATCCCGATAGCCTCAAGGTGCACGTTGGCAGTTTTATAAGAGGAAAAACAGCTAAATGCTTAATTACTGGAACATAGTTGGAAGTGTGTACATAGACTTTCAGGACCCTGTCACATTTTATCCATTAAAAAGCAGATCATAAACTGAGCAGCACAAATCATCACTAGAGCTGACACACATACAGCATTCATATAAGGTGAGTTTAGAATGGTTACAGCTGTATTTCAATGCGTTTTTAACGTTTTTTTCCCCCCCTCCTCTCATGATGAGGCTCATACATTGATGGCTCATACATTCATGAAAATATCTCATAACTAAAAAAACTGATGTGTGTGAAAAGCCAAAAAGGAGATCAAAGACATAAAAAAGAGAAAGTCATGTTTTGTATGATCCTAGAATATAAAACCTGATGAGACATATAAAGCCATAAAGTGTTATGAGACCCCGGGAGATGGCAGATTAAAATGTGCAAGGGCGATTTCCACCAATAAAGGTGGAGACAGTGGCTGCTCCACCGCTGTGCTTTGCTCCACCAGGCAAAGAGAATGGTCTGAATAGATTTCAGCAACCTTCATAAAGCCAGGACTAAATCCACCTCACAAAGGGGGACAGAAACCAAGCCAATCAATTAATGCCCCCCAACAATAACGAGCATAGACAGGGAGAAATGCTTTCAGACCTGGTGTATGTCTGAAACTTGCTGGGTTCCAACATCCTGTGGCATTGAGCAGGAGAGTCTACTCTCTGCATGTTCACGGCAGCTCTCTTTGTGTGTGTACATGCGTCTGTGCTCTAATGTATCTGTGTGTGTACGCCTGTGTTGAAAAGCTCACTATTGAATGAATACATTCAACAGAGCACTGTGCTCTTTAAATGCCAATGAAAATAAAGAAAGGGAAATTGTAGGCACTCCGAAGCAACAGGGAAAAAACCAACAGAGCGAGACAGAGAAAGCAAAACCTTCCAGCGCCAAGAGAGACTTCATAAGGTTTAGCAGCCCTCCACTCAAATATATAGAGGCCATAAATCCTCCACTTAATGTCCTTTGGGCTCCACTTTTTATGGGCAGTGACAATGACAGTGAGTGACTTCTTTTAAAAAAAAAAAAAATGTTAATCAACACAGCAAATTTCAACGAGGCTGTCTGGACAAACTCCAGGTTTTTACTCCCACAAAAACTCCCATTCCAATAATGAAAGTCAACATTAACTCTGTTACACTACACAAGATATTCAAAGGGATGTAAAATATTATGTTTCCACTGCAGCTTGGAAGAAGTAAATCATTAAATACCAAGCAGGCAGCCCAGTACATGATACTGCATCGTTGAGAAGGCAACACTTGATGAAATAAATTTGTGTTGGGTTTTCTTTTTGGAGTTCTTTCTAGGTTTCAGTTTGGTCCTAAAAAAAATTAATTTACAGTGACAGTGCATGTACAGCCTTAAAAAAAGAAGTTGCACTTAAGTATCAGCAGTAAAATTTACAACTGAGGGATCAAAAGTAACAATTGTCTTTGAGAAGAATGGAGTGGTAAATTATTAATGCACAAAGCTGTAGGGAGTATTTTAATGTAGTTGAGCAAATTACTTCATACACTCTTGGACAGTCTCAACTCTTATTATCATTTCAAGCAAAGTTATTGTTATTGGGGGGGAAAAAAGTACTGCAGTTCACACACAAAGTTTCTGAGAAGAGTGGTTTTGTGTTGGATGAGAAAATCAATGCTACTGTCATGCCTGTTAAATATGAAGCTGCAGCCGGCAGCTTAGCTTAACGTAAAGACTGGAAACAGCTAACCGGGCTTTGTCCAGCTCTAACACAATCCACCTCTGAAGCTCACTAAATTTTGATGATTTCTTTAATCTGTGTGAAAGTGAAAATGTCAATTTGATGATTTAGCCCCTGCTGTTTTATAAATTGTCAATTGGCTCACCTGGCTCTGAGCAGTTGCCAGGCAGCCGGTGGAGATTCCAGGAAGTTACTGGAGATACATGTCAGAACATATAGATTGAGCATAGTCTGGCTAAAGCATTCCCTGAAAGGCTGACTTACTGTTTTTCCATTTTTAGGCTTTTGGGTTTCCTTGATTTAACAAAAATGTATAGATCTTGTTAGTTTTAAGGGTCTGGTTGGCAGATGTTGTTGGGCAGAGCCTGTTTTTCATTTTGTGTCCAGTCTTCATGCTAGATTACATGACTAGCTGCCTACTGCAATCTTAAATTTAATGGAAAGATGTCATTATATTGATATTCTTATTTAGTTCCCCACTAGAAAATGAAAGCAAATATTTTGCAAAATTAAAATAAATAAATAAATAAATAAAAATCCAAACAAAACATTGAAATTCGGTCAGATCCAAGGTTTCGATCCTGGCCTGGACCTGGGGTCTTTCTGTGAGGAGTTTGCATGTTCTCCCCATGCAGTGTGGGTTCTCTTCAGGTTCTCACTTCCTCCCACAGTCCAAAAGCATATTGAGGTAATTGGTGATTCCAGATTGGCCATAGGTGTGAATGTAAGTGTGCTTGCTTGTCTGTCTCTGCGATAGACTGGCGACCTGTCCAGGGTGACACCCTAAGTCAGCTGGGATAGGCTCCAGCCCCCCATGACCCCAGTGAGGATTAAGTGGTGTATAGATAATGAATGGATGGATGGATTTCCTTAAAGTTAGTGGATTGAAAGAATGGTCCTGACATTGAATCCATAGTAGCATGTAACTCAAGCTTAAAATTACATTTCCCATGGAACTCTCGATTTTTTTTCCCATTATTTGATGTCTGAAATCCTTGACTCTTTGAAACTCCTTCCCTCCCATTTGTAAGTCAGGTTTACTGTTGCAAATTTTAAGTCACAAGCACAAAACGCTTAGTGACAATGTCAGGGTTATTTTATTTTTTAAAAACTTTGTAAAGCTTTGTCCAGATCCACATTAGATGGTTTAGTATTCTGTCTGTGGTACTTGTGACGACTAAACCGTAATTCATGTGTAAAACTGTTATATTTCATATGTCATATTTTCTGCTCAAGTCTATTGGAATAAAGTCAGATATAGTAGAAATAGTCAGGAGCAGCGCCAGTGAAATCAAACTCAAGCACAGTGCTCAAAGTAAAATGCACTCATGTTAAATCCCCACATAGCACTTACAAATGCAACATTCTATCAGTCTTTTTCGTGTTACTGTTACAATTGTTGCAAGGATATAAGAATCCCTCTTTTTCGTGTTATTAAAGCACAACCGTCAAGCTTTTGCAGATCTTTGTGTGTGCTCTTCATGGGAACTCACTCTTCTGGTTTGATGATTACTCTTGTTTTTACACCCCCCCACTTCATAACTTATCCAGCGTAGACGAGTGGTGCGCCATCACTCACTGTGGCATCGATGTGTTTCGACAATCATGTGCATGCCCAAACAATACTCTGTCCAAGGATTACTCACTGTTTTCTTTGGGAGAGTCGGTTTGTTTTTCTGTTTTGTCCATATATCCATGACTCCATATACCCGAGCTCTGTGACGTCAGCGTTTTCTCTCCGTGTTTGTGGTTGTTCACAGTCAGGTCTTGATGGCTCATCAAGTTGTCATGGCCTTCCAGCTTTTACAGCATTCCTTTCTTTATGTCCGAAAGGTGTTTTTTTTTTTTTTTTTTCATCAGTGCACTCTGACTGTGCTGTAAAATAATCCCATGAATAGACCAAAAAGCTTTGACGTGTACTCAAGGCCAGGTACGTTGTGTTGATATTGGAGGAGCTCTGTTTTCCTTCAGAGAATGATGCCACTTTGGACTTGGCCTTCCTTTTGGGGGGGGCAACAGTAGGAGGTCACAGTCTTTGAAAGGCTGCTTTGGGTTTTGTATGTGTGAAAACAAAGGAACTTGCGTTACATGAAAGAAAGCTGCGTGGGAGGGAAAAAAGACAAGGAGCAAGGAGAAGAAAGTTTGGTCACTGTGGCCTCGGTTTCACGGTCAGCAGAGGAGTAATCATCAATGGTGAGAGGAGGAAGGGAGGGATGGTGACTGAGTGACTACTAGTCCAACAGATGTGATAGATGTCTTTAATAACCTCTGGCTGCTTTTTTAGTGTCCTCCAGGATTTGTTGTTATTAAGAAGTAGGTCTTATTCTGATGACTACCTCTTTCGTTGACTCCCACATCACGCTGGGCGTCGGTCCAGACAGTCAAAATAAACACAAAGTCAAAAGCCCCCCTGTACTTGTGCTGATGTGGCACTTGTTGACGGTGCCAGCATGTCTCAGTCCTGACCGAGGCGCATGTGTCCTCGCAATAGTCAGCAGTGGCGAGACAACACAACAGCTTTCTTGCTGATCACCTGTTGAATCAGTTGGAACCCCAAAGCCTTGCAGCCAGTAGATCCAGCATCCCCACATTACAGGGTAAATTGCAAAAGCATGTTTAGGTAAATCGTGTATGATGGTTTTAATAAGCATTTCCATTACGACGAGGAAGGAAGAGCGAGAAAGAGAGGAGCTCGTTGGGAATACACGTAGGACCGTGGGAGCCATAAGAACTCATTCTCATCACTGCTGAAAAACAAAATGAGAGCATTTTATTGTGCTTCCATTTCTACTGCAAATAACAATCACAAACACTCTCTCCTTTAGTGTGTCTAAGTAGCTTGAAGCTCTATCACAGACATAGAATTGGTGAAGGCCCATGTTTTATTAATTTGCAGATGAGCTCAGCTATTGATGGCGTTGGCCGCCCATGGGTTCAATTAGGATAATACAGGGAGAGGGGCAGATTATGGGCGGCTATTTAAGTGAGGGTATATCTCTTCCTGACAGTTATAGTCCAAATGCAACAAATTGCACCTTGGTGGCTGTGAGCGGCGCCATATCGAGTCCTCTGGTGATGAAACATGCCAGTGTGGCAGGTCAGCCGTGTGGAGACGACACCGGGCTGTGTGAGCCATGTAGCCTGTCCTCTCTGAGCTAACAACACAGGTCTGAGTGCAGCCTATTCCCATTCAGTTAATAGGGGCCATTTAGAAAACAGCAGTCTATATGGTGGTGCGCTGAGTGCATGCTCTACCCAGCCAACCCTAAACAGTGCCACTTAGCACGACTCTCTCTAAACTATTGCACTTCTTCTCCGCACTGCTCTCTGGGTTGAAAGCCTGTTGACGGCTCAACAGAGCAAAACTGAACCACGTAAACTTTTTACAAATGCAAGACAGCGTGGGTGGATATCGTCACATGTGCCCATAAAAGGAGGAATGGTCGTAGCCTGCATGTGACACACAAAACTGCTCACATTGAACATTTATTATGACCGATTGGGGCCTTGACTGTAACTTCACTGTGCAATGAAAACAGTTGACTGTACATTGTCCCTGGAATGCATTGTGTGAAATTGAATAGGGAGGCCATAAAGTGGAACCGGAGACACTGACCCAAGCATGCAGAGCCCGTCGGTTATCTTACATGTCTGTTCAGTCCATCCCAAGCATTAAAACTGCAGACAGCTCTATAGAGAGCGGCCGGACTGTTTGCTTTCTTTTGCTTAGGGAAATGACGACTTGTTTCTCAGCTGCATCGGAGCAGCATGTTTAGGCTACGGACGCTGAGATAACCCAGTCCTCCTCTCCACACATTGACAAGGAGCAGTTGGGGAAAGAGTGAGCTCTCACAGGAGTAGTACACACTGACTCATAGAGGATAAGGAAGAGGATCCTCCTCAGTTTTTGTTTTTACTCAAGAGCAGGTCGTTTCAGTCTGAGTGCTGCGCTTTAACAGTCATACATTTTCTCTTTTAACAACCTCTGTCCTCAACTTGAGTCAGACCATTATATTAGGTAATACTGTACTGTTTTTTTTCCAGGTACATTGCACAAAAAGTCAACAATAATTCAGCATGAGATCCAGTAGCTGTTTAACATGTCAACAAGGCTGCAAAATTGATGATAAAGGCCAACTGTGAAGAAAAAAAGAAAAAACAAGACTAAACATGTAGTATCACCTGAATATCTATCCATCTTAATTCCTGACCTGTGAAGTACTTTATCATCCCGACCCACTAACCCTTCCCTCTCCTTGTTTGCCTGTCATGGCTTTCCTTGTTCCCTGCTCCAGCCAAGCTGGGGCAATAGGGCACTGCTAATGTGCTTGGTGGGTCATTAATTCTTAGGATGGCCATGGAGGCAGCAGAGCAGGCAAGCTCTGCTGTTTGATATTGGGGCGAAATGGTGGTGGGGAAGCAAAGCAGATGTTTGTGTTGGATGGCGAGAGAAAACAGCGTACTTGATGCCAACCCAATCACCATCTCATGCCAGGCAACAGCTGCCCAAATACATTTCAGCCAAAGTCTGGCAAAGAGAGGCAGGGGTGACCAGATCAGCTTTAACTCACTTTTGCTTTCTTTTCTCATGTTCTTCAAGCCTTCATATAATTAGTTTTTTGTATATACCAAAGTCGGGACTCTCCTGTGAACGGTTTGTTTTTGTTTTAGTAAATAATCTAAAAAAAAAAAAAAAAAGTTATTCAAGGATGTTTCATATTTGAAAGTTTTGAAGCTGAAGGTGAACTGGACACTGATAAATGTAAAACACACTGGAGTTTGTCTTCTTGTCTGTATTGTTGTGTGTAGCTGGTGTTCACTGTGCTTTCACCTTTGAAGAGAGATGGGAATCAGCGGAGAGGACACAAAGAAAAGGAGCCGTAGACTAACCCAGATTTTTCGCTGGCCATGGTAAAAATATAACAATGTATGCGCATACATAGACCCAAGAACAAGGACAGTTCATTTAACTCTCTCCTGCCTCTCCACCCAACTGATATGAGCCATTCATCATCGCCCACCTTCATATCTTGCGTGCCGCATGGAAAGGACAGCGTGTGTGTCTGTGTGTGTGTGTCTGTGTGCATGTTTGCGTGTTTGTGCAAACAGATTAAAGATAAATATCTTCTACGTAGCCCACACGTCTTGATCCCGTCACAGAATTCCCAAGCATTTATGAGTTTCAGACCGTGAGGAATACGGTTTGGGTCCGGCTAACGCTCAGAGTGTGCTGCCCTCTACTGCTCTTTTGGTGAACATCTGTGCTCAGAACATCTGCTGGTGGTGCCAATACACACCGAGTAGGACTGGGTGCTTAACAATGCTGCAGATGTACTCATATCAGACACATGCAGAAGAGCTCATATGGTTTGATGCCCTGTGTTAACATTTAGTTTAAATGTCAAATATAATTACTTGACTATGTTTTATCCCATATAATCCTTGTTGAAAAAAACCTGCTGTAAAAGATGATCTCTAAAACAGTCTTGTTTTCAGAGCGTTATTACATAACAGTTAAGAGATGGGGAACTATAGACGCTTTACTGAATTAGCATTTTGGGATAAAATTACTTCTTTAATATACATGTTTGTTTTTTTCCTGCAGATTTAGATTATCACTTGCAGAAAATATTTTTCCAAGCTGCCGGTAATTGCATCCTCACAACCTTCATTGCACAGCACGTGCATTGCTCTAATGCGATTTCTGCGCTGAGATACAAGCTCATATTCAAAACAGATATACCTGAGATAATGCTTGGATGAAAGGGTCACACACAGCTCGCTAATTGTGACTCTCCGTATGTTGTGTACGTAATGAGAAAGCCTGAGAAAAGAGCTTTGTTGTCAGGATGCAGGAAGATTTCTAATCCTGAATTATCATTGGCTCATTTGTCATCTCTAATTTCGAGAGCTGGAGTTGGGGAATCAAAGGAGGCAGGTAATGAGGACCCACAGTAGCCAGCAAGGTAACCGTGGTTACACTTGGTGCATTAATGTATGTAATCTGTTACTGTGTCTGTGACAAGGACATGTAGTGTGCTAATTAAAGAAACCTTCCTCTGCTCCTCCCTTAGACACAGGTCATGTCTCATTAAAGATGGTCTCAATGCATGGGGAGTCATTCATTACTGGCTATTTGGAGGAAAAGGAGGGCGGAGGGGATTCCTGTATGCACACACATTACACAGCATGCACACATGCAGAACAGTGCGGCGGGATTATAGACAACCAAACTTGCAAGCACCATGACAAGCTGTTTACTGTGGAGAATTTAGGAAGGTAACTAGTAAATAAAGCAAATATGGTATAATTTTTGAAGGCATCCTCACTTAAGCTTTGCCCGATATTGTACATTACAAAGGCAAAATAAAAACAATACTTATGAGAAATAACGAGTAAAACCGCAGTTGTTCAAAAAACAATAAATTTTATTTCTGAAATGCGGGGATATTCACAAGGAAAAAAACAATGCCAGGTTAATATCATTTACTTTACTAAATACAAAAAATATATAGAATTGGAAAAAAAAATAAACCACATCTTCAAAATGTTTTTATTTCTGATACACCAGTTAAAAAAATAAAAATAAACTGCTGAGCTTACGCCTGGGGCAATGGTCCGTCAAAGACACCAATCCTGCTTTTAGAAAAGGCGATGCATCGCCTTACATCTGGTTGTCAGGACACCTACGTGGATGTTTAGTGCACAGGAATTCTCATACAGCAACCTTCAAAGAGATAGCGCTCTGGCAGAAAGGCTTGTCCGCAGTTCAAAAATCGCATTTTAGTGGCTCCAGTAACATTGCAATCCAAACCTGGGGAATGTTTTTCTGTTCCTAAAGGCTGTACTACAACCCTCTGTGGACAGAATAAACGACAAGTCCCAACGCTCTTGAATGCCACATCTAACAGCTCGTTATACATATTGAAAGAAAAAAGAAAGACTGACAAAGTAAAAGAAAATATGGAAGGTTGTAGCGTTCACAGGTGTTACTATTGTTGTTTTCTCCTTGTGATCAAAACAAAACAGGTGATAAACGCACAAAAAAACAAAAATGATGTTTTCCCTTGCCTGACCTTATCTCATGACAAAAGTACTCTCATGATTTCAACATAGTAAACTTTGTCCTCTTGTGATAAATTCTGACATTAACCAAACTATATTTCTCATTACTATTAGAAAAGAGTAGTCATCTATAATCCACACAAATAAGGCAATCTCCCCCTAATATTCCTTCATGTTCAAGAGCATTTTCTAACTGATAACTGTCACTAGTGAACCATCACTCTTTGTAGATAATACAGTGACATTGGATGAGCTCTTTTGGTTGTAGTTGCATCGTTTTAAAATAATGTATTTAAATTCCTATATGAACTCTAACCTGTCACATTGCTGCTTATTATAGATGACTTGAGATGTTACCTAACAATCATGAGAAAACCACTGGGTTATGTCAGATCACCAAATCTAGTGACCACATAGAAACGAGAGATTATTTCTCATGAAATAGTCGAATTTGTGATCAGGAGGGGGGGGAAAAAAGGGGAAAAAATGAACTCCAGAAAGTAACAAGACTCAACAAAGATTGTAATAATCAAGTGTGTTTATAAAATTTTAATCTGCACCTGGAACTGGATGTGCACCTCGATGCACTTACTGCACTAAGAGTTGATTTTTCACCCAAGGAAAGTGCAGTTGTTGATGAAAAATTAGCAAATATGTTCCAAAATTCCCTGTCTTGGAGTGTTATGAAATCCTGTTATGAAAGTGTATGACCCACTCGAAAACATAATCACTTGTTCTGTGGCCTGACTCCACTACATTTAACTGAAATCTATTGAAAGCATTTTTAAATAACCTAGTATCTACATAAGGGTGGAAAACAGCCGAATAAGCCAAGTTCACACCCGTGGGTTCTACAGTACAGTCCCCTGTAAAGGAGTCCCTGTCTGAATATGAAAGCAGATGAGCAGTCCGAGACAAGTGCAAATCCTCCCTGAGACTGGTCCATGTACTTACACAGACATCTGATTCAGCATTATACAACCCAAGTACCCTACGAGAACACTAAACAAGTCACACTGACCGGCCTAAAATTGTGTTTTGGTGCCACTTCTGCAGCTCCACTGTTTCCATACAACATTTAAGACAAAATACATTATCAATCAGTCACGATAAGACTCTCAGAGCAGCACGTAAACCACACTGGTCAGAAACTAAGTGGATCAAAACAAAATGTATTAAGTTGATCACACAGTTATTATTGCTAAAATGATTATCACTTTGATTTATTTGAATGATGAATCGCCCCCAGATACCTGACCAGGTGCTGGTCTCCATCCACAGATCTGTTGAGCTGTGAGGTACCACATTAACTGCAGATGGGTGGGGAAGCGCTGAGTGAAGTGATTCAGCACGTGATGCTCTGACATGCTTCAGGGCATCCGTCCTCAGGTGGCTGACAGACGGACACTATGCCATCATGTGTCTCTGAGCTGACCTCGGCTCTGCAGGCTCTGGAAGTGGGCCTCCTTCAGGATGCGGTTGATCTGCAGGTAGGACACCGGGTTCGTAGGGCCGGCCAGCTCTGAAGACTTGGCAGTGCTGAGGGGACTGCAGGGGCCAACAGCACACTGACTGCTACAGCTCCCTGCTGCATGTTCAGGACTGCTGATGCTGCTGCTGCTCTCACTGTTGGATGACTGAAATGCAGACATTAACATCAGGCGTGTCTTAGCGAGATATCAGTTTCAAAATTCAAGTGTTCCACAATAACAGTAGCACCAATAAATAAATGTCAATTTAAAGGTTGCACTCTTTCTAGCAAATAAATTAAAGTCTGTCATGGTCTCAAAATGTGCATTTCCATTCTTTTTAGCCTAAAAAACTGCAAAGACAGTTAATTTTACCATGACTGTATAACCTCTGTTTCTTTGTCTTTCAGTGTTTGCAGCTTTAAATGCAGCTGAGCTGCTTCTGTCCACAGACCCTTCAGGATAAAGACCCTCTGCATCTGTGACTGACAGCGTGGTGCTAAACAATTGACTGGCACACACATGCTTGTGTGTTTGAAACCAGAACTTTCTATCCATTCTAACTTTCCCTCTGACTGATCACCGTACACACTGAATTTGCTATTGTTCCCAGCTGCTGTTTTTAACCAATTTTATGGTGAGTTTGTCTGACACATAATTAAAGCCTAGTAGTTTAGTATGGATTAAAAAAAAAAAAAAATCTGTGGCTGAGCTAAGAATGCAGGAGTAAGTCAACCCTGGGTTTGTGAATCTATCTCTGAGGACGCTTACATGAAAGAAGTGGGGTGGTGACAGGTGACCAATCACAAACATGGATGGATCTACTGGCATCAGAATGGAATGTTTTACAAACTTAGAGCCAACTATAATATTAGAGAGATGTAAAGATTGTAAACTAACAATACAGACTGAAAGCACCACAGTTACAGTAACTAAGGAAGATCAGAGGGCTGCACCAAATGAACATGTTGCTAAAATATGTGTGTAAGCTGCTTCATCTGCAACCCTGCAGTGATGAACGGTCTAAGAACAAGTAAAAAAAAAAAAAAGTACAAATTCTATACATACAATACATCTACATATCTACTCTAACATTGTACAGAAGGCCTCATGTAAGTGTGTAGAAACTTAGATATCGCTCACAAATACAGCAAACTAAAATCCTAAAACCGTATGAGAAGTTTAAAATGTAATACAGGCTAAAAACAACACAACTGCTGCAGCCAAACTCACAAAAGAATGCTGCAAAAAAGCAGACTGGGTGAAAGCGGATTTAATATACTTATCAATATCACTGTCCCTCTATGTATAAGTTGCTTAGATGTAGGTTTCTTATTCCTGATCCAAGACTCAGTTTAAATATTACTATCCATCACAAGATTGTACAGCAAAATTACAGATGTGTCTGTACTGTTATGCTCTCACAAAAACACAAATTATTTATAGAAAAATAATCCAGTCATAAAAACCAAACATAGTGATGGGGACGATGAATTCTGTAATCTCACATTAAGTCTCATTTGTTTGGCTTAAATACCCTTTCATTCTTATTCTTTCAGCTGCTTAAACTGCTTTAGGAGTAGGAAAAGAACAAATGTAAAATTGTAATTCAAATTGATAAATAGGCTTATTGGCAATCGTATACGCTCAACAATCAGACTATAAGTCTTTAGCAGTTTCTGTCATAGGACTATATCTCTCTACAAAGACAAATGGAACAATAAAAAGGCTTTGAAACTCATATTTTCCCCTCTCACTATCTTGAGTATTGAGCTCTGCTGGGTCTTCTAAGAATGCTGATGACATTTTCCAAGAGAACAGATTGGTCAGAAGGAGGCGCTTTTATAAGCGCTGATCTCTTATTTGGAACATAACCGGCTCTGTAGTAGGTTAGACATTCAGCATAAATTACCATGGAGATGTACCCTGGTTAGAACTGAACCAGCGCCTGGAGTTCAACCAGAAGTCACCTCGATAACCTCAGATGCTGCCCTGTAGAACAGGCCTCTGGTGAGTTTGGCCATCTTGTTCAGTTCACTACATTAGTGAGAAACCTGTTTAATTGCAGTGCAACAGAGTGGACAAAAACAGCCTCAGTCTGCTTAGAATCAAACTTATGTGTAATTTGTTTGTGGTGTGACCATGCAGATAGTAATTTTAGTATGAATTCAAAACTACTATTCAGTTCATCTGTTCCTATAAAACCTTGCCTCACGATCTTGTAGGCACACTGTCCTTTGCTTAGTTTTATCAAATATAATTTTGACGTAATTGAAGAAATACAACAAGCCATATTATTTTTCCCCCATAGGAGAATAGCAACAAGTTGCAGCCAGAGGCTGGCTATTTAAGACCACCCTTCCCTTGATACTTGCCGTACCTCCGAGTCCCAGGCATCCCGGCCTGGCTCAGGAGAGAGAGGGTGACCTCTGCTCTGCCGTTTGGCTTGGGGCACCAGGTGGCCACTCTCCTCATCACCACCACTGCGCTGCCGTTTCCTGTTTGGGTCAAAGCAAAGAAAATTAAAAAATACATGAGCTATTTAAAGGCAAAGGAGGTACAGGCCACACGATGGTTTCAATAATCTGTTCAAAAAGTGGAAGCAACATCTGAAATCAGAGTACAGAAAATTCTGGTAAGGAAATAGATCAGTAAAGCAAACACAGGCATTACTCATTCTTGTGTACATGTGCCACAATATATAAGTAATGTTATTCTGGCTTGATATGAACAGTCATTACATAATGCTGAACACTGACTACAATGCTAACTGCCACTCTTTTATCCAAAGCAAGACAGCTAGCTGTATTGCAAACATTTACACAAAAAGAACAAGATAAGCCAATTACACAACTGTCAAATTCGTACAGTTACACCGTTGGTGTGACCAGAGCACAACCAACCTTTGCTGGTGAGCGTGAATCCTGAAATGAAAGGTTAGCATGATTAACTCCTTTTAAATATCGAATGCAAGCTGTTTAAATCGGTCACTGAACAAGCACCATTTGCTCACACAGTGTTAAATGCAGTGCCGTTGGCTCGCTCACCTGTTTTCAGTCAACATATGATGACACTTAATCAGTCTAGATGAGCTTTCTTTGTGTTTTGCTCAGACCAGTCAAGAGGACCCGGCTGGTTGACGTTATCGACTTGTAGGTTGTTTCCTGTCAGCCGATGGCCTATTATCTCAGTTAAGCTAACCTTGGCTGGCTAGCTAATTACGCTAAATAGCGGTATGATATTATTATCCATTTTGGCAACTCCAACAATATAAGTAGCTAAAACAATAAACAGCACAGACACGTCTAGGTGCCGTTATTTGTCTATAAAACTACAGAAAGATCGGGCGTTGACGAACTAGCTAGTTATCAAGCCAGTCCCAAGCGCCTTATCATTGGTACAAGCTAACGCTAACGTCACGATGAGCTAATGCTAACCCTCTTATCTAATGTTCTTCATTAGCTGACCACGGCACATAATTCAAAACAGAGTAATTTCCTGTTTACAAGACTAACAATCTTTATAACGCAGCCCAAATAAATTAACTTGGGCTTTAACTCTATCTAGCTAGCGATACTAGCTCCAGATACAACCACAACCAACCGCGACAGTTGTGTTTACATGACACTGCGGCTGCGCAGATACCAGTAATGGTGCTTTTTGGCCTGCCGGGAAAATATTTTACTCTGCTCTTATGTTGGGGATTCAAAGTCAAATTTTCTGCAGGGAGTAGGCATATAAAGAGTAAAAAGTGCGATAATTATGATGGCAAATAATGGTAACATAACTGGTGTACTCTTACTTGCTTGTAAGCGTATGGTGTACAAGTGAACTGGAAATAATATTGGGACTTCCGAGTAGCACTTGAAGTGAACACAAAATAACAAAATAACACTGGCGCAAACTGTGCAGTACAGTGAAAGACGTTTTTGACGAATTGAAGTTACATCACACAAATATTATTTTTTTTAGTCATTAAAACAGAATTAGTCTTCACCTGACAGTCCACATATAACACTCTATTTCATGACACATTTTTTAATTTCCCCAAAGGATGTCGCTGTTTACAACAGAACTGCTTTATTATACAGATAGCCTAATCCCATGTTATTGGTGAAGGGACTTTAAATATCAAACAACAAAAATAGATCCACAATAAAGGACAGTGGACTGCAGCCATTATCTCATTAAACCACTACGAGTATTAATTATGCCAGTTAAAAAGGGGGATTTAGAAGTAGTATTCCTTAGTGTATATAGTCTTGCAGTTTAAATACGGAAAACAAACAAACAAAAATCAATCTGAGTAAAAGGGTCGACGTCTTCACAACCCGGAAGCTGCAGCCTGCTTGTCCAGCCAATAGTGTAAAAAAAAAAAAAAACGCCTCCGCCAATGACTCAAGCGCAGGACGGAGGTGAGATTATCGGGGATTCTCAGCAGCAGCGGTCCTATATGTATAAAGGGAAATAATCGCAATGGGCAGCACCGACTCAAAACTGAATTTCAGGAAGGCAGTGATCCAGCTGACGACCAAAACACAGGTATATGCGCTTCCATGACGCAGAGAAAAGCGTTTCATAGGCAGAAAGAGCCGGTGAGCGCACCGACCAGCATCACCGAGGACATGAGATAAAACCAAGAATTAACTGGCTCGTGTTGCACGTAGCCTCTTTTTTTGTTGTTTTTTTTAGTTAATATTCGTTTATTTTGAAGAATGTCAGTGTTTATTATGTCGATGCAGTTTGATTGCACGCACGATGCCAAATGCTGTCTTAAAGTGGATTAAATGACGGTCGATTGTGCGAATTGCTGTAAACCTTTATTCAAGCTGTTCAGTTTTGACGATAATATAAATGATGGCGTAGAGCAAAATCAAAGCTGATGACGCAGGTTTCTGGAAAATGACCACGTTTGCAGATGCGGCAGGTGGACTGTGCTGAAGTGACTGTGCCAGATAATGCTTCCACTGTTGCTGGAACAAGCAGTTGTGTTTACATTGCCATTACGCAGGCCTTTGGTGATGCATGTAATGTAAGACTCTACAGCCATGTGTGTATTAAGATCAAAAATGGCAACGTTATATTAATGCAAGATCAGTCAGGCCTTTGTATTGGACAAGTGACATGGATAAAAATGCTCAATTTGGCTCTTAAGGGAACTGAAATATAATCATGTTTTCCACAGCCAGTGGAGGCCACAGACGATGCTTTCTGGGATCAGTTCTGGGCAGACACCACCACCACGGTCCAGGATGTTTTTGCACTGGTGCCAGCTGCAGAGATAAGAGCTGTTCGAGAGGAGTCCCCTTCTAATTTAGCAACTCTGTGTTATAAGGTACACACTGAATGAACAGTCAATGCATCTGTGTAATGCAAATGTGTCTATGAGATGTGATTACTCGTGCTTCTATTGTGGAATAATCTTTTAAAACACTGCAGGAGTTGGTTTGTTAGGACCTTGCACAGGCACTCAGATGTGGGAATAAATGAGCCAACTCCCCTTCCTTTCCCTTTGCTTCCCGTCTCTTGCACCAAGCTTCCGTTTGAAGCTGCCTATCAGAAAGAAAACAGACTGACTGGGGCTTTGCAGGATAATTAAATAAAGAGGAGGAGATGAGAGCTGCGAGAAGCTGAGCTGATTCAAAGAGTTTGTTACCTATTTTAGACATTGGCTGCAGCAGGCTGTTGATGAAATGCAGATAATGAATCATCAATTAAATCTTTGTTAAAGGTCCAAAACAAAAATCACATCCCAGCTGACAAAGTATTTCTATTATTAAATGGAACAAACAGTAGCTCTACTGTAGAGTGTACTTTCCTGTGTAAAAAAAACACCGATTTGTAAGTGCTGCAGTTGATGAGTAAGACTGTACCGCTCGTGGTTTCATGGTGTTCGACCCACACAAAATGAGCAGTTCTCTTGATGGCTGATTTTGTTGATGTGTTTTATTTTTTCATCTCCAAAACCAAAATAATTAATTGATGGAATATTTTAAACAAAAAAAAAAGGTGCTATGATACAACAGACAGACGACAGTAAAGCAAACAACCCTTGCTCCCTACAGTTTGCTGCCATTTTTAGATCCACTTGTCACTGCAGATCAATGCAACGTTATTCTGAGTGATCGCCCTCATCCTCTAATGAAACACTTCTGTCCTGATGGAAATGGTTGCTTCCAGGATGTCTCCATCCATAGGGCACGAGCGCTCGCCGAATGCTTTGATGAGTACGACAGTTAGATGAATCATATTCTGTCGCCTTCATATTCACCAAATGTCAACCCAATACACCAAATCAAGAAATGATATTTAGAAGAATGGTGTTGCATCCCTTCAGTAGAGTTCCACAGGCTTGGAGAATCAAGCTGTTTTGGCTGCACATGGTGGCTCATTGCCTTAGTAAGAAAATGTTTGTTTCTTTTAAATTGTCACCGGTTGATATGCTGATATTCATTGTTCTCATCTACAAAGAATTCAGTGATTAAAAATGGTGTTACTGTAATTTGTAATAGAAAAATATATCAGAAACTTTTGCTCAGGCGTTCATTGAGAAATGCCTTAGTGATCAAAAAAGAGCAGCAATGTTACTGAATAGTGAGTTTTGTCAGTTAAATTATAGACACTATCTTAAACTTTGTGTGTCTGAGGTAAAACCATAAAGCAGTGTGCCTAGTTTAGTAGATTTCCATACCCAACATACTTCATGTTTCCTGATCCTTCAGGCTGTGGAAAAGCTGGTGCAGGGGGCAGAGTCTGGCTGTCCCTCTGAGAGAGAGAAACAGGTCATCCTGAACTGCACTCGCATCCTCACCCGCATCCTTCCCTATATCTTCGAGGACCAGGACTGGAGAGGATTCTTCTGGTCTACGGTGCCTGGTGCTGGCCGTGCTGGGGTAAGTGGACACAAGAAAGGGGAGCCTATTATGTCACACAGTTTAAAATATGTATACACATAATCATCAAGACAGGTTCTTTAGTCTCTTAATGCTGATTATTGCTGTTGATTGCGGCGAACAAATATATTAGATCAGCTACATAAACACAATTTCTCATGAGGCTTTTTAGATTATTACCCACTCCGGTTAGGCAAAAAAATGTTTAAATACCCTCTCTGATGAAAACTAAGTTCAGATTTGTTTTATATATATGAGCAAAAAAGCAGTCAACACTGTGACTGAGCATTTTCACCTTGAAACTGCAGTGTGCTGCAAAACATGGATTCAGACAGCTGGGGCTTCATGCACAACTAGCTTTAAAAGCCAATCCCATATGTGTATGACTGAAAGAATCCAATATTACAACTTGCCATGTGTAGTGGAGAGTAGTTTTACAGTGTTTGACTGTGTGGTGGGTGAGAAGGTGGGCTGAGATAGAGATGGGAACTTCATAGATTCACACATTGCAAAGAAGGTGACAATGTAGAGTCACATCTAAGCCATTTTAAGGCTGGAAGGGATCATTTTAATAATAAAAAAACATTTAAATATGTAATTTTGATACACAGAAATGAATATATAGGAGTTTGATCCCCTTCCTTTCCCTTTGTTTCCCATCTCTCTATTCACAGTAGAGAATATGTAATCAGTTACCAGAGAGGAACTGTAATCACAGCATTGAGGCAGTGTGTTCCTGATCATCCAAATTTCCTTGTTCCAGCTCAAAGGCGGTGTATTTTCCCCGTTCCCTTTAGAGCAGGAAGTATTATACAGGAAGGTCATTTTAGTCATTGCTAAGTTATAACTTATGTGCACTCTTCTACATATTGCACAGTTACTTTTAATGGACAGTAGAGAATATGTAATGCCTTGATCTAACCTTGCATGTGTCCATCTTCAGACAGATGAGCTGGATGATGATGATGGAGCTCGACCACTGGCCGAGTCACTGCTCCTGGCCATTGCCGACCTCCTCTTCTGCCCTGACTTCACCGTGCATAGTCATAGGAGAGGCCCTGTGAGTATTTGTCCTGACACTGTGCAGTCCAGTGCCATTAATTTGTCATCTCACCACCATCAGCAAAAGTAATTATTGCTTTGCACGTTGTCAAAATAGTGGAACGCAAACACGTCACCATTTCTTGACCTCACTCTAATTTGTTGCTAGTCATGTTTTTGCCGTCACTGCTTCCTTCTTTCTGATCTGACGTTGCTCAACCAACTTGCCACTCGGGTTTCTCTGAAGAGAAGGAAACAAAGAAAGAGATTATGGCGAATGATATGCTGTCAGTCACAGAAGGACGACGTCCTCATACCTCATGAGTGAGAAAGGAGGAGTGTTGCACGCCAGACTGAAAGTTTGAGCTCACAATGAGTTCTCTGTATTATTTCCTTGTCATTCTAATATTTTCCTAGTAAACATCTTCATAAAAAATGACAGCATGAGGTGCAAGTTACTTAGAACACACTATTTAAACTGATGTGCCGACATTTCTTACCGAGAGCCAGCATTGTTTCTCATGACAGTAATCTTTCCATGATGTACACTTGATTTTTTTAGTTGCATAACAACATATTTAGACAAAGACCCACTTGTGTAGTTTAACTGATCAACTAATCAGGCAAATTTAAACTATTTGATTTGTTTTTTTTTGTCACTGTATCCAGGACTCCATAGAAAACATGCAGTCTATAGACAGCTGTGAATACATCTGGGAGTCAGGGGTGGGTTTCGCACAATCCCCCCCTCTGAACTACATCCATGATCTGAATAGGTGAGTCACACAGTTTCATGCACCTGTGCCTGGCAACATCTGATACCACAAAATGTCTCTTACTTTTTCTTTTTGTCTGTCTGTCTCAATGCTTTTTCTGATCTTCAGGACAGAGCTGCTGAGATTATTACTAACCTGCTTCTCTGAGGCCATGTACCTGCCTCCTTCATCAGACAACACTGTCCTCAACCCATGGGTGACGTTCTTCTGCTCCACAGAAAACAGGTAATGTTCTGATGTAGGGCAGTCCCCACATGTATGGACAAACATACACATGCATGTGTGATATTTGAGACTTTTTAGATAACACAAGAAGTAAAACAAAAAATATGTGACCTTATATTAACCCTCCAAACCCCAGTCCTCACCAGTGGGTTTTAAATGTAAATTATGTAAGGGATAATGCCCGACGAGGTGTCCATTATCAGAAATTAATGGACTTCGCGGAAGCAACCGTCCGACGCGAAGCGGAGGACGGTTCACGCCTCCGCGTCCTTCCACCTCGAAGGGCATTATCCCGCTTATACCATGGTCACTTACGAAAGATATTACTAAATAAATATTAAATCAATTATTAATACGTTAATGTTGTTTTTTACCGTTAGAATCGTAAGTTTTCCACAACAAGCGGCTGAGCGGACTATTTCATGTCTCTCGTTGTGACGCGTTGCCAAGGTAACCGGTCGGCCGCAGCTGTTACCGTTTGAGTCAGCGCATTAATTTAGAACAATCAGGTTATTTGACCGGAACTTCTTTATAGGTGTCCTATATCACTTTTTAATGGACACCCTGCAGCCAATCAGAATCGAGTATTCACCCAGACCATGGTATAAAATTTAATAATTGCCAAGATTACACCATTTATCAGATCCAGAGACTGTTGTACCTTTAGAAAACAAAACCAAATTTAAGCTTAAAATCTTGATGTTTCATCCAAATTACTTTCTACTTCTACATGTCTTATTTAGAGAATGTGTCTAAAATGAAGTGTTGACTCTTACTAGATTCTGTTAAAAACAAAAAATTCTGCGCTCCTCGTCACATCTACAAAGCCATTAGTGACTCAGCTGCAACAAAAGTTTCTTGGCGACAATATTGGGAGTTTTTGGCTGAACTTGGCTGAACAGCAGGCTGAAATTCAACTTTAGTTTTTTCTTTTTTTATGTATCATTTATGACATCATAACTGTGCAAAATGCACAAAAAAATATTTTTTAATTCTCTACTTCTAGTCATGGTTATGCTGTGTCCATAGAGGTGCAGGACTTTATATTGTAGAGAAAAAGGAGCTATCAGTGACTACAATTGTGACATAAGCAAAAACCCTGAAACTGCTTAGAGCTTCCCATGGGTACAAACAGAACACCTGTTGATAGAGTTCAGCCGTGTCAGAGAATGCAAATCATTGCTTTAAAAAAAAAAGAAAAAGAATAACATGGACTTTTAGCTGCATCTAATGGTCTTCATCAGAAGTAGAGTTATTGTGGAAATGGCTCATTTGTCACAGAGACTTGGATAACATTTCCAAAATAACAGTTTGGAGGTCGATCTTCGGCTACTGTTCACAAAGTCAGTATTTTTGGCACTCAGGAATCTTTCTGCTTCCACATTGTTTTATTTTCAGGTAGGCAACATGTACAAATGCATCTTTTTTGTCTCATGGACTTGACAACACAATGTCTGTCTGGACTAAAACTGGACTTCTCATTACAAACTATAGTGTACAGTAATTCCTAACAGAAGCCTCTTCTGCAAGACTCTTTGGGTAACACATGATTCATCAATACGGTCTTTGTGTATTTGTTCCTAGACATGCTCTGCCTCTGTTCACGTCCCTGCTGAATGTGGTATGCGCCTATGATCCAGTGGGATACGGTATCCCGTACAACCACCTGCTCTTTGCTGACTACCGGGAGCAGCTGGTGGAGCAGGCTGTGCAGATCCTCATTGTGGCGCTGGAGCACGATGGAGGGGTTCCCCATCGTCCTGCCTCTCCATCCAGCATGGAGGAACAAGAGGTACGTCAAGGCCACGACGAAGAAATCAATTCTATGATAATATGTCATGTTTTTACTATCATTTAAATAAATCGTGTTATCTTTGTGCAGTCTGCAGGCCCTGAAAACCTGTTTGTGAATTATTTGTCAAGGATTCACAGGGAGGAGGTATGATTACCATTGTTTCTTTTTGAACAAAACAAGAAACACATGAAGATATTTCCTGTTGAGATCACTTTTCCAAAGCTGCCTTTGTGTTCTCCCGTTGGCAGGATTTTGACTTTGTACTGAAGGGCCTGGCTCGTCTGCTGACCAACCCTTTGACTCAGACATACCTGCCAAACTCCACCAAGAAGATCCAGTTCCACCAGGAGCTGCTGGTGCTTTTCTGGAAACTCTGCGACTTTAACAAGGTTGGAACGACACAAAATGAAGCATTTCTTTGCTCACACGATTCATTAAACAAATCTGTTCTCACGATCCACTTTGTGTTCCCATTACAGAAGTTCCTGTTTTTTGTCCTGAAGAGCAGTGACGTTCTGGATATTCTGGTTCCGATACTTTACTACCTAAATGATGCGAGGGCTGACCAGTGTGAGCCTCCTCAGATGCTTCATTACACAACAAGTCTCAACTAGACAAGTACATTGAATAACTCCTGGTTTGTTGTGTCCTTGCTACAGCACGTGTTGGACTCATGCACATTGGTGTGTTCATTCTACTGCTGCTGAGCGGAGAGAGGAACTTTGGCGTGCGCTTGAACAAGCCCTATTCCGTCCATGTGCCCATGGACATCCCGGTGTTCACAGGGACTCATGCTGACCTGCTTATAGTGGTGAGATGGACACATCTGCTACACTGCTAAGATTGCAATATTCTTGATTGCTGCCTTATGAAAGAAGTCTCACAGCGGTCACTCTGTTTGTTTTCTAGGTGTTCCACAAGATAATCACTACAGGCCACCAGCGTCTCCAGCCTCTCTTTGACTGCCTCCTCACCATTGTTGTAAATGGTAAATAGCTGTGGTGCCATCTGTTGGGCAATAAGGATATTTTATTTGCAACATTTAAATGTTTTTACATGTCATTAGAAATAGTTGTCACATTTTATGTTGTAGTGAAAATTCAAATGACTTTCAATGTTTGTTTTGTGCATTTCTTCTGCTGGTTCTTCAGTTTCCCCATATTTAAAGAGCCTGTCCATGGTAGCAGCTAATAAACTGCTCCACCTGCTGGAAGCCTTCTCCACCTGCTGGTTTCTCTTCTCTTCAGCCCAGAACCATCACCTTGTTTTTTTCCTTCTCGAGGCTTTCAACAATATTATCCAGTACCAGTTTGACGGTAAGAAAACAGCTGGAAAATTCTGTGCTTGTATGGAATCGAATGGATTCATTTTTGACATATTGGTTCTCACAAGCCTGTCCTTCTTTCTTTCACTGAAAGGAAACTGCAACTTGGTGTACGCCATCATCCGCAAACGTAATGTGTTCCACCAGCTGGCCAACCTGCCCTCTGACCCCGCTTCCATCCAGAAGGCTTTGCAGAGGAAGAAAAAGTCACCAGATGTGATTTCCCGCACAAGCTCCCAAGAGACTGTGTCCATGGAGGGCTCACACCCTGCAGTGCCAGCGGAGCCTGGTACACTAAAGGCCAGTCTGGTCGCTATGCCAGGTACAGCTATTTGGATGTAACTGTTCACGTTTTGTAGTAAGAGTTCTGTAATCACTGTGTAGTAGGTGTGCCACACATAACACATACTGTATGTATCACATATACATATCGTGCATTGATGCACCTAGAGAATACTATGAATGAAAGATGATGATTCAGAATGGCCGTACTGTATTTGTTTTATTCATCATTTTTGGGATAGGCTCAAAAAAGTGACCTAATGATGAGTCTTTTAAAAAAACTGCCTGGTAGTATTCAGTACATTTGTTGCAGCAGAGAATCTCAAAGAATTTTGGGGCTAAAGGTATGTGTTTGGACAGTTTTCAGCAGCAGATTTGTTGTTTTTGGATTTAAGAAATATATAAAGTACCCCCCAGGCTCATGCACAACGTCATTTTTAAATGATGTCCTAAGATTTATTGTTTCCTGCAGGCATTGATAAACTGACGGAGAAGTCCCAGGTATCAGAGGATGGCACCATGGTGTCAGTCCCAAAGACAGACTCCCCACACACAGTCCACTCAGACCAAAGTGCAGTCGCTGGGACTAGCGACACTGAGTCAAACTCAGGCAGAGACAATGAAGTAAGTGTGCTCTTACTGTGTAAACATGTTTGTTTAAATGTGCTGTATATGCATATTTGTACGTTTGTTTCTTCACAATATCAGGATGTTTTCTACACCGAAGCTGAAATGGAGAGAAGACGTTTGTCAAGTGCGTCTTCAACGTCCTTTTGGGCTCCAACACCAGAATGGGTCAGTAAACTCTTTCACCCTCAGCCTGTCCTTCAGTTTTTAAACAGTTAACAGAATGAGCATTTCTTACAGATTCACTCCTATTTTCCTAGGTCCTCTCTTGGAAGTGTAAGCTCCCCCTGCAGACTATCATGCGTCTCCTACAAGTGCTAGTTCCCCAGGTGGAGAAGATCTGCATTGACAAGTATGCAAACACTTCTTTTTTAGACAGCGTGCAATGTACTAGCTCTTATGTAATACTATGAAAAACGGTGCTGGAATGTGCTCTCTGCTTCACTACAGGGGTCTGACAGATGAATCAGAGATCCTGAAGTTTCTCCAGCATGGCACATTAGTGGGCCTGCTGCCAGTTCCTCACCCCATCCTCATCAGAAAGTATCAGGCCAACGCAGGCACTGCCATGTGGTTTCGCACCTACATGTGGGGTGTCGTTTATTTGCGGTGAGTCAAGTATAATACGCCAAGCATTCTGGAGTCTGACATCTCTACACACTGACTGAAACTCGTGTTTTTTTTTGTGTGTTTGTTTTTATAGCAATGTGGACCCTCCTATCTGGTATGACACTGATGTCCGCCTTTTTGAGATCCAGAGGATGTAAACAGAAGATTTTTTGACTGAAAATGAGATTGCTCCTAATCTAGGGTTACTCCTCCCTTCAGTATCTGCTGGTTTCCTGGTAAACCTCACTGTGTTTAACTTTTCTTGTGATCATAAACCTTGCCTCTCACTCCACCCACTTTGGTTGAAGAGTCATTCAGACGAGTGAGGGAGAGATTCCTCTCTGATGAAGGAATTGTCAATATTGTCTGTAAATGACTGTGTTTGTACATTTCTTCAGACCTCAAGACCACAGAATGTCTGTCAAAGCACTGAGACTACCAGAGCGTTCACTGGAGGCCGAGGCTCTTTTCTTGACAGCATAGACATGAAAGAGGAAATACTGTTTAACTTTTTCGTCAGATTTGTCATAGAAGATATGGTGCTTTCCAGCAAAAGGCTTGTAACATATCTTGGTTGGCCCAATATTAGTGTTTTACGCTATTTGTTGTACTTGCCATGCTTTAAAGTGAACTTGCACCTTTTCGAATTGTCTACTATGGTTATAGTTTACGTGATGATGTTTGGAGATAATAATACAGACTGTATGTTTTTATGTATATGACCAGGTTTCATTTTTGATCTGGCCAGCTCTGCCTAAAATACCTAATGCTGAAAATTGTATTTTCCTTAAAATTGTCCTAGAAATATATATTGATATGCATCTGTGAATTCTATGTTGGTCACATTACTGTACAATGTGCTTTATATATATATATTCAACATATGTAAATAGTTCATAAAGACTGACAGTGGTTCTCACAAACACAAAGTCATGGTTATACTTCCTTGGTTAATGTGGACCATCAGATTTAGTTTAACCCTGTTCCCTCTACTGTATAGAGGGTGACCTCAGCATGCCTTCTGTAAAGGTGGCATTTTTACATTTCCACCACTAGATGGCACTGTGCTCCTTTTTACACTTGATCTGGTGAAGGTTTGACATTTGGACAAATTTACTTTGCCACAATCAAAAACCAGCGCACTTTTAGTTTCCCTACGGTAACCAATAGGCCTCATTTGGAGTGGCAGACAAGTGAGAATTAAGATTTAAAAAAACAACAAAAAGCAGAAAAAAAACAACATCTAATTTGTATAAGTCTATGTTTTTGTTTTTGTTAGTTTTCTAACCCACTGCTTCCCAACCTTATGGTCAGGACCGTCCTATAGGGGTTGTAAGATTAACTCTCAAGGGTGGTGAGATGGTTAGCAGCAAAGGATACAGTCAGTATGTTCTGAGAGAGAAATACTGGAAGTATTATCCACCCAGGTTTAGACACATTTATTGTCCTATGCGCAGCATAAAAAACAGCAATTTAACACTGTGCAATGAATTTGTCGCGTTTGCACACTCCCATATACATAATAAAGAATATATATAAAGAACTAAATAATATACATGATAAAAAATAAAAGAGACGGACACTAAGGTGCATATTGTCTATTTACATGTAGCAGCATCAGTGAGATGATGTAGCAGCAGATATACATACATTTAAAGTGCACAGTGCCTGGTGACATGTTAACTGGTGTCATGTTGTGTACGCTAAACAACAGTCATCAGTCATTGTTTGGGGTTATTCACGAGTCTGATGGCCTGAGGAAAAAAAACTGTTTGACAGTCTTGTGGTCCTTGATTTCACACTCCTGTACCGCCTCCCTGAGGGCAGTGGTGAGCGCAGGTTTCTAAGAACTATTAAAATCAACTACTCTTGGTTAAGGTCACAATAACCACTATTTATCATAGTCGATACTAGAATAACAAGAATGCTACGACCTTTATGACATGCTCAAGTGACCGAGTATTCTGATAACAAATGAGGTCTCATAATCATCAATAAATATACGTTACACCCACGGCCCTCTAATGTACATAATAAATCTGTATATGGGAATTTAAGATGTTTAGTAAATCAATAAATCATAAAAATGCACAGTGAAATGTTTTCTTTAAAGATGATATTTATTAATGTAACAAGTGAAATTAGAATATTTAATACATAAAATAGTCCATCATAAAATTACCTTCCCAAAAGTAGTACAGCTAAGTGGTCAAGTGCACCTCAAAGAGACTGGCGACGGAGTGCATCCGATAGAAGATTCCAAAAGGAAGTCCTATATTCACAATAGCGGTCCACATTGTGTATTGGTAGAAGTATATCTCTATGGAATGGTCAAACTGCGGCCGAGCTCCAAATGCAGGCATGATCCACAGCTGTCAAGACAAAACAGATTTTCGCTGGAAACATGTCTGTCTCTTACAGTTGTAGGTAATGTAAGAAAATATGTATAAATACAACTTACTATTACGTTAGCAAACAGTAAAAAGACACAGACTTCTTTCAGAACTCTTCTCTTCCAGCTGAGTTTATCAGGACATGATGCCAGGAAGTAGACAGACCTACGGCTGTCCACTACAGCGCTCAGCTCTGTGTTTTCTTGCAGGGCGTGGGCATTCGTGTGCAGAGCTGCTTCCTGAATCACATGAAAGGGCTCCCGATGGAGGCCTTCGATGATGAAATAATTCTGCAGGCCCAGCTGGAGCACCACCAACACAGCCCAGGTTAGGTTGAGTGCATTCAGGTAGCCTCTGGCTCCTGTCGCCACCACAGCCACAATAGTGAAATAGCTGATCAGGAACTGCCCCATTGAAGCACCCACCAGCAGCCCCACATCCAGGCTGCGTGTGGGGTTCTTCTCCGACACATGCTCCCTGTGGTCCAGCCTGTAAACAATGCAGCCGATCACAGTGGAGAGAGACATCAGGCTCACTATCACTATATTCACAGAAAAGTGAATCAGAAGGGCCGCATTTGTCTTCTCTCTGTCTTCTTTTAGTATTTGGACTTCATACAGTATAAATGTTGCGAGTCCTGCCATCACCAGGAGGATTCCCGTCACAGGTCCCAAACACACCTCCCTCGGACGGAACTTAACTTTGTGGTGGCTGTGATCCTCCACAATTCGACCCACATTTTTCCACATGACGTAGGCCATAGCAGAAGCAAAGAGGCTGTATTCTATGTTGAAGGGGTACAGGTAGTAAAAGGCCTCTTCAAACGTGTCACATGCCGAGTGACTGCATTTGCATTTCTTGTCACCATAGCTGGCTGAAATGAAAAGAACAACCTTAATGTTATTTGTGACCTCAAATTAACCTGATTTTAAAAAAAAAGGGAGAGAAGGAAAAAAACAACAACTGTACCCTGATACCTCTGTAAAACTTCTGTGACATGTTGATGTTCAGATTATAAATCTCAGTTTGGTGAACTGATTCTTCGGTCACGGCTGCCATCCAGACCACCAGGTTAGTGGAAAGTGTAAGAGTAAGCCCACACCTGCAGGAGTCAAGATGTGTATGATTAAAGAGTCTGAAGTGAGTGAAGAACTGACCGTGGCGAGTAGAGAAAATAAGTTACCGTGTAAAATTTGTGTGCAGCTGCACACAGTCTTTTGCATGAGTCCATAAGAAGTAGGTCTACAAACAGACAACTTTAGTTTAGTTTTGCCAACGCAGCCCAAGTGCAAGTAAGACTATAGTTGCAATGCATAAGCAGAATTTTCTTCAAATTCTACAACCTGGACAAACAGAAATACAGCCTGCACAACGGGGAAGGCTACTTTAACCGCAGAATCACAGTGAAGATAGCCCACGTAATTGGCAATCTTGAAGATGTCCATGAGGAAACTAAGCAGGCCAAACAGCACAAGTCCAGCTGCAATGTAAACAATGGAGTGATTAAGCCTTGAAGTGACTCGTCTAAAAACAGACCCAGACAGAATTGTCAAGAGTTCTCACCTTGGAGCCACACAGGCCCGGCGTGGCTGTCTTTGAACAACACTGCTTGATCCTTTCGGGAGGTGATGACGGTGTAAAATAGCATCCACAGCATGGTGAGGAGGAGGAGGATGATGAGGAAAATTTGTCGATGCACAGCAGTAATGGCCACGCTGTTGAAGGCGCTGCCGCTGACTAGAGCACAGCCAAGGATCAGGATGTTGATGCAGATTATGCCAGACAGGAGCCATCCACCGCCGTGGTGGGCCCTCTCCATCACTGCCTCCACGTGGTGGACACGCTCCACGCTGGGAGGATTGGAAGGACTGGGCAAATGCTGGATGTTTTCCATCTGTGCTGCTGTTTCAATGTTGGATGGATGGGCTTCAACAACATCGTTTGGTTTTTTTCTACAGGAGACACCAGTCAGTCAGGAGAATGAGACATACAAGATCTTTTATGAGCCCACTCAGGAATATTATGGGCCAAACACCATAAAAGTCATTGCCAAGGAAACACCATCTTTAAGTTTACAATATAATCTTCCCTTTTACAGGGTTAATGTTTAAAATTCACCCTTTTCCCTTTAAATATGTGGCATGTGGTTAAGCAGAGTTCATAGTAACAGACAGCACTGCAAAAAACAGAAGCTTCAAAATCATGGAAATTTACCTCGAGAAAAGTTTGTTGCAGGTCCGCAACATCTGCTGAGCTACAGTTTTCATTTTGTACTTTCAGGCACGTCTTAGCAGTGTCTATATTGTGTTCAAGTTCATCCACCAAGATTACATCAAGCATTGGAAAACAGGAAATAACTGGGTCAGCATTCTTCTCCGTGCAGGTCAGATTGTGCAAAAAGCTGAAAAACTGCAGGAGGTGTAGTAAATGAAGAAACACAGGTGCAATTAGTTTCAGCTGATTAGTTTCTTGCCACACACCATCAGTGGATTTCCATCACAAGTTCTATTGGTAGTCGTCACTTGCACGTCAATTCCTGTTCGACTGTGTATTTTGCAGATATTCCATACGTTAATCTATACTGGTACTAAACCGTGACGTAGGGGAGCCACTGCCTGAGGAAAAATCCAGGCTCAGTAAGTGTTTATGTTTTTGCTTCTTGGCACCTGTTCCAAGAAATTATTTGGGTCTTGCAGAAAGAAGCTTTGGTCTTGGTGAAAATCACAAGATATTGTTGATGAATCAATTATTCATTAGTTGCTTTTAGGTGTTTTATGCTGTTATGTGATATCACAAGATGTAGTAGTCAAATTAATTAAATAGTTAGAATCTGAGAGCTACTTTAAATCTACTGCTGACTGAAGTGACACTATGTGTGTGAATAAGTGGATCACCTTCAATTTTAATAAGAAACCATGAGGTAAAATATTACCAGGGAGTCCTTGAAAGGACATCAATTGCACGGATTGCACAAAAGGCTTTATTATAGTTCAGAGTGAAAACCTCAACAAATAGGGGCTGTAACATGAAGCAAAGGCTGACTTGGAGGACTGGCAGAAGTTGTAATTTTGCATAGTTTTACATTTGCATACTTTAAAAGCCATTAATTATATAAATAGTTGAAATATCCCACAGTTATTGTTTTAGGTTAGTTATTTTTGTTAAGCTGGAAAAAGAAGGGGGAATAAGAGAATCTACACATTTGGATAGTGACTGAACTCCAGAAAATTGCTAGATATTTATTCAAAGGATATTGTGAAGCAGAAAAGCTAAAACAAACAAACAAATGTAAGAAACATAAAAGGATAAACATACATTTTATTATACCAAAAGAAATTTCAAGTTAAAAAACAAACAGAAAAACGGTCCGTCTTCATGCAGGTCTGCTGTTGGAGAAAATGTAAATCTTTTACAGGTCACCTGCTCGAGCTGGCAGATGTCACGTAGAGCTCATGAACCTGAGCTGTGTGCATTCATGGGTCAGTCACAAGGTTGGAAACAAAGGTCACAAACTGTTCACTCTGCCTGTCACAAATATTCAAGATGCTGAAAACACCAGACGTCCTTCTGCTCTTCTGTCTTGTTGGGGCAGCTGAGGCCCTGTACAAACAGTGGGTTCCTGATACCAACTATGAGAATAAAACCAACTGGGACAAAGGAGCTGTTCCGTGCGGCAGTGACAGAGTTCAGTTTCCAGCTCAAAGAAAAGTGTCTGTGTTTGTGGAGACCACACATGGTGTGCGGGAGATGAGGCTGCCAGTTGACGGAGAGTTCATCCTCAATTCAAGAGCTGGATTTTATGTTGTCAGCGGACAAGATCCAAGCTGTGGAACAGGAGTCACGGCTCAGTTCAAAGATCCAACATCTCTTCAGTGGTTTGATCCAGCCCTGTGGCAGGCAGCGGCAACTCTGAATGACCTGCAGAATGGAAACTTCCTATTCTCGGTCCATGAGGAGAGTGTCCCTTGCCAATATGACGATGTTGTTTTTAAAGCCCTCTCATCCTTCAGCGTGGACACCAGCTCCAGTCAGTCGAGCATCCCTGTCAAATCTGTGTCTGTGCTGGGGAAGATGTTTGACAGCAAATCTGAGTTCTCCCAGTATCTCAGCTCACGCTCGGGCCAGCTGCAGTTCCACGGATCGTCTGCTGTCACTGTCGAAAATCAAGGCTGTGGGGATCCTTCTGGCTGTGAGTGTGGGAACTCTGAGAACAATCAGCGGATCTGTAGCACAGTAACATGTGAATCCGTGAGCTGCAAGAAGCCTCTCCTCCCTGCAGGACATTGCTGTAAGGTGTGTGGTGCCATCATGACCATCAAATATGCCACAGGTTTCAACCTGCAGACTTACAGAGAACGAATCCGTCACCTCTTTCTTACCCTGCCACAATACAAATCCATCCAGCTGGGCATGTCTAAAGTGTTAAAGTCACAATGGTTGATGGAGATCATCCCTTTTGGTACAACATCTGAAATCCAGGTAGTTATTCTGGATCAAGAGAAGGGAACTCAGGCAGAGGCTCTGGCCTCGGACATATTAAAAGATGTTCGTTCTCATGGCACTACCATTGGAATTGTGGAGGCTGAATTTCAAGCCTCCTCTGGGAGCAGCAGCAATCAGTCTGGGATCAATGTAGGGACAGTGGTTGGAGCTCTGTTTGGAGTTTTAATTATTATTACAGTCATTGTTGTCATGGTTGTCCTTATTCGCAAGGGGATTGTACAAATGCCAAAGCTACATTTAATGCCATCAATGAGCACCACAAAGAAAAACAATGATTTTGACCTTGGTGGGCCTCTTGACCATGGTTTTGATAATCCCATTTTTGACAAGCCCCATATGCTGCCTGATATTCCTGGTCTACATGAGAATGGAACTGATAATTCAGTCTACATCACTAAGACAGGTGTGCACTTTGTAAATCCAGTTTATGATGACAAAGAAACTGATTTTAATGCCTGAAGTATTTTTGCATTAACATGATGATCTTTCAGCACATGTATCATATATATAATAGAACTTTACAACAAGCAAACAATGCAAAAAGCTTATGAATTGCTGACAGACACCAAAGCTTTTGATGACCAAATAAACGTGTAAGACAAATAAAAGAATTATTGGCACTCAACTGTGTACTTTTGCCCTCATTTTTATCACATTAAAGTAGTAAAGCTGCAACACAGCTGCAGTAAATTTCTAACACGCCTTCTGCTGCACAGGTTTCCTACTTTCATGCTGCACAGTTACCACTAGATGGTAGTAAATTTAACCTTCTGTGACATGCATGGGAACAGTTCTCCTCATGTACAATATCTTTATGTACCTTGTCAGGCAACATCAATAAACATTTAAAATGTACTTTTTTTTTTCTTTAACAGGCTGGAATTAAAGGCTGCTGGTAATTTGTTAGCAAAGCCATCATTTTGCATCAACCAGAGAAACGACATTGTCTTTCTTTGACAGCCAAACTGTAATATATAAGGGCTCTATGAAATCAGCCGTGTACGTGTGGAGCAGCTTCACAGGACCGGTAACATTATAGAAAGACACAGAACCTCGATTAAAGTCAAGATATAAACCAATCCGGGTGATGTCAGCGACTTCCAAGACGGTCTCCACACTGGCATGCCAGGCAGAGAAACCCCGGCTGTTCCTTCCCATGCACCACGAAAAATCATTCCCAGTGATGCAGCTCGTACTTTCCTCTCCCTTACGATCAATACTCTTGTAGGTGACGCCAACATGTGCGCCTTCCCCACTCAGCTCTGCTTCAATGTAGTGTCTCCCTAAGTACAGGCTCTCTAAAGAAATGGCCTGACGCCAATATTCAAAGCGACTGGGGTGGTCTGGGTAGCTGTGCTGCCAGGGGCTGGTATTGGTCAACTTTCTGTTGCCCTCCATTAAACGCAGAAAATTATGGGTGGTGTCCGGGTCAAATGTCAAACTCCTAGTATCTAGAACAGGGGAAATACAATCAGTGTATGATTTAGAAGCTATGATTTGACAGACAGGAAACATAGAACACAATGTACTGGAAACTGTATTTACATTTCAAGAAGTCCTCTCGGGTCTCAGGGTCAGGCAGGGGGGAAAGCGAAGACTCTGGTATCGAGGATTTATTGCCTAATCAATCATTTGCAGAAAGATTATTAATAAATTGCAACTAAAAATGAGTTTTAAAAATGGGGCAGTATTTGGGGACAGCAGTGCTTCAATTACCATTTTCTAATTAGTTCAAAACACAAAGTATAGCTGAGGCTAATGGGGGTGCCACTATTTTTGCAGATATAGATTATAAAGCAAATACCTGCAAAATAACAATATGATACCACTAAATGAAATAGATTGGGGTCACCAAAGTTATTCCAGTTCATCCTCAGGGAAACATGAATGCATTTACAAAATGTCACGTCAATCCATCCATTTGTTGTTGAAACATTTCAGTCAAAGGCAGAAATGTGAACCTCATGGTGACACTATAGGCCAATTAAGGGGCTCACCAAAGTCATGAGCGTGAATCCTCTGGGAATTCAGAATGTCTATACAAAATTTCAGTTTGGATCAAAGCAGTGGACGTCAACAATTTCCCCAAGGTACCCAACCAAAGGGATCAATCTATCTAATAAAGTTTTATCTACATACAGGCCAGTTGCAATCCCTAGAAGCACACTGCTAGCGTGGCTAAAAAGAACACATGGCCTGATCCACTGAAGTTGAAGAGCCAGAGAAGATATGAGGTAAAATATACAATGTGAAATACACTCACCACTGCTGCAAATAGTTTTCAGTTTTTCCTTATATGTGGATAAAATCAGCTCACACAGCTCCTGTGTTGCATCGGTCACTACCTGAACATAAGAGGTAAGATGGTCCATACGGTTGATGTGCACACTGGGCACACATGCATCCAGCTCTCTTTTCGTCCACTCTGAGTACTCCTGGAACAAGCAAGAACAGACAAAAGTAACATGTATCAGATAGCATAATGTGAAATGATGCTGTTAAAAAAAGCCTGATTTTTTTCTTTTTTCTCGTGAAATAACTAAATAGTCGTGTGGCTTCCTTGATCTGTGTACACCGTCAACACACTGACATTGGAGAACATCCGGTGCTAATCCCATATAATGTTAGACTTTTGACCAGAATGTGTTCACAACCACTGGCCCATATAATCTCTGTACATTGTTGTTTTGAGAGTTTCACATACCTGCAGAAAGTCAACATCACACTTGTTTTTGGACAGTTTGTTCATTTGAGCCAGTGTTTTCATCAGCTCGGCCCTTCTCTGCTCCAGATGTGCTTGGATACCTTCTGCCTGTTTGAGTGCTCGTTTCTGTTCTCCTTCCAGCCCCTCCATCACTCCTTGTCTGGCCTCCTCCACAGTTGTGTGTAGCCTGGTGAACTGCTGTTCAGCAATAACACAAACCTCCTGCACTGAGGACTGGAGGAAAGAGAAAAAAAACATGAATACGATAATACAATTAGAATAGCATATTCAAACCAGACAATTGTGCATTCAATTAATCCAGACAAAAGGGAGTGTGATGTAACATTTGCCTTTGGAGGATTACCTTAATTAAGTCATTATTGTCTTGCAGTTTTCCAATTGCTTTCTCAGCTGCTGAGGCACTCTGACTGATCTCTTTGTGTTTCTTCTGCAGCTCAGTCTACAAATAATCATCACAAACGAGAGCACAGCAGATGCTGCGTTAGGTTCTTCAAATAAGATCACATGTTGAAAACCAATGTAAGAGCAAAACTGTTCAAAATGACTCATCACTTTTTCCAGATGATGTAAAAAAAAGAATCAAGTATAATTTTTGTATTTCTTCCTAGGGATTAAACCAAATTCAAAATAGATCTCACAATATGTCAAGTTCCATAATGAATAAACTGTAGCGTGTGCTGTATGTTTTTAGACCTCAATCTGTGTGCGTGCCTCCTCCAAAGATGCCGTTGCGTGTCCTTCATGCTCCTGACTCTCGCAGTCCAAACAAACACAGCGGCCGTCCATCAGGCAGAAGCGTTTGAGAGGGAGCTGATGAACTTCACAAGCCTGGCAGTCGAAGTCATGGAGGGGATCCACCAAACGATGGTTTTGAAATTTGGCGTTCTCCAAATGTGGTCTGAGATGGGCCTCGCAGTAGGAAACCATACAGGTCAGGCAGGATTTGAGCGCCGTGCTGGGGCTGTCCATGCAGGAGTCGCATAACACATCTTGTTGCAGCAGCGTGTCCTCCAGTTCCTCCTTTATGTCGGCAGTGTGTTGATTCTCCTTTGAATTCTCCTCATTGTTGCTGCTGAGAGTCGCCATGTTTCAGTGTTTCTCTAAACCTGAACCTGCCTTAACGCTGTTTCAGACTTTTACAAGCCCCAGTCTGTAGCCTTTCCTTTTTCAAAGATCTGAAGACCCTCAGAGTGCATGGAAAGAATTGAGAACCACGCCTAAGGTATTTTGTACTAAGCCAGCTGAAGTGTTCTCATTTTTCACCCCTCCCTTGCTCTACTCCTCTCTTTTCCGAGTATCCAGTCTCACTGAGCGAAGGACACAGCAGACTACAGAGATAAATGAAGGAAATGAGTGTATTATGAGCCTGCCAGGGAGGGGAATAAACGTCCTCCCTAATGTTCAATTACTGATTATTCATCTGACAGTTTATCTTTAAAAATGACAAAAAACCCCAGCTGCATCAGATTTCTGTTTCCAAAAACGCTAATGTTTATGCTTCATAGTTGAGCTGATATTGTTAGAAAGTCGTTTATTTTACTGGAATTCTTAACGCTGAGAGAGTTTCCTTTTCCTGCAGATAAGTGTTATGTCAGAGGCACGGAACTTCCAAACAATTCCAGTTATCTCCTGCACAACTTCCTTATTTCATGTCATGCAGTACAGAGGTTAACAGTGACGCTGGTCTTACGTGTGTGAGCAGTTTCTGAGGATTAACACTTTGGCTGAAGATGTCAAAACAAGCATTTTCCACTCCCTGTTATGTGTCTGTCTCGCTCGCTCATAGATACGTAAACACCAATGTCTTGGCAGAAGCATAAAATCCCGTCATTGTAAACAGGTCATGACTCAGACAGGAAACTCACTGACCTGTGAAAACTCTGAAAACACGAATACATACCAACAGTGCTCAAATTCAATACATGTATATGTTTGCCTCACCTCATGACTTGCGTTTAAGAAAGTGTTTCAAAACTGTTTCAGTTATATTTAGTATTTTTGTAACATGTTTTTTTTTTTCTCCACTATTTCATGGCTGAAATATTTTACAAAGCCATCTGGACTTTCTTCACTGTTGTTAAATGTGTGTAATTCTGGTGGGTATTACTAAATCATCAATTTTTTTAAGTTAGGTTTGTGCCTAGAAATGTTTTTATACTGTAACCAGTCATATTAAATACAGTATTTAATATGAGTGTGATTATAGTATCTAAACTTATCCTTATGCTATTAACCCCTCAAATTCCCAGAAATATGACTATATGCTAACAGGACCTTAGCCCTCCTACTAGTAGCTGTGACCAAGCCACATCTTACAGTATGCCCTGTTACTCTTCAGTCTGAGCTGGAGATGAATTGAAACATGGATACATTACTGAAACAATTAACAGCATTGAAAACATTAGTACTTTTATTTACAGTAAAATCGCCCTAAGGTATTACAAATGCTGAGCTAGTAAGTGTTAACATATGTTTAACATTGTGCAGACATACATTTTTTTTAAAACTTACTGTTCGATCTATTGGAAAACTGTCATATTGTCAAGAATGACAAGTGGTTTACAAAAGTTAGTACATCTCCTAGTGTAATCTTTTTGTGATATAACATGTTGTACTGTGTACTACAAAATTATTTTAAAATACTGTGTTTCACATAGTTTAGAACAAAAATAGTACAGTCATCTCAACAAACAATTGGCTTTCTATACCAGTGAGCTGCATTTGGCTCACTGTGTGTAAACATATACAGGAAGGAAATAGAACTCCAGGTTAAAATGCTGCTGTTGTAACAGTTGGTAATAAAATTATAGTCAAGTTAATGACAAGGTATTTATGACAAACAACACTTATAAGCAAATGCACAGGCACAAGCAATGCAGGCACATGGGATGGTAAGCTTTTCCCCACAGGGGAAAACAGTTTTCAGGGGACAGAAACCCCCACAATCAACTCTCTGTTGATAATCATGCCACATAGCATACAATGACACTGCACGGCGCTGTACTCCGATAATTGTCTTTCAGTTTGTGAAACCATGCAGTGCAGGGAACTCCGAACAACCGACACAGTGATCTTCCTGAGCAAACAAACAATGTAAAACAATCTTGTGAAGGTAACCCCCACTTTTCTCTTGTTCCCGGGTGTATTTGTCGTGATAGCATCCCTTCTCCTTTGAGTTTACCAGGAGATGTAAATCAGGTAGTCCTCCCTGTATGTGGCATTCACTCCACAGACCTTTACGGCTGGATGAGCACACAGCAGGACGACCATTGACAACTGTTATCTGCAGAAAAAAATAAAGACAATCAAAAAAATCCATGTTTGTGAATGAAGAACTTTTTTTTTTAAATGAGGGTTTTCTCAGTGGCTAGACCTCAACAACAAGAAACAAAATGTGTAGAAATATGTGGGCAGTTACACATCTTGCGATTTGGTCAGAATATGAATTTAAACAACAACTATGAAGTTAAAGCGTTGGCAATTTAGCTTAAATCATTTTTCAGTATGGTCACAACTATACGGAGCACTTTTTAGTTCTCCAGTTTTAGTTGAACTCAGCAGTAACAGTAAATATGCTGAGCAAGCAGCTCTTTGGGATGGAATGTTTTTGACTGGCAAAGTCAGACATCTGACCTCAGGCCAAACTGTGCATGTGTTTCACCACTGATAAAGGCCACACTGAAGGCAAAACAAACAAACAAAAAAAAGTTAAGACAGCCTTACTACAGGCCTGACATAAGTTTTCTGACGTCTGCGGGTCATAGACTTCCATCAGTGGGTTTGAATTCAAATATTAAAACTAGCCTTTTTAAGTTTTTTTTACCACAAGTGGCCCATTTCTTTGCTGTTGTGCACAAGCATATGAGTGCAATACAAATTCTTTAAATTCAGACTATTTTACTGACCAATAGATGATGATATTATCATCTCCACAAAGCACCTCTAAACATTATGCATTGTTATTATACATGATGTTTGGAGAATTTTGGTTTGTAGGCCTCTGTACTTCAATGTGCTGGAGTACTGAGACAACATATCACATAATATGTAACTGCTCAAATACTTGAACTTAGAGTGCGTAACTGAAATTCGAAACACTCACAATTCTGTGTCCTCGATACAGTCAGGGTCCTCTATGGTCTCTAGCCGTCTCTTACAGGCATCTAAGATCTTTTTCCGTGGTCCTAAGGGGATGTGGATACTCTTAAGGTCATGATCAGAGCAAAGCAGCAGTGCTGAAAGGTCGATCTTCTCCCTTTTGAAGATGGAGAAAAATTCGCTCATGGACTGTGTGGCGAGGAAGACCTCCAGAGGACTCGTGTCAGGCTCATCATCATCGTCCAGCCCTAATTCAACTTCTTCCCAAGGTAGCTCCTCCACATTCCTCTCCTGCAGGCTGCGTGCACTGCCAATGCTGTCTCCATCCATACTAGGGTACTGCTGCAGTCGACTGCGTAAACGCACATTGTTGCTCGATCTGTCCACGTTGGCTGCATCTCGACTACCGAGGTCAAACATTCCCCCACTTACGTAATTCCTCCTGAAGACCATGGTGCCGAGACCAGGTCGGTTGAACAGGGAATCATGTCCAGAGTCTGTGCTGATCTCAGAATAGTCCACATCTGGCCCGTGGAGGTCCGGCTCACTCATGGCACGTGAAATGGCATCGTCATTGTCTCTAGTGAACATGTCACGAACATTGCGCCGGCCACGGTCCTTTGGGTTGATATAAGTCCCTTGTTTGACAAACATAACATCATTACCCAGCTGAAGGCCAGAGAGGGAGCGCACACTCTTCCTTCCATCTTCATAGATTTTAAAGGTGCCATCTCCTTGTTTCCTCTTCTCCAGCTTTCTCTGGATCTTTGTCTTCCCTCGGTTTGTGGCATGGAGGGTCGCCTAACAGGACAAGCAATGAGGCACATTTGAAAGGTTTGAGCCAAATATTCTTGAAGCTAGTGTATTCCTCACATTCATACTGACAAAGTTTAGTCGATTTATATGGGTTTTTTTTTTTTTTTAATATACTTTTAACATAACTGCTGGTCTCAATTAAAGTATGTGCTGTGAAACTCTAAAGCATAGCAAAGGTATGGTCATGTTAAAAGTAGACCACTTCAGTCCAAACTGAAATATCTCAACAACTACTGGATAATCCTAAGAACTTCAGCAGAAGGCAACTGGACTTGTCTTTTTGGTTCTCAAAGAAATCTTATTCAAGAGACTTTTATATAGAGTAAACTGAACAACCACTCCACATTATATGGCACAACACAGAAGAACCGGCTCCTTGGGACACTCCACCCATATCTAAAATCTAAGAGTCACTCATATGAGGACAACAATGTTCACATTGTGGACAGAGTTGAAAGATGGTTTGAAAGGGGGTGTGAAACAACCCGTCTG
>NW_007577769.1:1862-114010 GCF_000690725.1 Stegastes partitus | reverse complement strand
TCAAAAACCAAAAAGAGATGTCTGGGTAGTTGCTTTTTACTGGACGTCTTGGGATTTACATGACCTCGATGACAGAGAACAAACATAGAGACCTACTGGATATCTCGCCTTGGTATTCAGATGTTTACAAGGATATTCTCTAGCACCACCATGACATTTTTGGTCTTAGTGACATGTCTTGACGAGCTGTAAGATTTTTTCTTCTCTCCTCACTTTTACTGTAGCTTTGTCATTGGGGCAAATGTTTCATGTGTCCAATACTTTAGTGTGTAGCCCCCAAAAATATAATTAAACCTGTAATTTAATGCTAAGTAGCCAGTGTTAGTATGCAAGTAGGCTAAACACAGATGGTGAACATGCAAAAAAAAAATGGTGCAGATTGCTGGAATTGCCACTATGACTATTTCAGCATTTAGCTTAGTCTTGTTTTGGTACTGTACTAAATCATGCAAAAATGAAAAATAAACAAACTCAAACCTTTCACAATAAACTAATTAAAATCCTAACCTGAGAATATGGCACACTGACGGTGGCTGTGTTGAAGTTGCGTAGCCTGTGGCTAATAGAGCTGCTGGTGTAACTGGAAAAGCTCATGACGTCTGATGCCGAAGCCTCAGAGGCCTCCTTATGAAACTTTCGCTCCATACGTTTGTGGTGCTTCTTCTGCATCTTCAAACACTCTTTGATTCTACGCTCAGCTTCAAGGAATGCCCGGTCCTTCAACTTGCTGACCAGCTTGGGATTGAGGCCCGTCTGCTTGGCAGCGATGGAATCCAGGTACCGGACACAATCCATGTGATTCTTTGTGGCGGCCATGTCCAATGGTGTGTGGTAGTCATTGTCCAGGCACCATATATTGGCACCGAAAGACACCAGGAAGAAAAGGCAGTTGAGGTGACCATTGGCAGCTGCCAGGTGGAGTGGCGTGTTCCCCCATATGTCACACTTGTCTGGGTTCCCTCTGTAAGCCACAGGAAAGATGTTAGAAATAAGCATTTGACTCAGAGAAGAATTTATTGGATAAATATTGCCATCCCTGTTTAGATTAAGACACAGTTTATGGCTTAAAGGTTGCATTCTTTCTGGCCGCGGTTCAGATGACTCACTTATGAGTAACCATGTGATTTTTTTGATTATGTTTTCAGCACTGACCTGCCATCCGTGCGTTGTAAATTGGACCTTATTTAATAATTTAAAGTCTGAACAGCACGTTGCCAATTCAAAAAACAAGCATTGATCTTCTGTGGACAACTACTCTTTTTAAAAGGCTTTGACAACTTTTAAAGTGCATTTGATTGAAAACGAAACAATCCTACACATCACAATTATGCAAGGGCCACATTAAAACAATAATTAGCCACTTTTACCCTTCCCTGACGGTCCTCGACCTTAGGGTTACCTCTATGTTTGTTGCACTGTTGCTGCTGGGTCTGTAATATGACCACAGGCTTGCCAGCACCACTACTTGTATCCTGTTTCAGGGGAGGACGCATAGGTTGCACCTGACTCAAAAAGCACAATTGTGAATAGCTGCTGATGTCACATTGAGTTCCTCGAGTCAAAACACAAAGTATTAAAGCTGGTTGGATGACATGAAGCACAGATTTGTATGGGGGCTTGTTACTGTATATTTCTTTCCAGAAGCCATGTATGCCAGTTTATTAAAGCCTATACGTTTACTCATTACTAATATTTAGTTCAAACTAGTATTCCATCAAGTAGCTTATTAATAACCGTAATGGTAAAAAGGAAACTGAATATCTTGTTGCTATGACATGTTTTGGCTTATTTGTGTCCACTACAGCTAATTGCTGGTATTACAGTTTTAGCTAAATATTCTGTATACGTGGTCAGTTTCACGTCCTCTTGTTTGGCGTCCCCATCCTGTATTTACATGCCTACTGAACTGCCCTTGTGTCCTGTCTGTGTCCTCTAATGTAGCCACGTACAGACTGCTGAATATTTGATGCAAAGGACGTGAAGCTACTGTTGAAGTGCAGATGTATTATTGATGGATGGCGCTGTAAGGTTTTCACAGAGAATGTGTGTCAGATCTGCCAGACCCAACTTGCGCAGCGATTAGCACTCTGATTTCAGCCCTCTGCTCTTTATGTGTGGACAGGATTAGGTTTAAATGGTGGAAAAAAAAGTTCATACACGTACAAATGGAGGAACCGGGTTGTTTTCACTGTGCAGGATAAAGTGCAAGAACAGAAATGCAACAATAAAACAATGATCAAACACAGGACTTATGTTGTCAGCAAGGTGCTGTAATAGATCAAGGAATCTACAGGGCTGTAAATAGATGTGAAAAGATAGAAATGAGCTCTGTTCCAGTTTTATATTGAGATGAATTTATCACCTTCTGTACTCAGATTATGCAATATGGCTGTCACAGTAAGCAGACATCTAACATGATATCTTTATGTGTCATAATTTAAGTCTGTCCTATTAAAACGCTCACCACAGCAGTGACAGGTCTGCTCACTTATCAGTCCCCTACTCTTTATCACATTATGGCTGTTTGCGTATTCACTTCCTGACAGTTTAATGTCACTGCAAGTCATCCAAGGCGGTATGCTCGCCTTATATACAGCAGGCATGGCATCTTTCCCATGACAGTGTCAAGCAGCATTAAACTTCTCTTCGTTATATCACGTGTCTCACACTTGAGTTACAACACCTATTAAGGCTTAATTTTACAACCTCATGTCAATCTGTGGTTTATGTCTGCTGCTATCAATAACGATGTGTCCTTCACAGCTCAATGCCATCACGTTGTTTGCACTCATCTTGTGGGAAATGCTGAATTCGACATTGCATAACAGTCGATAGTCTTCCTGGGTTTAGCGCTGGTTTCATTCAGGAAACTTCAGGCTATTTAAATAAATGTCCTACACTTTTTCCTGTTCGTTTGCTTTCAATCAACTGAACGCTGATGAATGATGTCCCTTCTAAACTTTACTCAATTATGCAGAGTCATAATGGGCCTATTTTGTTCTTGCTGGCATGCAAACCAGGTCAGCCAGATATGATGAGAAATGGGATGTCGTGTGTAAATACCAATCGCATTAGCGCATTTTGCTTGAAGTATGGCCAGCATGCTAACATGATGTGGCATGCTACAATTACATAATCTGCTGTTAATTTCATGAGACATTTTTTTCTGGCTGTACTTCCTCATGATGAATTGGCACATATGAAACTACTCAAATAGCCCATTTTAAATAGGAGTTTATGATTTCGTTGTGGTCTATGTATACGTATCTATTGTGCTGGAAGTCTTTTGTACAGTAACATTCTGTATAAAAAATATTTATATATAATTTTGAGAAGTGAAAAAGTCATCACTGAGGCTTGAGGCTTAACATTAAATGACAGAGGTTTTCAGTTTCACATATATATATATTAAGTTTCTCTTAGTCATACAGGCTTTGGAAATAACAGTCTTTTATCATCATGTATTTGTAAAAAAAAGTAAATGACATCTCTGGGGATCATTAGTGTCGGGACAATAGACAATATTGGAAAACAACAGTCACATTATTATTAAAAAAAAAAAAAAGTGTGAGTTTTTAATTAATCCATCTAAAAGTTATACTTGTGATTTCAGTCAATAAAGCTCTTACAGAAAAAATGAATATATTACACTGCAAAGAAACAAACAAACAAGACCCAAGAGGCTATATACAGATGTGCAAAGATCATGTGGATGTGAGCTATTTTTATTTTTTTATTTCTGCTGCTGCTGCTATTGTAGAAATACTTTAATACTGTCCAGCAAACATTGGGATTTATCACATGTGTATAAGTAAATAATCACCAAACGTTTTGTTGTTTGTTTGTTTAGATGCACTTTCTATATCAAGTCTTCAACTCAGTTAACTAATGCAACCTGTAAAAGGTGACCTAGAGGTGCACTGTTACTTTAGAGGGTTTCATTTTTTTTTTTTTTTTGGTTCAGTTGCAGAAACTCTAAATGTGAGAAGATGGACATGGCACATGATAGATCACTTCACACATAAATCATACCCACCCCCTTCCCACGATCAGCCGCAGAGCCTCCAGATTGCCGTGATAAGCGGCCCATAACGTCGGTGTCATGCCATCCTCGTCCGGTGCGTTGAGATCCTTCCTAGTCGCCTCCTTCAGCAGGTCCAGGTATCCGTCCCGGGCCGCCTTGTGGTACCTGTCATTCATGGCGCACAATTAATCCACCCTGCTCTGCTCCATTGCGTTTCATCAACACCACCACCACCACCATCCTCGTCATTCGGCATGGAGCTGAAAGCAGAGCGACCGAAGTGTCACTTTGTCCCCGGGGTTTTCATCCGCAGTCCGCTCGGTCGCCTCTGACCAGCGGAGCAGCGCGCAGCAGAGCGCGTCGGCGGTATCCAGGGACGCGGCGCAGCGCGCGGGGGAACAGTGCTCCCGGTGGCCGAGGTGGTCCAGCACAGACCCAGTTGTAGCATCTCAACCACACCATCCCTCGTCTGCTGGGCCAGGAGTGCAGCCTGCATTGGTCAGGTGGAGCACTCCTGTTAGGACTGAGGGGTTTTGAGTGTCTTTAATGTATTTGAGGTTCTTCCTAATGGCTTTTGATCATTACTTCACACTTGTTATCCTTTTTTTTTTTGCTAAATAGAATCACTTTGCCATACTGTGGAGGTGATTTCAGTGACTACAGGCACTGAAAAAGATTTTAAAATGTCTGTAATGTGGTGTGTACTATTTAATGTTCATTCATGTTGCTTGACTTCGCTGTGTTCTTTCAAACATACTCATCACAAATTATCATAATAAACATAAGGACACGATTGTTCACTCCACTACAGCTACAGAGTCTTACAAATAAGCACAGATATTCAAGAATATCCAGTTAAAGTATTAACAAGCCATGTGTCACTTTCAGGAAAAAAGTCCGAGTCATTCCGCTCTTGCTGCCTTTCCTTGTTCTTTTGAATCACCTATTGTTCTCACTTTAAATTTTTCCATTGTTGGGAAGAAATGCAAGGGCAGACAAAGAAAGATTTCATGAGCACAATGGCGTTTTGCAATAAAGAGGCACCTCTGCTCTCAGCCCCACCCTGCGAAGAGGGGATACATTAGCCTCAGCACTGACCTAAAATGAGCGTAGTTGTACTAAACTAGTGGCAAGTTCTCAGACATACTACCCAATTGAAACTTCCATAACAATAGACACAGATAGTGACCAGGCTTTTCATGTACTACACCTCAGGCAAAATGCAGAGGCACGTCTGAATAGCATTAAAGAGCAGAAAGTATTCCCTTCAAGCCGAGGATACAAAAGATAAGAGAGTAACACATGCTACGCCTATTTAGAGAATTTAGATCACATTTAGATTGCAAGGTGAACCTGCACCTGGTCAGGTGCAGCAGAAAAAAACAGGATCAAGTTAAAAAAAAAAACACAGACAACACAACCTGTAAAGCTTTAAAAAGTGTTTATAAATGCAAAGGAGTAATGGAGAAAATGGTTTTCATATTTAATATTATACATATAGTTTTGTTTTTCGTAACTTTATCATTATCCAAGCAATTGAAAGTTTTATTACAAGTGACCGGCATTAAGAAATGTATTATATAATATCAAGAGAATTGCTTTTGTTCTGAAAAGGAACCGGTTCCTTGTATTTTGGAATCGTGAGAAAAGGCTTTTCCTGGAACCATCTTTTGAACTTTACTGAATATTTTGTGCAAAACATGCTGTGTTTGGTAATAATATGGTGTTGTTCATAACAGATTTATTGACATTTATGACTCTACACAGTAAACCACTGTGTTTTTGAGGCGTATATAAGCCTTGACAGCTCGGACTGCTCTCAGGATCTCACTCTGCCAGGTAAGCCGGCGCGTATCCAAGAGCTTTAGCCTGATTTTTTAAAAAGGCCATTGCTTTGTTGAACTGGCACAAGAGCTTGATTTGGGTAACTGATAAGGGCTGTGTTCACATTATTACACAACTTTTTCACCTGTACTGATGTTATTTTATCAAAGATGGAGAGGATACTGTTGACAGAACAATTGATCCATGTCAACATTTTTGTGGATTTTCACTGAGCACAGCATTGTCAACGTGCCCATCTTGCCAAACCAAGGGGAAATTAACTCATACTTGCTGATTTGAAACTGCTGTGTAACACCAGCAGGGTGGCAATGATGCTGAGTTCCTGTTCACGGAAAGGCTTCACTGGGGCGGGATCTGTCGTTACAGGGAGCCAGCGACTGGGTGTAGTTGTTAAACCTGTCATCTCTCTTATGGGACTAGACGCAGCAAACTACTCATTTGTGAATAGATCTTAGAGAAAGCAGTCATGTGTTTCATCACTGGCTATCTGTGTAACTGTCTGACCGGTGGCAATCTTTGTGAACCATGCAGGATGACGGCCAAAGACCGGGAAACGGAGGAAGCCCACCTGTCCAACAACATAAACGCACTGGGTCAGACGGGGAGCGTGAGTGAACCCGACCTGAACAGCTCGTCCACGGAGGTCGTGAGGGAGCGAGGCCGAAACTGGGGATGGATGGTGTCAGCGATCATCTGCGTAAACATTTTGATCCTGGGCTGTGCCTTAGTCAGCGGCAGCGCTTACAACAATGTCAAAATCAGCACCCCTGACCTGCAGGTTTTCCTCATCATCATCCTCCTCCTCACCTCCATCTGGATGGTTTATTATTGCATTTACACAGTCAGGACAGAAAATGCTGTCATTTACAAGGATGACCATGCTGGACCTGTATGGCTCAGGGGTAAGTCAACATTACTTACAAACGTGCATTTTCATTTACAGAGCAATTCTAGTGCAGTTTATTACTTTTCCACTGTTCTGCATGTTCTGTCTCCTGCAGGAGGACTTGTGCTATTTGGACTCCTCAGTATTATCATGGACATTTTCAAGATAGCCAGCTACGTGGGATACCTCCACTGTGATTCTGCTGTTAAAGTTGCATTCCCTGTGATACAACTTATTTTTGTACTTATACAGGTAAATATAAAATTGTAAAAACAAAACAACAACAAAAAAAAAACACAAAAAGCCAGTATGTAACATTTACTTTGGTTTTGATGATTGTAAAAATATGAAAATAATTGTGAAATTGATTTCAGACATACTTTTTGTGGATCCATTCCAAAGACTGTGTGCAGCTGCAAAGGAACGTTACGCGGTAGGTGATTACAGATTTCTGCCTCTTCTTTAAAATCACTCACTGTCTCTGTGATTTGTTTTGATTTTTGAATATTATTATTTTTTCATCATGTTCCAAAGACACAGAGACTCACCTCGATAATAGAGAATGACCTTACCTTATAGCTGCTGTCTTATTACTGACGTTATGTCACTGCTTTATGTTTTTCTTTTTTGTCTAATTTGCAGAATCTAATAGGACATATTTATTATTTTTGTTGATGTAAACCGTTATAAGGTTGCAACTCTTATTTTCATTATATGCTTTTGGTCTGTTATTTTCTTATTTAGTCAATGAATTGTAGGTGAAATGTCAAAAACAATTTTTAAAAAATTAAATAAAATTAAAAACACAATTTCCCAGAAGCAAAGTTCATGTATTTAAAATGCTTGTTCTATCTGACAAACTTCAGAAAACTCAAATGCATTAAAACTTCTTTAGATGACTAAGAAAACAAGTAAATGCTGGAGCTGAAACCAGATAATTCTGGACAGTTTTGCTTTAAAAATTACTTGATAAGCAAAATTGCAACCATCTACTGACTAATGTATAGTTCAGTTTGTAGTTAATCATGCTTTAGCTTGAAACTGTAATAAACGTAAATGACTTGAAGCTAATTGAATTTAAAAAAAAAAAAAAAAAAAAGGCTATTATCACTTGGCAAACACAAATTTTAACTGTTTTAAGTCATGCGAAGTTTAAATAAATGACCTCCGATCATTGTTTCATCTTGCCTCTTTGTTCTTTTTATTTAGCTGCGGGTTGATGCTAACCCTTTCTACAAATCTAGTTTTATGGATGACGAATGTCACAGAGGAGTCCCTTCACCAAACAGTTCTTCCCGACTATCCAGACTCCTATCCAGACAACACCACTAAACTGTCTGGACGAAACCTGTACATCAGCAAAGGTAATTAAAGCAGATAAAGCAATCAAAGTAAATACAGCAGTCAGTGAGAAAGCGCAACTTAACACTTCTCTCTTTCTGTACCATGTCATGTCTTACAGCGGGTTATGGAGACGAAAAGTGCAAGTGCAGCCACACATCATGCAGCATCTTCAAGGAGGCCTACTACTACCTGTACCCTTTCAATATCGAGTACAGCCTGTTTGCCTCGGCCATGGCCTACGTCATGTGGAAAAACGTAGGCCGAGTAGCAGCCGAGCATGGCCACCACAACATCAAATTTAGTCTAAAGGATATATTTCTTGGTCCCGTTTTCGGAATCTTCTTAGTAATCACAGGTCTGGTTACATTTATTGTATACGAGATGGAGATGAAAAAAGATGAATACGACGACAAGAAGAAGGACACAGCGGTGATGATGCACTTTGTCATGAATATAGTCATAGTGACCCTGATGTCTGTGTCCACTGTGATCGGCTGTGCCATCTACAAGATAGATCACAGGGAACACGTGTCAGAGAGAAACCCCACGCGCAGCCTGGATGTGGGGCTGCTGGTTGGAGCCTCGATGGGACAGTTCATCATCAGCTATTTCAGCATCGTAGCTATGGTTGCAACTGGAGCCAAAGGCTACCTGAACGGTCTCAACCTGGCCTGGGCTATACTGATGGTGCTCCAGCTTGGCCTGCAGAACTTTTTCATAATTGAAGGTCTACATCGAGAACCCTTCCATGAAATAGAACCAGTCACTGTTGTTCCAAATCCATACGTGCTGGAGCCAGGCAAAGATCTCAGCATCCTTGAAGGACCAGACATGGACACAAAATCCAACCCTGCGCCCACATCGCACAACCACACGACTGAGCACAGACACAAGCTGTCATGGAAGCGACGGGTGTTGAAGGAAGTCTGTGTGTTTCTGCTGCTGGGAAATGTCATCGTGAGTAACTTTCTTTCTCCCTTACACCTTAAAATTCTCTGTTTTAAATTCACGACACACTAAGCCTGTTGTTTCTGTCTTTGACAGCTGTGGATCATGCCTGCATTCGGTGCACGTCCCCAGTTTGATCACGACACTGAAACTGAATTCTACAAATTCAACATGTGGTCTGCTGTCGTGAATATTGGACTTCCTTTTGCCATCTTTTACCGAATGCACTCAGTCGCCAGTCTGTTTGAGGTGTTTCTGTGCTCATAGCACAGGAGCATATGAGTACGGCAAACGTCTTTAATATTGTAAAACTTTTTTGTATAAACTGTGATTTCTTTAATGATTTATTTTTTCTGTATAAAATTGTGAAATATAATTTGACTGACTAATATCCTTCCTTTGATGTTTCCCATGTTGTAGCACGTGATGATGTTATGTTCAAAAGTTACGAAAATATTTAATTGTGAAGCTGATCTTGTATGACTTGAGTTATGTTCCAGGATGTGTATGCACAAAATAAAAGTAAGCAATAAAGTAAACAGAGTAAAAGAGAATAATTCAATGTACCAACAATGTTTCTATTATCATTATTGTCATTATAAGTCAATGATAAGTATTAGTACTATTGTTAATACAAATTATCATTATAAGTATCATTAGTACTATTGTTAATACGTATTATCATTGTAAGTATTATTAGTGCTATTGTTAATACAAATTATCATTATAAGTATCATTAGTCCTATTGTTACTGATCATAGTAGTAGTTGACCAAATGCAAAACTATAGCAGTAGCTTATCATAAAATGCCTCGCAAAATCACACTATACTGCTGTAAAAGCAATAATTTGAATGGTTGATTAATTGATCGACAACTTTACTAAGAGAACAATGAATTATCAAACAAAAACACTACACAGCACCTTGTTTTCTCAATTTTGCAGTTTTAAAAACACTAGATACAGTTGAAACCAGAAGTTTACATACACTGTATAAAAAGACATCGAACCTTTTTTATTTTTTATTTTTCATTAAATCAGACTAAACTTTTCCTGTTTTAGGTCGGTAAGAATTGCCAAAATTGTTTCTTTTTGCTAAATGTCCGAATAATGAGACAGAACTTTTTTTATTTTTTTAAAAATTGCTTTCTTAAAAGTCAGAAGTTCACATACATTTCCTTAGTTCCTCAGTATTTGGTAGCATGGCCTTTAAACTGTATGACTTGGGTCAAATGTTTTGGGTTTCCTTCCACAAGCTTCTCACATTAGTTTGATGACTTCTGGCCCATTCCTCCTGACAGAACTGGTGGAACTGAGTCAGGTTTATAAGCCACCTTGCTCCACAAGCCTTTTCAGCTCTGCCCACAAATTTTCTACAGGATTGAAGATCAGGGCTTTGTGATTGCCACTCCAAAACATGGACTTTGTTGTCCTGAAGCCTCTTTGTAACTAATCTGGCGGTATGCTTAGGGTCATTGTTCGTTTTTAATGTTGCTTCTGTAGTAATGTCTTCTTCCTCTATGAGTAGCCTTTCATCCCACATCAGTACAGGACTGGTTTCACTGTGGATAATGACACTCTCTTATCAGCTTCAGCAGCATCTTCACAAGGTCTTTGCTTTTGTTCTGGGGTTGATATGCACATTTCACACCAAAACACTTCATCTCTGGGACACAGAACCCGTGTCCTTTCTGAGCAGTATGATGGCTGGACATTCCCATGGTGTTTATACTTGTATATAATTGTTTGAACAGATGAACGTGGAACCTTCAGGCATCTCGAAATTGTACCCAAGGATGACCCAGACTTGTGGAGGTCCACAATTCTCTTCCTGATATCTTGGCTGATTGGCAAAAGGAAGCAGTGTGTTTGAGGTGTGCCTTAAAATACACCCACAGGTGTGCCACCAGTTAACTCAAAAGTTGTCAATGAACCAATCAAAAGCTTCCAAAGCCATGACATCATCATCTGGGCTTTCCCAAATAGTTTGAAGGCATAGTAATCTTAGTGTATGTAAACATCTGACTCTGAAGAAAGTAGTGAAAAAAATCCCTAAATAATTTTCTCTCTCATTGTTCTGACATTTAGCAAATATAAATAATCTTGATACGCCGAACTGACCTAAAACAGACAATGTCAGGCAGTGAGAAAAAAAGGCTACAGGTCTTTTTATACAGTGTATGTAAACTTCTGGTATCAACTGTATGATGGATTTCTTACCCTTGTACCAGTATGAATGGAAATGTTTCTGTGTCCATACACTGTAAATCATTTTAAGGTCATTCAGCTTTACTTAAATTCCCCCACTGCCTTCAAATGTGAGTTAACTGCACTAAGGTTGATTAGTTACTTTAAAGTCATTCTGTGAGCCAAGAAAGTGGAAAACTGGCTGAACTGATTTTACCCAATCTGAAAAAAAACAAGTTAAATAAACTCAAGTTATTAAGTTGACTTTACTAGTCACATAAATAATGGTTACAGAAGAAAGGCTTTTCTTTTGCAGTTCTTTAACTTTAACGGCTTTCTTCTTCATTTGGCACTTCTCTTACAGCCTCAGTAATTGAAGGCATTTTGAACAATTAAAGGCAACCTGTGACGCTATACCCAGCAACACTGACAACAGTGATACATCTGCAGACGGATGGACTGAATTCCATTATCTATACCATTATCATGGTTAGAATTGCTTTGAATAATGTAAAAGAAACAATCAGAACTTAATTAAAACATATAATAAAGACACAGAACAAGTTTACACCATCCTGGGAAGTCTGCATATATTCTACCTTTGATTCTTAATAACCTAATTTCAGGAGCTGCTGTTCAATCACTGAACACATTATGTTCTGTTTAAATGCCTAAAGTTATAAGAACTCTTATCTTTAAGTTAAAAAGCAATTTGAAAATACATTTAGAAAGAAATATAAACAGAAACAAGCACAACTAATATATTTACATTCAGTAAACTTGAAAAGATTCATTGATTTGACTAAATTTCTTCATGATATTTTACAGTGTAGCCCAAATGGTTGTATCCAGAAAACATCTTCAAACTCTTCATAAAGCACTTTTAGGACTTAGAACATAAAATAAGTCAGTTACAAACATTTTAGTAAGCTTCTGGAATTCCGTACAAGTCTAAAATCCACGTATTTATTAATACAATACACATACACAGAAATGGGTATTTATGTAATAAAGATATGTTAAGTAGGCTTACTTTTCAGTCAGGCAGATTTAAGGCCACACCTCCGTGCGGGTCCTCAGCACACGGTTCTGTTTACAACACGTCACCAGGAAATACCTTTGGTGCCAAAATGTTGAGACAGGTAAGCGATGCAAAGTTTGTGACTGTTTAGAAGCGATGCTTTTAAATTGAATGCGGTATAGCACATCTTACTTGTTGTTTTCAACTTTAATATTACTCATGTATTGGACTGAAATTACAAACTAAGCTGAGAAGCAGCCAAATACCTGCTCGGTGTGTTTTAGCCATTAGCGTTAATGTGTTTTTCTGTTTCTAGGACTCCCAAGACGCTCCTCTTTTTGGTGAAGAGGACGCAGGGATAAGAAAGTCTAAAATTAAGTATGGTGTGTTTATATCTATCGGTCCACTATTCTAACCAAATTTAACCTTTATTTTAAATAGTACTAATGTAATGTCGGTGTGTTTTTCAGACATCCTCTGGCCTCCTTCTTCCACCTGTTCTTCAGAACCAGTGCCATCGTGGTCTACTTACTGTGCGACATCCTCAGCAGTCAGTTCATCATCTGTATGGTCACCATCATCCTTCTGCTGTCATGTGACTTCTGGACTGTCAAGGTGACTATTTTTAGGTGTACTACATAAATTTAGCGCGAAAAATTGATAAGTCATGCCTGACATCTGCACAAGATATTAATGATTTGTCTGACTTACTAACCTGTCAATTATTTTTTTTAAGCAACTAATTAGTGTTTTGTTTCAAAAACATCTTAATGGTAGAAACCATTCAGGAATTCATGTAGTTGTAGGTAATGCATTGCCATAGCTTGTTTCCTTATTTTGTGAATATTTAAACAAAGATAAAGATAAAGATAAAGATAAACTTTATTCATCCCGAAGGAAATTGTTTTGCCAGAGTACAGTTAAATTCCAAATAAGAATAAAAATAAAAGTAAAGGTGTATATTGTAATGAATCAAATAAAAGCTTACAGACGTCTTCCTTGGTTTGTAGAATGTATCTGGCAGATTGTTGGTGGGTCTTCGGTGGTGGAATCACGTGGATGCAGCGGGCAGGAGCCACTGGGTGTTTGAGTCAAGGAAGGTAAGCTTAGTAGTTATTAAAGTCAATACTGTGCCGCTTTTCAGCAAATTAATTGAAGTCTTACGTGTTCCCAGAATGTGTCTTTCAATCTTTCAACTTAAACTACTTGAAAGATAATCAAGTTTATAATGACTGTATGACCACTGGTAACTGGTTGTAGCCTCCTGCTCAGTGAGCTGTTTCAGTGTCTGTAGCTTTAGATGCAGCTGGTCTGCTGCTGTCCACACCCCCTTCAGGAACAAGATGCTCTCTGCGTCTGTGATTGACTACACAGAGCTGCACAGTTAATCACATTGCAGCCGACAAATCATTTGCTATTATATCTTCGTACGTATTGGGAAATTGGCTGTATTAAAATGTAGTATGTGTGACCAGGAGAGAAGCAAACACATGTTAACGCCGGCTGGGTTGCACTGAAGCACAGATGGTGGCAGAAAAACACAGTGATTGGTTACAAATATGTCTGACAGTTCCATTATTTCTGAATGCTCCTTAGAAACTTAGAATTTATTATTACAGCATTTCTTTAACAGCTCCAAGTTTTTAAGATATACACGACACAATAGAAATGGATTTTCACCACAATGGACATTTACCTGCATAAATTACTTGCTGAGTAGCTGTTTGCACAGAACTCTTTTCAGCTCAAGAAGAGGCAAAAGCAAGGTTTTCCATATGAAACATGCACCTGCAAAGACAAGAAAAGAGCAAAAACATTCTCTTTATGCTTACCAGTTTACATACATTTGCTTTTTATGATTAAATTTGATATTGACAGCAAACAACTTCAATAAAAGAAATCTCACTAAGTATTGGGATGCTCAAAAAGACATGCATTCTGGCCTGCAGTTTGCAGATAATAGAGTGCATCTCTCATTTCTTTGACAGACTTCACCTTTCAGGGTAATAAATGTAATCATTGTTAAGCATTTCTACCGTGTAATGTAGCTGCATAACCTTACTGAACAATGGAGGGCAGTGTAACACATAGCAGCTGCATTGTCATCTTGATCATACAGCTCAATGGGGATATTTGACACGTTTTCTTTGATTTGTATTAACTGAACTTTAACCTTGGATACTTTTTTTTTTTTTTAAACAGACACACAGAGCAAACACGACATCCACTGCCGACTCGCGGATCTTCTGGCTTGGACTCATCGTGTGCCCCGTCTTCTGGATCATTTTTGTGTTTAGCACCATCTTCTCTTTCAAGATTAAATGGCTGGTCAGTTCAGGGTGTTTGTATGTATAGGCCTGATGAATTTCTGTCAGTCTAAGTTGCTGCTAGTCATTGGTTCACGTCTCATTCTCTATTTGTTGCCCCCAGGCTGTGGTAATAATGGGCTTGGTTTTACAATGGGCCAACTTGTACGGCTATGTCAGATGCAAAGTGGGTGGAAAGTCCAACCTGAGAAACATGGCAAAGAACTTCCTTGGTGTCCAGATTCTTCAACAGGTATGTGAAATGTCATCCAAACCTTGCCCTTCCATATTTTTGTCCACAGTATTATTATTACATTCATATTTTATTTGTTTTTTCACCAAAGGCAATGAAGAAAAAGGAGAGACCTTGAGGTGGATGCATGGAGATTATGTGGAGCATGATGGAGTTCAACACTTGATGGGCTCATTGCATTTACTTTATTCCCATTGAAAAGGTGGCTGGGCTTTTTTGGGAGAGGATGTATGGTTTGTTTAAATTTCACCTCATTTATCCTACCAGGACTTAAGAAGGTAATGTGTGAAGAGGTTTGGCTGTAAGTTCTGCACTTAAAATCTAAGCAATAACTTGTTTCACAGGTATCATTCCTGTTGGTTTGCTGCTTTTGTGATTTAAAAAACAACTTCAGTCATTGTCTTTAAAATGATTGTTTACTGTATATTGTAAAAAGGAAATTTTGGGAACAAGTATGGAGATAGTTGTTACCTTATTGTGGCTGCTAATCAACTCTAGGTTGTGGATAATCCTTTAAAATTAAGCTTTATGTTTTTTACTGAAAGGTTTGTTATAAATGACATTGTAGGGATAAAATTATACTTTATAAAGATTAAAATATTTTGAACTGAATGCTTCTTTGATACATTTTCATATGAAAAAAGGTAATTTTCTGATGGGAAATTGTGTTTTACAAATAGCATAATAAAGGTTTTCTATCATTTTGGACTGGAAATGTCAATCTTTCTAATTGCTCATTGCAAATATATTTACTGCATCAGAACACCGTAACAAAGTAGTTTTATGGTGGCGTAAGAGGATATAAAACATCATAATTTAGATGTCGATTACATCAGTATATTCACGCTTCATTAGCTGCCCATCAGCTGTTTTGCTTTTATGGTGGACATAAAGAGAGATAATATTCATCTCATGCTGAAATCCTGCTGGTTTGGTTTATCTCATCAGGTCTAGATCAGAGGAGCTGGGTGGGGAATCACGTTAATGTGAAGGCTGCAGTGTGTTGCCAGGGAATGATTCAGCCACAAGGTGGCATCCCAGGAGCTTCACTGTTTAGCCCATTGTGATCCAGCACTTAAGTACATTTGACTTTCTTCTTGTATTTACTACGTTTGCATTTACAGTATGTCCACCAAAGAGCACGTTATTGCATTTACTTAGGTCGACATACTGTAATGTTAACACATTATTATTATGGGATGAAATTCCCTTGGTGTAACATCTTGGAATTCTGCCATCCAAGTCCTTAAGCAGATGTGGTTAAATATTGAGCAAATCCTCTTGAATAAAATGTGCATGTTCTAGGGTTGATGGGCCAATTTTGTTATCAATCAACCTGTCCCAGTATACAATCATTTCATATATTCACCATGTGATGTAACTGATTAAAAAAAAAGAAAACAGAAATCGGGAGAAAGATGAAATTAGTTTATTTTTGGATTTTTCAGAACCTCAGTTTTGCTAAACATCCAGAGACAAACTATAACAAACCTGTAATGTTTTGCATATAATAGTATATGTGAGATAAATATGGCTGAATAAATATTGTGTACTTGGTTTTAGCGGGTCAGGACTTGCAATAACAGACAATTAGTAGTTCTCTTCATACCAGAAATCAAAATGGTTGACCGAGCATGTATACTTGACCATCACAGTAGTCATGGCAACAAAGTATGTAATGCCTAAAATGAAATAGAACCAGAAGAAGATCTTGTCCAATAAGTTGGCAATCCTCTGGTGCTGCTCCTTTTCCACCTCTTTGGTATCAAGGGCCTCCAAGAACTTGACCACCTTTCTGAGTGTTTCAGTGTTCTCCTGTGAGGCATCCAGCTGTATGACGCTGATGTCAGCCTTGGCTTCTGTGAAGACTGAAGAAACAATTAGATCAAAAATCAAGGCTCAGTGAGCATCAAAACACCCTCTTCAGTGTCAAAACAACAAGTCTTCCTCACCCTCATCCTGTTTCTCTTCCTTGCTCTTTCTGTTTTTCGGCGCTGGTCCTTTGGACCAGCAGCAGAGGATGAGGCTGCCATCCTGGGCTACCCTCGTCAGCAGCAGGGACACCAGCATGCTCAACACCAGGAGGATCAGGCAAATACAGAAGTGGGTTCCTACAGACACAGATGTATGTTTAGACTGTGATGCTGCTTGGATATTTTTCCTGCATCTTCTTATGTTTATGTGCAGCACGACTCACGGATGACGGGGCTGCATGTGCTGTCGCCAGGCAGCTGATCATTGAGGATGTTGAGGAACATGGTGAAGCTCAACACCAGAGTAACTTTGAAAGAGTTGCGTTCACCGCCTCCCAGTGGTAGAGCAAAGCTGACCATGTCCGCCAAGATGATGAGAATACTGGGCAGCAGCAGCGTTATGAAAGGGTTGGTATGCTTGATGCGGAGTGATACCTTTGGAGCATAAAAGACATCGTTGAAACAATTTAAAAACTGCTTTTTCTTTTCTTTTTTATTTTTTTAGAACTCCATCATACATTTTGTTGGTGGTGGAAATAGTAAATACTCATGCAAAGGGGTGGTAGAAGGCAAGTTGTTTATTTAGGCAATGTTCCAGTGGAGATATGAAGAGGACGTTCCGTCTTGGGCTGCTTGGACATTTTTCTTAGTAAATGTTACAAAATAATGAGGTTCATTATAATTTCCCAGAGATTGCCCAAAATGATTCATTGCTCAACTTGTATCATTTGTCCAACCATAAAACTCAAACACATTACACTTCCCATCAGAAAAGCAACCAGTCGTCACATCTGAGAGACCGTGACCAGAGAACGTTTATCATTTGAGCTCAAAGGTTTTGTGTTGATCGACTTATCTGACTTTGTTTGAGCATTCATCCATCCATTATCTATACACCGCTTAATCCTCATTAGGGTCACGGGGGGGCTGGAGTCTATCCCAGCAGACTTAGGGCGAAGGCAGGGGACACCCTGGACAAGTCACCAGTCTATCACAGGGCTACACTTACAGACAGACAACCAAGCACACTCACATTCACACCTACGGACAATTTAGAATCACCAATTAACCTCAACATGTTTTTGGACTGTGTGGGAGGAAGCCGGAGAACCCGGAGAGAACCCACGCTGCACGGGGAGAACATGCAAACTCCACGCAGAAAGATTCCGGTGCAACCTTCTTGCTGCGAGGCAACAGTGCTACCAACTGTGCCACCTGCAGCCCTTGTTTGAGCATTCCTATTTTAATTATAAATGATAATTCAAGAACTTACCATGATGTAATTGCGGTCGTCTCGTTGTTTCCGGAAGGCCACATCTTCAGTTTGCCAATCTCCGTGGGCTCCATCAACCATCTTCAACACACCAAGTGCCAGCTTCGTACCACATCCTGAATTAAATACAACCTTGTTTGTTTTTAACTGAAGCCATGTCATAAATACCCACTGATGTTTAGTATCTGAATCAATATGTCTAGTGTAATAATTGCAAAGGCAACACATAAATAGTCAAATGCATACATTTGGTAGCACAAGTGCTGCATTAACCGCCTTATATTGAGGTTGTTAAAGAAATGCTGCGGTCCTCTATGTTTTTGCTTTTGCTTTTCACCCTTAATAACACAATAGTACGACAACAGTAAAATAACTGAAATGCCATTTAAATGATTGTACATTTTAAATTAAAGACAACTGCAACAACTAGTCGGGAACATAGTTAAAACGATGACTGATGATGATCATGGTTGTTCCAAATGTTTAATATAGCATTAATGTGATATTAATTTATTAGGATTATTTTCAGTCAATTGCTGAGCTCACCATCAGTGGACCAGGCTTGGATTGCGACAGGACACTGGTCAGCAGCGAAGGGATAGTTGAACAGGTTGACTTCACAGTTGACCTCCGCGTTGATGATCACATTGTGCTTCACAGTGCCGTTGTTGTACACCAGCAGATCACGAGAGCTGTGCTGCATAGTTGCTACTATTCTACAGACCAGAGGTAGCAGGTGTCTCAAAGGAATTTCAAGAAATGCATGAATTGACTTTGTCATAATAACTGACGGTCTCTTGCTGTGTATCTAACTTACCCGTTTGTTACATGGAGCTCTGGGGTCCAGATTTTTGCTACTGGGAGAATCACTTCTTCGACCGGGTATTTTGATGTGTTCCATGTCAGCTCAGGATCTATCCACACCTGTGTTTTAAAATCAAGATCACTGTGATAGAAACACTGTTTGTCTATCACTTTATTGATTTCAAAGTATCGTTAAACTTACAAGTACGGCTTGCAGGCGAATAATCAGGCGGAGATTCTTTGTATCCTGTTCAAAAGATAAAAGGTCAGAGAGAGCTGATGGAAAAGTTGAAATAGTTCATCTGCATGTGTTCCTGTTTCTTAAAATAGTGTTCAGTTAAATTGATTTTTTTTAAGGCATGTTATGTTTAGCTAATCTAATTTTATATCAACAAATACCACCAACACAAAATAAAGATATTTAAAACAATCGAGGGTAACCACACATAGAAGAAGCTGAACTCACCTTTTTGTCATGTTTGAGATCATAAAGGAGAAAAAATGAACTTCACTGTAAAATACACATAAAAATACTTACAACTGACAGAGTTTGGTACTCAAGGAATGGCACAAAAATCGGTTTAGTGCAGTTGTCCTCCTGTGGCTGAGAAAGAACTTCTTTGGCGATCAACGTTTGAGCCAGACATCGGCGACTTGTGCAGCTGGGTGTGGCAAGTTCTGAACCTAAAATTGGGAATCGCTTGAATAATTTTAGAAATACTCCTTCAAACCTACCTTTAGCTTCTTAAAGTGATTTCAACAAATGTTCCCCACAATATAGTTAAATCATACTTACCTACAGTTAGTAAACTCAATAGGAAGATTGCCTTCTCCACATTGTGGACCGGAAATTTCAACATTTCTAACAGCAACTATTAGGCCTCATATACAACTAATAAATACAGATTTACTGACAGCTGTGTGCCGCTTTACTCTTCACCATCCCTGTCGTCTTTCTTTCTCTTGGTTTGAGCCCAACATGACGCTTATATAGACCTGTTCTCATGACGTTTGACCCCATATTCACAGCAAGGAAGGGACAACATAAGCATGATTTAAGAGAATACGCACAATAGCTTTTAAGAATACCATCGCGTGTTTAATTACAGAACATGTAATCCTCTGCAAACAGTCAGAACATGAGTCTAATTACTGGCTCAGTGTGTTTACCTGCCTGCAGACCCAGATCGCACCAGCTGCTATTTGTCACTACAGCTGGCTGAAACTGTGGCTGCCATACAGAAGGGTGGGGTAATAGAGACGTGAGTGTACCATGGCGCTTCACTCATGGATGCAGGACAAAGACTTGTGTGGTTTCAATGCAGCTGAGGAAAGGCGTGGCAATTAAAAACACTTTGTTTTGACAGCTGGATGATGAATTCATGTTTTATTATTTGTTCTTTTTGCCACTTATTATATTTGTAAATTGACTCACGAGGTTATATGAGGTTAGTTCTAAATTATAAAATGTGCTCGCACAGTATATATTTCTCAAATGTACAAATGTCGTGGCTATAATGGTGTAGAAATGTAAAATATACATGTAGGGGGGGAAAAAATGAACCAGATGTCTCAATCTTAGGCGCTATTGGTGTGTCTGGACTTAAATCAAGCTCATCATGAGGAAAGGGGGAGATCATTTTCAGCTGTACATTGACTTTTTCATGGTTATAGCTTGGATTGGGTTCATAGATTGAAGTCATGATCTCACCTCCCTATGTGTTGCCACCATCTTGCTGGGTTTGACTCTGACTCCACCAGTTTTGTGGAACCATTAGCATCCTGCAAACATTTGGAAACACTTGCTAATTTAACACTCTTTCAGGAGCTTTCTTTGACCATCCAGTGAGACAGTGGCAACCCTGAGTTTTTGTTGAGTGATTGTCTGGTTTCAGTTTCCGCTCGATGTCCCTTCCTTTGTGTGCTTGTTACATTTCACGTTTACTTCAGAATACCAGAATATTCCATCAGTGTCATTGCACAACATAAACCAGCGAACAAAGTGGATGTGGCCTTCATTCTGGCACGTTGTACCCACCATCATCGCTCTTTGATTTTGCCGTATTCACTTATTTACAGGGCAGCTTGTAATCTCTCCAAGTTCTTCCTTATTATGCCTTGCACTCTGAACTTCCTCCATTCAAGCCAACTTCTTCATCACTAATGCTGCAGCAGCAGAATGTGTTTCGTTTGAATCACAACCACATAGTCTTTTCCTATTTAGTACTGAAAAGCTTCTTATGAAAATGTTTTGCTGTGAACACCTTACATGTTCAATTTTGACTCCTTAGATACATGCATGTCATTATTTGTGGGTCTGTTTGGGCCACATCAGTCTACCCCTGCCCTGTTTCCCTCAAATTTCTGTTATTAAAATATGATTCGATTTGCATTGTTGGATGTTTGTGTGGTGTCTTAAAAAAAACCCAACGGCTGGGCAACTTGAAGTGTGGAACATTTAAATCAATGCAGTTCAATCTGCTGCCCTGTAACTGTCATAGTTGGGTATTTTTAGAACTGTAGTAAAAGAATTATCCTATTTGCTGTCACTTATTGATTCTAAAGCTGCTGCTTCCTGGGAATGACACTACTGAACTCTTCTTTCCAGGTTATCTCTCAGAGGAATGTCTCTTATCTTTGTCTTCACACATCATCTTGAAAAAAACAAACCAATAGACGGTGAATCAGGTGAGTTTTAAAGGCGAGGGGGGGAAATCGTGTTCTATTTTTAAAAACACAACAAGGTTGTTTTGATGTAGTTGACCACTTTGTAACAGCTTTGCTTGCTCTTATGGCTGCAATAAATGTGGTTTATCAGTTAGCGCGTCCTGGCGGTGCAGTTGTGATCTTTCTTGTCTTATCAGAACTAAATTGAGGACAATCGAGACAAAGAAAATCCTTGCGCCAATGACGTCTCCACCTGATTGAGCAAAGGTTAACTTCCTGTCTAATGAATCACGGAAATTTTAAGGGAAATGACTGAAATAGGCATACCTGAAAAATAACCTGCAGAAGAAATCAGCAGCATATCTCAGCTTTTACTAACTAGTGGAAGGCTCTTTAGGTTACACAACTTCTGTGTCATCGTCTTGGGACAAACTGTTTCAGACAGGACGGGACATTTGAAGTCTTTGTCTCGAGGAATCTTTAAAATATTCCACAGGTCATAAATCCTTCTGGACTATCCAATAAGGTTTCAGAGAGAAACAATTACTCTGATATCTGAACAAGTGGGACTTTGCCTCAGGACCAGGCCAGCCCCCTACAATGTCACACTCTGGAACCAGCTGAACGCAGAGGTTATTTCAGCTGGGCAACACATTGTCGAATGCAGGAAAGATCTGATGGACTTCTGTGACACCCGACATACTCTCTACTCTGCAAGTAAGTTGAACATTGGGATATTTGTGCTTGTTTTAGGGTATGTTAAAGGGCTACTTAATAAACAAGAATACTGCTGGTATTGTAATATCACATTGCTATGCAAAGGACAAATACAACAATTGCTTTTGTGTTTCTACGAAAGTTGCATATTGATAAAAATGCTTACAGTATCTTTTAGCACCGACTAAAAGCTGGTAGGCTACTTAAAAATATTAAAAAGAACAGACAAATGCAACCTTACTATTTCTGCAGAAAAAGCCACAAAAAAAAGCAGAAAATAATGTCGCTTCCAGTTATAATAAGTAAACATAACAGCGTAAAATATGTAAAAACAAATCTTCACGCGCTTAAATGATAAAATACCATAACTCACAGAGGAGTCATGACATAAACAAACAACTGCTGAATTTCAAAGTGAGACTCAAGCGTACTCATCTCATGTGTCTTCCTCCAGCACAGAGTGGTTCTATGGAGTCTGTCATGACAGACTGAAAAAAGACAGAAAAAGGTTAAGAAGCCAAAACATGAAAAATGAAAATAAGTAATGACAAAAATATATAAACTTGCAAAGAAAGAAAGTGCTGTCAGAAATTATGCCACGGGAACAAAGCAGCAAACTTATAGTAGCTATAAAGGCATGGTAAAATAAAGACTGGAACCATCACAACAGTTTAGGCTGTTCTTGGTAAAAATGTGACTCCGTCTGTGCTGAAGGTTGGGCAGGTGGTTCAGTCACCTTTTTCCTAGAATTCATTGTCCTTGTCCATGGACCTGCATAAAACTTTGATTACTACAACTCAAGTTTTAACCTATTTACAACACATAATGACCTGGTAATTGTATGTTACTCTATGCATATTTCACCTAATTATCAAATAATGATAATTGAACATTACTGAGCATTTATTAAATTCAGTTATTGGACTGTGATTTAAGTGTTTGAGCAGCGCTGCTGCTCAGGAGCTTGTGCATAATGATGCACACAATCTTTGACTTTTTCAGTCTCTGAGTGTTTTTTTTTGTTTACTTGTTTACTGACTACCTCTTGATCCACAGCAGCTCACTCAAACTACAACAAAATCTGTTTTAAAGATTGCATTTGCCACTCTTGCGCAAACAACCTAACCAAGGCAGTTTGGAGGTGTAAAATCAGAACTATTGAGCAGTTTATTTGTCATAAACTGAGATAAGCATAAGGTACGTGTTCTCATCTGACTCAATTAAGCAATAAAACCTCTGACTGACTGGCAGGAAGGACATGGTGTGAAAAATAACTACTGATTTAACAGTGAGTGTGTTCCACATTTAACTTGATAGCAAAGCTTTTATCAGTCACAAGTCAAGTAGCTGCCCGATCACTAAAGCACAGAATAAGAAAGTGATATAAATGTCACAGCTTTATTATTTTATGAGTTACTGAAATGAAGGTAGCGTGGTTAAAATTTGACTTTTTAGGAAGCATTTGGAGGTGAGAGCTACTGGAGGTGGTTAGAGGATAATAATTTACCCTCATGAGGACAAAAATAGATGAATAACTGCACTGCACTGCACTGCACTGAGGTCAAGATTTTGCTTAATTAACTGAGACTTACTTTCGGATTCCTTGTGTCAGAGAACATAAACCGTTTACAACCACGCTTTTTTATTTCTTTACAATATGTCATTGTCAAAAGATTGCTCACTGTTCCCTTTAGTTGTTGATCTGGGTCACGTCTGGAAGACAGCACACTTGTCTCAGAGAAAACTCAGAGAGGTCATTTAGACAGATTAACCCTGACCCAAGGCCTCAGTTAATGTCATCAGATGGTCAAGGGCAAATATGTTTACATACTTGCAACTTGGAAGGTTTCCCTTTTTATCACGGTCAGCATGTATGTCTTGGTGGCCTTCCTCACTAGTCTCTTTCTTGCAGTTAGTCTTTTATGAAATCACATTTGTGTTAAAATGGTCGAACAAAACTTCTTGAACCTTTCATATCAACAAAGTCCATCAAATTGATGTGTGTAAAAATTTTTTTTTTTAAAGTATGCAGGACTGAGGAGGATGTATTGGCAGAAATGGAGCATAATATTTCTAATTCTGTTTTCATAAGTGTATTAGTGGTGTTCACTTGTTTGAAGTTTGCAACCTCACTGCTAGATGCCTCTAAATCCTACCCAGTAGATCTTTAAATCGATCAAAATTTCACACACAAAATGTTCAACAAAACCGCTGAGGCTGTGGATGTAGCTTTTGGATACTGTGGAGAAGTTGTGACATCCACAGAAACCAGAGAAACCTAAACATTTAGCTAAACATCCAGGCACAACAGCTGACACTTCTAAAAGTAAAAGACAGTAGCAGAGGTGTGTTGTCAGAACATCACATGATTTTTACGTGGCTCATACTTTACATAGGGACAGCAGTTTACTTTGTCCTGGCTAGATGAGTAGTAAATATCTGTACAAACTGAAGTACTACAGTGTGTAAAAGTGCACATAGGGTAAAATAGCAAAAAACAGTTTGTATTTTATAATCACGTCATAGACCTGATTTTGTTAGTAGGTGGATTCTGAGTTTGTTTTTTTTTACTTCATCTTATAACTAAGCCTTTACAAATAAGTATAACTATGAAATGCTGAAATTGATTTCAGTTCATTTCCATAACTGTGTTACTGATTCTGACCAAACTTAAACCTCTGCAAAATCCTTACATTACAGTATGTCAGATAGTTATGAGTTTTAATTCAATGCTTGAGTACTTTTAACATAACCCGCTGAATGAGAATGTCATAATGTGGGCATTAGAGGGAGCTTTTAGCACAAATGATTTGGACAGTGTCCAGGCTGCAAAAGAACTACCAGTAAATAATCAACCAGAGGGAAGTTTGTGATCTGGAAGTACGTTCTTCAGAGATCGCCTGAGGCGCTGCGTGACCGAGGCTGCTTGCTCAAACATGAAGGCTTCAGCTTAACAAACAAGTTGCAGAGGATTTTACATTTTAGTCACATGTAATGAGGAAAGTGCAGCTCATGAGTACACTGTCATGTTATTCAAGCTAAACATAAAAGGACAACTAACATCCTCATCTGCATTTCCATCTACCCCCTGTCTTTCTCCAGGAGACTGAATGGTAGGCCTGTCAAAATGAGCGCAGAAAGAGGCGAGCAGGTCATTGATACCCACTGTACCACCGTCCACACTCTGGGTGGGCAAAAGAGAAACAAGGAGAGGCAGCTCCGCTACATGCAGAAGGATGGCAGGTTCCCTGTGGTGTTTCAAAAGGCCCATAGAGACTGGAGCCCATATTTAACGGACATCTTCACCACTCTTGTGGAGATCCGCTGGCGGGTGGTGTTCCTCCTCTTTTCCCTTTCTTATGTTGTGTCATGGCTCCTTTTTGGTTTCATTTATTGGCTCATTGCCCATGTAAATGGAGACATTGACAATGTAGATAATAACCCATGTGTGGCACAGGTGCGTGGCTTCACTGGAGCCTTTTTGTTCTCAATGGAGACCCAGGCCACTATTGGCTATGGCTTCAGGGTAATGACTGAGAACTGTATGGTGGCTATTATTGTGGTGACAATTCAAGATATATTTAGCTGTCTTCTTGACACCATTGTCATTGGCATTGTCGTGGCTAAGATGGCATCTGCTCGGAAGAGAGCTCAGACGGTGGTTTTCAGCAGCTGCGCTGTGGTCAACCTGCGGGACGGGGCCCTGTGTCTGTCATGGCGCCTCGGGGACTTGAGAGGTAATCACATTCTGGAGGGGGTTGCCAGGGCTCAGTTAGTCCGCTATGTGAAAAAACCACTCGGCTTTGTTGTGATGTCATACCAAGACTTGGACATCCAGGACCGGAACATTGTCCTTGTCACACCAGCCACCCTTATTCACAAGCTGGAGCCGGGCAGCCCCCTCTACAGCCTGGGCCCTGATGACCTGCAGGAGGACTACTTTGAGCTGGTGGTGTCTTTCACCTACACTGGTGACTCCACGGGCATGCTCCACCAGACACGAACCTCCTACACATCCACAGACATCCGCTGGGGCCAGTGTTTCCAGGACATACTGAAACGGGGCAAGAAGCACTACAAGGTGGACTACGCTCTGTTCAACGAGACCACGTGGGTGTCGGTGCCCTTCATCAGTGCAGAAGAATATGACAGGAGGAGGCGTCCAGTAGAGGGCAGCCCACTCTTACCATCTGTCAAGAGCAATGGACACAGAAATGCTTGTCAGGTGAATCTTGACATCACTGAGGAGGTGCTGCACCAAACCTTTTTGTAGAATAACAAACAAAAAAAAATCAATGCATAACCTGCAATGAATTGCAGTGCATGGGGAACTGTTGAATACAAATGGTGTGATTAGCTGTTCTCTTATAAATATGTTTATATGTGAATTTTTAGCCTGTAATAATTTGATGTTTCTTTATGCTTTAAAATTATGACCACAAATGTAAGTCAAATAAAGCCTGAAAAGCCTTCTCTGTCATTTCAAGAAATCTTTTACCCATGATTACTAGAGAGGGCTGCAGGGTGGCGCAGTTGGTAGCCTCGCAGCAAGAAGGTCGCCGGTTCGCGTCCCGGTGGGGGCACCGGAATCTTTCTGCGTGGAGTTTGCATGTTCTCCCCGTGCAGCGTGGGTTCTCTCCGGGTTCTCCCACTCAGTCCAAAAACATGTTGAGGTTAATTGGTGATTCTAAATTGTCCGTAGGTGTGAATGTGAGTGTGCTTGGTTGTCTGTCTCTAAGTGTGGCCCTGTGATAGACTGGCGACCTGTCCAGGGTGTCCCCAGCCTTCGCCCTAAGAGGGCTGGGATAGGCTCCAGCCCCCCGGCGACCCTAGTGAGGATTAAGCGGTGTATAGATGGATGATTACTAGAGGCTACTTGATGCTTGTGTGTCTCAATTCAAACCCCTTTGCAGGTCTATACTGCCACCCTGTGGTTTACACGCTCAACATCACTGCAACCTGGTCAATTTTATGAAAGACACCATTTACAGAACTCATTGTACACAATAATACCCAGGGTGTTTGCTTAAGACTCATGGACAAAAGAACAAACATGTTGCCAAACTCATCTATAAGTCATGCATTTCATCACTTTGACCACCTTCACAACTTACAAGCATGCATGTCTGTTGCAGCTCTGGTTCTGCACCGCAGGTACTGCTTATCTCCACTTTCAATATCAAGTTTTCAAAGAGTGCCTGTTATCACCTTGTCTCCCACTCCAGTGGATGATATACAGCCTCTCTGTGGACTCAGACCCTCAAACAGGCGCTGCAGCGTCTCATTGGCCGCCAGTGCGACGGGGGCGGGGACAGGCACACGTGTTTTTAAAGTCTGTCTTTGCAACGACAAATATCTTCTTCAGTATTGCTGGAGAGGGTTATGGCAGAATTTAGAGCTCCAGACAGGAAACCAGGAGAGCATAATAAAAGAGCCGCGAGAATAAAAAGAGAGGAGGAGGTGCGCATGTCTGGCGCATATGGGACTTATTACAACAAGGAAAGATTAGATTTGCGCTGCAAGGACCAACAGGTAGGTGTATGAAGCGGGAAAACGTTGTTTGCTGTGGGAAATATAAACTATTCATGTGCAGTGCAATTACAAAACTCTAAAAGTCGTGTGTGATGAGAAATTCACTGCACTTTTGAGAAGTGGTGTTTTATATGCTATAATTTAGTTTTCCACATCACTTTCTTTCATTTATTTATTTTTTTTTATTATTGTTGTTATTGTGATTATATTTATGGAATCTGTCTTAGAGGAAGGATGTTGATTGGATATTCTGCATTGCCCCTTTTCCTGATTTGAATTAATGATGTCTGTGCATGAGGTGCAGTTTTATAAAACTTAAAAAAAAAAACAACTTTAGAATTAAAAGTTTAAGATATTAATAAATAAGAATAACACAGAAAAGTGAAATTGCTCAAAACATATAATATTATAAAGCAACAAAGGTTGCAAAAGCATTTAATAAAAAATAAAAAAGCATCTGCTGAATGATTGGCCATAGTTATTGATTTGTGTAATAAAAAATAGAGCAGCTTTATGTAACCAGTTTCCATCTGCCTCAGCTGTTGGCTCCAACTGAGAACACATGCAAAACAAACAATCACAGGTTGTGCAGCCTCTGGAAGCCTTGGTCTGTCACCATGTAACAACCTGCAGCAATAAGTGATGTGATATAATGAGCAGATAAAAGCCAGCTCGGCGGTGCAATGGGAAAGAGAGAGGTCGTAATGCAACCAGAGTCAAAAGTTAGAGATGTGGTTTGCACAGGGAGGGTCACCAATGAGCGGTGAAGTGTGTGTTTGTTTGAATGTCACAGTAACACCAGAAATCTCACCTTAAAAAAAAAAAAAGGTTGACTGAATGGCCTGGATGCACATAAAATCCACCTGATATTGCTCTAGTTTTTTATCACTAAAATTATGCAAGTAATTTTTTGTATTTAGTATTTAGATGGAATCAACATTTTTACTCAAATAGAAAATGACTGAAACCCATTAAACCAAATGATTTGCCGTCCTTTGAGCCATGGATGAATGGAGCCCCATATTGTCAATAGTGTGAGTGACATGTTGCTATTTTTAGCAGTGACATCATTAGTTGAGAAAAACAAAGATCATTTAGGAAGACCATGTCCTGCGCATCTTACCGCACATGACTTTTTGAACATTTTCAGAACGGCTTAACGGGCACAAAATCAGATAGTAGAATGAAAACGATTTGTGCTGCGAATCAAGAGATTAGAGAGAGAGAGGAGGAAGATTTTTGACATCTGTGCTACACTTTCAACATGAGCAGTTCAGGACAATGAGAATATGTACTGAAATGGCCTCTGGACTTTAGTTAGGAATCTTTTCCACTTGGACACATTAGAAAAAAAACTCAGATGAGATAGTTAAAAAAAATGGAGGCGGGGAGTTATTTTGGCACAAGCACAGCATGTCTGGCTGTCCACAGCCTTTTGTAGCCTGTGGTGTTGTATTTTAATGGACCTCTCATGCCACACACACCAAGTCAATAGCTTGTCTAATTTAGCTGCCCTTGTTGTTCTATTACATATAATGCAAGGTTACTGGTTCATTAATTGTGGTTCAATGTAACTCTACACTTACACAATAATTAAATGCAATAATGAGTGAATATGCAGTTTTTTTTGACAACATATAACTTTATGATTGTCTGTGTAGAGTTTAGAGACACGTCTGCACAGAGCTCAGACTTGTACTGTGTCTTTGCTCCAGTGGCTCACTAGATTAACATAAAGTTGATCTGTAATTTGACTCAGCTCCCTATGGACGGACCTGCCTAATTAATACTTAGATTAAGCAGTGTAAACATGACAGTGTAAACTGACAGTAGACACTCAATGCATTCACTGTATCTCTGACTGCCCGTCATACATTTTTAATACATTGCCTGTGTATGCAAGAACGGTGCTGCAAACATTGAGTGTACACTGCATTATTTAGACTGCAGGTAACCACATACCCATATGTACTGATCTTTGCTCTGGTTTCTGCCAATTACTTTAAAACTGTTTTTCTCTCTCTCTCTGTATTTTCCACAGCCCACTTTACTGATGAGGTCCAAAGCAGGCGTCAGAGAGGTGTGACCCGCTCTCACTTACGGTGCATAGCACTGCCACAGAAGCACAGGTCCGGTCTTCCCTGTTCCCCACAGGATTGAGTCCTGTTGTCCACATTTTCTGCTTGAGTTTGTCCCCGGGATCATTCAAAACTGTTTCTCCAACGCTTCTACCAAAAACTTAGACTGTTTTCCAAAGCAGAATCGGCCCAGCCCTCCCAGGTGGAAGTGATGGGGAGTGTGCGAAGCCACCGTTACAGCATTGTGTCCTCTGAGGAAGACGGCATGAAGCTGGCTACTATTGCCGTCCCCAATGGCTACGGAAATGGCAATGTCAACAAGGGGCACACAGAGCACCAGCGTCAGAGTCGCTTCGTCAGAAAGGACGGCCACTGCAATGTGCAGTTTATCAATATGAGTGAGAAAGGCCAGCGCTACCTGGCAGATATCTTCACCACTTGTGTGGACATTCGCTGGCGCTGGATGCTGCTGATATTCTGCCTTTCTTTCCTGTTGTCGTGGTTGTTTTTTGGCTTTGTCTTCTGGGTAGTGGCCCTCTCTTACGGGGATTTAGAGAATGAAACTCAGATGTGTGTTTCCAATGTGGACAGCTTTACCGCTGCCTTTTTATTCTCTGTGGAGACACAGACCACAATTGGCTACGGCTATCGCTATGTGACAGAGGAGTGCCCCATTGCTGTTTTTATGGTGGTCTTCCAAAGCATTGTGGGCTGCATCATTGATGCTTTTATCATCGGTGCTGTCATGGCTAAGATGGCAAAGCCCAAGAAGAGGAACGAGACCCTTGTGTTCAGCCACTATGCTACAGTGGCCATGAGGGATGGCAAACTTTGCTTGATGTGGCGGGTGGGGAACCTGAGGAAGAGTCACCTGGTGGAGGCCCATGTCAGAGCCCAGCTCCTCAAATCCCGCACCACTGCTGAGGGAGAGTTCATCCCTCTGGACCAGGTAGACATCGACGTGGGCTTTGACAGTGGCATAGACAGAATCTTCCTGGTGTCTCCAATTACCATTGTGCATGAGATTGATGAGGACAGCCCATTCTATGAGATGAGCAAACAGGAGTTGGAAACGGCCGAGTTTGAGATCGTAGTGATTCTGGAGGGCATGGTCGAGGCTACAGCCATGACTACTCAGTGTCGGAGCTCCTATGTGGCCAGCGAGATTCTCTGGGGCCACCGTTTCGAGCCGGTGCTCTTTGAAGAAAAGAACTACTACAAAGTGGACTACTCTCGGTTTGACAACACCTACGAGGTGCCCAGCACGCCCAACTGCAGTGCCAGGGAACTGGCCGAGAAGAAGTCCAATGCCTCCAGCTCCAGGAACTCCTTTTGTTACGAGAACGAAGTGGCTCTCGAAAAGGTTGAGATGGAGGAGGAGGAGTTTGAGGAGGAGGAAAACAGGGTAATGAGGGGGGCTGAGGTGTGTACACTTGAGGATACAAACACAGATGTTGTGTCAGACTCTGAATGCAATCTGGACTCCTTGCCTTTAGAATCCACGCCTTTGACGGCAGAATCTGAAATATGACTGGAGGTATAAAGAAGGTTTAAATACTACCACAGGGTATGTTAAAGTTTGCTTGAACTTTGGTCCTGATTGCTGTTTTTGAAATTGCATGACAGTTTGTAAGACTGTGATTTGAGTCCTCTATGCAGAAGCTCATGCACAACACAACAAAGCAAGTACAAACATCTTATACTGTTTATGGTGAGAGTGGTGATAAATGAACTGGCTGCATGGAGCAAGACAGATACAAATGGGTTAGATGCCTTCACTTCTGTTTATTTGCATATTGGATAACAGTATCAAAGGTACAATATTTAAGGAAAATAGCCTGCTGGGTTCAGAAAAATGATGACATTTGCTAATTTATTCAGTTGCATATTCCCAGTCTGCATTTTGTGCATTGAACATCCTGGGTGTAATAGGTTTGTTTTGTGGCATAATGTCACATGAGGTTTTGATTAGTAAAAAAATACTTTCATACATTTGATTAAGATTAAATTGAACCTGAAGTTTTAAGAATAGTTTCAAATGCCAACCATATTTTTTTTGTTTTTAACTATTTTAAGTTATACAATGTTGTTTTAGAGGCTACTGACAACATTTCTACAAGTTACACCACCAGCACAACAATAGGGTATCATTTGTTAATGAGCTGGTCTCATAGCAAAGATTTTTTTTTAACAGTCTTCTTCAGGGGGGGTGGTCTCATGGCGTGACGCGGGAAAAATGATGTCTTGCACAGATTGCGGGCGCGAGTGCACTATGCTCCTTAACCTATCATCTTTGTCTAAGTATAGCATCTTTTGCAATGTGTGCCTTAACAAAAGCTCCTGTAGAGGCACTCCGTTGGCGTGGCTTTGACTGAGCACACACTGCATTAGATGTCATGGGAAGAAGAAGCATTAGGACGTGATTCATTGTGCAGTACACTGCCACTTCTTTACAGGTCTTTGTGTCCTAATGTGCAATACTGTTCAGTGAGGGAAAGTGACACGAAGCTTGACCCTGAGCTAAGGCTATGAATGTTGACGATAAGTGCTGCTAAGTTACATATTGTATGTTTAGACAGAAATCTAGGAGCCATAATGTATTATTTGTCTTTTAAAGTATCTATTTCGAAGAGTGCAGATGCAGCCTTTAGTGTTATTTCTAGCTGTAGACAAGCATGACTCTGTCAGTGTGTTTTCCAAAGCTTTAGCGCACTTTCTTCCTCACCAGAGATTTTTTTTTTCCCCAAAAAGAGCAGAATTTTTTTTTTCTTTTTCAAAGCCAAATGTGTACATATATGTAAGAGACAACTGTAACTCTTCTGTTAGTTGACTTGACACCTTTTCCTCATCTAACAGAGGTTGGCTGTTGAAACACTGAATTGTTTAAATTGATAGTCAGCTTTATGTTAACATCAGTGTTCTTGGCATGGGAGACGTGCAGAATTTGGACACATCCTGATTAACCCTCTCTCTTCACCACTGCAGGTCTTGTGAAGTATTTTTTTTTTTTCTTTCTTAATGTGCCCTCGCTTTGTCTTATTAAAGATCAGGACTTATTTCACTTACAATCAGAAATCCTGAATGGATGGAGCACACTTGACTTCAGTCTTACGCTAGGCTGATCTTTACCTGTTACTCTAGGTGTTACTGTGGCACATTCAAGCTAGGATAATGTCAGTGGATTCCAGAACGCTTTAGTGCTTCTCTGGTAAAGAAATCTATTAAAGAATTTTATCTGTTCTCACACACTGACACTTTTCCTGTCTTAGGTCTATATTTTTCTACCAGGGTCTTCCCACCATCCTGCACAAACCAGAGCCTGTACACATTTTTTAAACAAATCTTTTGTAAATTATAATGCAAATACTGTAAATTGATATTGCAGTTGTTCAAAACTGTTTATGTCCTTTTTCAATAAAAACTAAAATTCATTTCGACGTTGATGCATTAATTGCAAACACCACATCATGACGCTATTTTGCCTGCATGCTCTTTGAACTGATTAACAGATAAAAACCCACCGTTCTCTGGGCAGGAAAATTTTTCCAAGAGCACGCATTCTGACCCAAAATGTGTGACATCTGGAGCTGCTGAGCTGAGTAAAGGCCTGTGTGACACATATGCTGCTACTCTAATTTGGAGCTGTGGCCCAAATTCGAGGCTGCTAGCTGTCAGAGCTCACATTGTTATTTACTATAATTCACCAAACTGACTCACTCTGGCTCTGTGAAAGCCCACAGAGGCCCCACGCTACATCTGTCGGCTCCACTGGAAGTCATTTTCAAAGACAGCAGTGGAAAGAACACCTCATTCCCCTTTTCCAAATCTCTTTCAGCAAAGTGTGGAAAATACGTGTATTCTACTCTGCAGAGTGTCTTCAGGAGAGATGTAAATGTGTAGTATTACCTGGAGTAGATTACTGTAGAATGCATTTTTTTTGTGAAGTCACAAACTTTGAAGTCAATATCAAACAAAATCTGATTCACTGTTCTGGATCTACATGTTCGCGTTTTTTTCAAATATTTTACATAGAAATGACACATTTGTTGGTAATGATCTGTCTACAACGACCACATGGACACACACATTGCATAATAAACCAGTACTTCAGAGAGAATATGCAGTGAGCATTATGTGTTCTCCCCCTGACTCCTCTAATTCAGCTTTAACACGCTATTAAATAATAGATGTGATCAATATAGTTGTGTCACAGATGATGCTGGGTTTGCAGTATGACACATCTGTCTGCAAATTTAGTTATTTTCCATCCATAGCTGCATTCTGTCCACACAGACTTTGTCTCTCACCCTGGCAGAATGCAGCTGATTGATCAGACACGTCCGCAAGGGAGGCAGTGAGCCGATTTGATTTGTTTCTACATAGGAAGTGGGTGCTGCCTCTGGGCTTTTTCCACATTAGCGAATGAAAATGCCACAAAGCTCTAGTTTAAAGTAAAAATGGGACCTGGCCTTTTTTTTGTTGTTTGTTTAAAAAATACATTTTAATTAATTTTTTGACAAGAATCCCTCTGCCATGTTTGTAAGTAAGAAAAAAGATTTTTTTTTTAAAAACTTGGCAAATGAAATGTTTCTCTTTTTAAAATATTCTAAACATTCCAGCGGTGGTGTGTGCTACATGAAACTCGTAGAGCCATTTAATGCCAGCTCTGACTTGATTTTTTGCTGCACCTCACTTAAACTGTTGCAGCGTTTGCAATGACGTTGAACTGAACGAGATGGCAGCTGTACAGTCCGTGCTGGATGCAGAAATTGACAGGCAGTGTTGGCCGGAGAGCTCCTGTCGATGCTGCTGATGACGTCTCACTGAATTCCCCTGAACTGGCTTATTAACAACAGGCTGATTAGCTTGACCTTCAGATTAGATGAGCCACCACAAACAGTTTACCAGAAGCTAGACATGACGCCACATGTATCCAAATAATCTGTTTTTTGTTTGTTTTTTTCAATCAAATAAGGAGAAAGTTTAAGCATTTTAAACTTAAAAAAAAAAAAAAAAAAAAAAAAAGAAATCATGTTTCAGACCTCAGCATGAACCAATAAAACACAGAGATATGATCAGTGGAAGTGCAGAATTTGTTCTCCTGTCAGCCGTTATGAAAGCAGAAACACCTCTGGTTCATCTCAGTGCCTGTCGCTTGGTGAAAGTTTATACACATAATTTTAGAGTGTATTAAAATCACAGGCATATTTATTGCTCGGGAGGAAGTGTGTGTAGCCTGGACAAAGTCGTTCCTGAACATATTTAGAAAGGGTATTGGATCAGAAAAATTATCTGAGGACGATCTTATGTGGGCCACATCCGCAGCTTGTCGCTTTATAAATAGCTGTAACTGTAGGTGTTTGGCCTGGATTCATGTCTGAAGTGTGAAGCAAAGGTCATCAGGTGGAGTCACTGACTTCATTATTAATTATTAAATACTACAAATCTGATTTATTTTTTAAAAAATTATTATCATGAAGCCGAACTAAAAATCCAAGCGTGATCTTTGTGTTTTTGAACACAGTTACTTCACTGAGATGGACTGTTGCATCATGAGCTGTTGTAGGCATGACTCAGAGGACGTTTTACAATTCATTTAGATCTCTTCTCTTGCAGGTGCCTACTGAAACAGAGTTTAAGATCCATATAGTCAGGAAAGAATGCATGTTCTTGTCAGCCATGTAGGTTCGTGAAGACACCATCTGTACGATTTGTCTTTGCAGATTTTGGAAAGCGACTCTGTTCCCATCTCTCTGACAAATGTAAAAGCTCTGTTACACTTAGCAACTCCACTTTTTCTTACTTTGTGTGATAATCTTGCAGCAGTCACATTTGCAAACTGTAACCATTCTGTCAAAATAACTTACTGCCACCACCTCTGGAAGTGGGACCTGCAGACAAGCGTTCTGTTCTCTGAGGATGAAACCCAACACAAGTCTGACGGATGTGCTTGATGGTGGACTTGACCTTGGTTTTGACAAGTGTATAACTCATGCAATATATTCGCCTCATCGCACTGTGACCAGCACCTGAAGCTTGTGATCGGATCCTGTCGTTGATAGGATGTGCCACAATATTTGAGGAAGTTATTATTCACAGTTTTCAACATTTTCATCTGCAGCTGCTTTAAAGCCGTGAGCCCTGATGAGAGTAAAACGAAACAACAAACATTTTTTAAAAAATCCTTCCAGTGTATAATAGGATTAATTTAGGTAATTACATAATTCTGATGACATGGCAGTTACGTAAGTCCTCTGGCATGTCTGACGGAGCGGTGGAGACCTGCTGTCTCATGCAGTCGGCAAGTCGGTCAATGATGGCAGCAGCATGACTGATGATGGCTGGTGGCACTGGGGGCAAAACACTGATACTCACCTGTCATCTTTAGAATGCAACGCCAGAGACGATCGTGTTGCCATCTGTCGCGTGGAACGCTGCTGCTGCAGAAATGCTAACTCAGTTACTCAAAGAAATGCAGTCTTAATTGTGTGTCAGCATGCTCTGAGTAGTAGTAGCAGCAGGTGCAAGTGCACAGGGACAAAACATACAGTAAATATTCAAATGTCTCATATGCATTAATGGGAGTTTATTTCTTGCATGTGTATTATTTTCCTTTTTTTTAACCAGATAAAGTTTGACAGCAGCTTCTCTTATACGCTACTGACCCGGCCCAGATGTCCTGGTGAAACAAAACCTTCTGTTGTAAACTTCCACAATTCTGTGCGATTAATAAATTCAACAAACTGCAATTTGCACATGAAGCCTGATTTTAGTGTTTTGATTTTAAGTTACACCCGAGGCTGCAAACATACATTTTTGTTGGAACAGCACAGGTTTACAGTGAACTTTTAAAAAAAGATTTGAGTGTCAGATCGCGGATTAAACTGTTTCTCCAAAGAGCCAACAGCTGACATGCTTGTCAGAACCTTCTGCTAGGGTGTGTGTGTGTTTGTGTGAAGGGGCTTCCTGGCAAGTGACAGAGAAACCCCTGTTGTGATCTGTCTCCACTCAAGGCTGGGGTATTCCAACTGTTTTCCATGTCATATGGGGGTTAGTAGTTTTCTTTTTTTTGGCTTTTATTTGGTTTATTTGTCACTTTCGTTGCTATTAAAGCATTAGTCCTTTGATATGAATGAATACCAACTCGATTTGATAATAATCTCTCATATTTTACCACATCATGTTTGACAACTAAAAGTAATATGAAGATGTTTATTCCAAATCCCATAATTGTTACTTGTTTTTGCCTGCTTTACATTTAATGATAGCCTCAGATTGTGAACTCTAATAACCTCACACATGTGCACAAACATACACTCACAAACACGCCCACCAACCGACACTCATTTTGGCTTGATCTTCGACAGCTGAGTGTCTCATGACACTCCGGAGAGGAAAAGGAGAATCCAGCAGGTACAATATGTTGGACAGGATTCAGGCTTTTTCCATTCCCCAGGCCAGCTGAAAGACAATATGTATATTTATTCACAGTGGGTGTGTCTGGTCACACAAGCAGCAACAACAAAAAGAATAAAGATTGGGCACACAGCAGCTCACATGCAATCGTGTGTGCTTGTGCACTGTTAATTTATTGCTTTACTTTTCTGGTGATGTTTTTCTTTCCATTCTCTCGCATCACCATTGGTCTGTGATTGTTTGCACACGTTGTCATTAGGGGCAGAATGCATTTACAGACCCGCAGTCACATTATTGTATCTGTCAGTATCTGCTGTCTATTCGTGCCAATGACCTTTATCCCTCTCTGGCTTCTCTGACTTTAACAAATACACCCAGAGCCAGGAAACAAAAGTGATACCCACTTTATGCTCATTGTTGGCTCATGAACAGTAGCACCTCATACTGAGAGAACTTGGCTCTGCGTGGAGTTGCACTTTGCTGCCTATAATGGAGGTGCATCAGCACAAAGCCCACCTGACCACCACTTATGCTGCCTGCTTCCAATCAGAACTGCTGCCTGTGTGGATCCACTGGCAGAAAACAGTTAAGATTGATTAGTTGTGACGTATCATATCAGCACAGCCTTGTTTTCTGTTGCCTATTTGTTGTCTCATTCTGCAAACACTGATTCTGCAAATACTTCTGCCAAGACAACAAGCTTCTAAACTCAGTGCAAAGGAACAATAAACTAAAATAAAATTTGAATAATAAAAAAAAACAACTTGATTGATTTCAAGGATGGGGAAGGACAGGGGGATACTTGAGAAGGGCTTGTTTATGAGGACAGCTGAGGAGAGATGGATACCTCTGAACTGTGTCCAGCCCTTCAGTGATAAAGGTTACTGCCAAACCGGACCTGCCAGCCAGCCACTATGTTCTGTGTAATGCTGCTGGAAGTGCCAGACAGTGCATTGCTTATTTATGTCTGCTGATGTCAGCCAAACAGTCAAACTGTGTTGGCTATAAAACAAAGTCCACTCACTTGTTTACTGCAATGATCTTCAAATGATTATTGATTCAAATTTCTCTTTTTCATAAATACCATGTCTCACATTCTTCAAAACACATTCACACCTTGGAGTTTGGACACTGCGGTACTCATCAGGTGACCGCAGAGATGTTCATTTATTCTTCCTACTCACATATTCCCAGCCCTCCCAGGGGATTCACTTTGACCGCGAGCCTGTTTCTGTAACCTGCACTACAGCTGGCTCCAGCTTCAGAGAACCAAACTGCTCACACGATGATGTAAAACTGTTTTTTGTGAATGGATGGAGCTGTCATCTTTCCACTGAATGTGTGGCCCCCTCAGGGCAAAGTTTCCACACCTAAAAGAGCCAAGAAAGGCCTACAGCCAGGGTTACTATAACGATATCTGGGCAACGAGCAACGTCAGCTCCTGCATGGATCCCTCTGGAGGACAGACCCAGAGACAGAAACAAACTTGGAATCAAACTCTTGTTGTTTCTTCAGTGTCCAAAGGTAGATGAAGATGATAACAGTAGGCTAATTTTTAATATTTTTTGGGCTCATTTGGGTAATCCATTGAAAAATGCACAGCCTTCATGGCTAAATATTTGCTCCTCCGTATTGTCTGCAGCTCATTATAACTGCTTTTATTGTATTTGCAGTTATTAAAACATTATATAATATAAATTGTTGTCATTTTTTTCTGTTGGGGGAGCTGTTTTTCTACTGGATGGATAGCTGTGAAATTTTGGTAAATTTGCTACATGATCCCCAATGATCTCTCCGGGTTCTCCGGCTTCCTCCCACACAGCCCAAAAACATGTTGAGGTTAATTGGTGATTCTAAATTGTCTGTAGGTGTGACTGTGAGTGTGCTTGGTTGTCTGTCTCTAAGTGTAGCCCTGTGATAGACTGGCGACCTGTCCAGGGTGTCCCCTGCCTTCGCCCTAAGTCAGCTGGGATAGGCTCCAGCCCCCCCATGACCCTAGTGAGGATTAAGCAGTGTATAGATAATGGATGGATGGATGGATCCCCAATGAATGGGTTCTAGTAACTTCAATTCCTGTGAGCTGTCATTCGGTAGATCAACATTTCTTTTGTCCAACATTTATGACGAAATATCTGCAAAACCAGTAGCCAGTGATATTAGCCATCATAAATCAACGTCCTGCATCATTACTGTCAGCGTGTTATTATGTAAGTATGTGCAATGAGTGCAAAGAAGCTACTGAAGGCCTCAACGAATCAACGAGGTTCTTCAATTGTTTCCAGTAAATGTCATTAACTTTCATTTTGCATTTGATTGTAGACACTCTCCTACATTTTAACTGAGCCTTAAAAGTAATAATGCTTTTTCTTGATACACCTAAAGGTTTAAGTTTTTTTTTTCTGTATTAATGAGCTTAATTTTCCGTTATCTATAAACTAGTCATCATAAACCATAAACCACACTCCATCACTGGCTTGAATGTATGTTGTTTCCACTCAGCGCTAGCTTGGTTTGAGATCACTCTGCTGACGTCAGGTAGGAATTGTGTCAAATGAGACAGGTAGCCGTCTCATACTGTAACTGTTAATCATGGGAGAGAGGATGCAGGAGTTACAGCAACACAAACATACACACACACACACACACCAACACAGAGAAACAGGGCACAAGGCAAAGTAAATGCAATCATCCTCCTCCCCACTTTAGATTTAATTCACACAGAACAAGATTAGAGGATCCAATCAGTGGTGACATTGAGCCTGGCACCCAGTGGAATGGGACACCAGGGAGGCCTAATCATCCCCATGGCTCCGCTCTGCTGCAGCAAGCCAATCAAATCCCCTCTAGACGAAGCAGATGGTCGATATCATCTTCTCTCTTTTCTAGGTGAGATTATCTCCCCGGGTTCAGACCTCACAAGTAGATGTTTACTGCAGCGGTGGCCTTTCTGCCATCCGGCTGTAGGATGCTGATGCTGAATTTCCCATGATGTCAAACTATGCGAGCCCTAAAATGTACAGACAGGGAGAGAGTCCGGAGCTGTTCCCAGTGCGGTGCAGCCAACGTCACATCCTGGACTGTATATATACACTTCATTAACGGGAAGCTGACATGCAGGAGAGTGAATTTCATTTCAAAATGAAATATCACAAAAGGAAAAGTTTGACAACTTTTTCGAGAAAATGCACAAAAAGTTGGACGTGCGAGCGCATTTTTATATTAAATGACATTCGGACTGTTTATAAGCATATAGCTGCTCCTTTCTAAAAATAACAATCGACTTCTTCATTCTGCTCAGGATGCAATTTCTTCCAACAAGAAGATTATTCCTTACGTCACATCACAATTTTCTCTCCTGTCCTGCCTGTTCTGAGATTAACGAGGTGGCTTATGCTTGGTTTAAGCAGGTCTGCCATAAGGAAAACAATGCTGCTGTAGCTCTGCAGGAGATGACGTGACTTCTGATTAGTGACTCCTCAGGGAAAAGAAAGAGAGAGAGAGAGAGAGAGAGAGAGAGAGAGAGAGAGAGAGAGAGAGAGANAGAGAGAGAGAGAGAGAGAGAGAGAAGGAGAGCAGACCAAGGTTGACATGATGGGAATTTTTTCTCCATGGACAGTTATCAAAACCACACATACAGGTTAATGTCACACACTAATACTATTAGCTTTATCAGCTTAGAGGCAATGTGATGGCCCTGCAACATACAACTAAACCAGCTGCCTGAAACAGCAACTATCATAAAACAAGTGTACAACAATGGTACATTTTTTGCAGTATTTCTGTCGGCATGATGCCAAAGACAAGACTGGTTCTCCAGTGGGTCTCATTATTGTGACGTACAAGAAGCACAAGTGTAATGGAAGCCATCTCTGCCCTACTAGAGCATTGAAAACAGGGCAAGTTTTCCATGTCCAATGAGAGTAACAGGTAACAGGAGAAGAGCCACATGCCACTTAAAGGCATCCTTCCACCAGAGAGAGAGGGCTCAGCGTTACACCTGAGGGCTCAGGTAATCAATGTTGTGCTCTGATCTCTAGACTTTCCTTGTCAATTACAGCAGCGCGAGGACCTGGCCACGAAAAGTCAAACTGCTTATATCAAGACAGCAACGAACTGCACGAATGACAAGGGGGGGGGGGGAAAAAAGAGGAAGTGACTACGCAGAATTGTTGCTAAGATACTGCTCCTGCCCTGCTGTGGCCCTGCGTGAATGTGCACGTGACGCACTGTTTTGCCAACTTGAAAGATTACTTTGAAAAGTCGACACAGCACATACGACATCATCCTTTTCCCTGAAGCCAGGATTATTTCTGTTATTTAAATATTGGCAGACTTGGAAATAATCTGGATAAAAGTCAAGCACTTTGCCAAGTCTATTTCAGAGACAATACATCATCCCATTCATGGGGGACGATTGCTTTCCATCACTAATTTTAACAAAAAAAAAAAAGTGAATGGGGCATGTTAAGGGATATGGACACTAATCATTCCCCAGTGGATCCATTAAGGGCCGTGGAGCAGAACTGATGGTTTGGCTCTTTTCTGCAAAAGAATCGTATGATTTGGAAAGAAAGCCTGTCCACTTTTCTACAATGGAACTTAATCCTCAACATACTGTACACCTGCCTCCATCAATGCGTTATTTTAGATATTCTATAGTTCTATAGGCTGATGTCATAAAAACTATTAAATGAGCCTTTATTTCATCATCAGTGCATCCTGCCATTCAGTTTAACCTCGCCTGCCATTTCACCAGACAACACTTTCTCAGCATCTTTTGCAGCAGAATGATGCCCAAGGTATGGTAACAGTAGCTATATAAAAACAGTGTCTTCAGAGGCACAGATTGCGATCAGGAGCTTCCTGATAGGGCTTCATGACTTTCAGAAGGCTGGAAGAGGTGTATTTATAAAGCAGTGTCTCAGCGGTGTGGTTCTTTTTTCATCCTGGTTGTTTCGCATCTACAGGCACAGACTTGCAGCAAGGTACTCTTGATGAGAAACATCTCTCTGCACTTGCTCTCACTGGGGACAAGCATGTTTCCATTAGACCAGCTGGGCTCTGAGCACATCGGCTCTCCTTTAGGAAAAAACAGCCTTGGGTTAGGGGGCACTGCTTCTTGCCTCTCCTGTCCTCTCGCTTCCCAACACGAGAAACCAGGGGCTACGTGGTGGCAACCAAGAAAACAAACACTAATTTACTGACCTTACTTCAGTGTCAGTAGTAACAGGTGCGCATCCACTGGAGACTTAAAGTAATCTGTACTGGAAAAGGTTCTCTTCTTTTAAATATGCACTTTGCCAGCTGAAGGTATTAAGAGTAATTCCATTGTTCTGTGATAAAATGAACTCCAGAAATCCAGCATGCATCTGTATGTTTTGGGCATAGAAGGATGTTTTTGTTCCCAAAATTAGACTGGCTGTATTGTAGAAATAAAGAATCTGCTTGAGTTTATCTCTTGACTTTCCTGGTGGTGCAACTATAAAAGGACGCTGGCTAAGTGCAGAATGCTAGCAGGCAGACGCTCTACGCATTACTGTCCTGCTTGCACAAATGTACCGTAACATGTCATGAGACTTTAAATCATATTATGCTGCAGGAGAATTTGTAATCCAGTCCTCAGAATCTGCATGCCTTTCAGGGAAATACTCATGGAACTGCATTGAACTAAAAACCCATAAAAGCAACCTACAAGCCAGCTTTTGTTGCATTGCCCTGAAAATTATCCAATCATGGGAAAACTTGTAAAGTAACATTGTCCAGACAAGCCAAGCACAGAAAAAGGTTTTCTGATCTGTGCTCTAATTTCATCAGAGAGGATGATGAGTAATGCAATTTTATCCTCAAATCAAAATTCTACATTCAGATCATCAAGATGGCTGAAAACATCAGAGAATTGTTTTCCCTTTTGATTTCACTCTGCTGGCTGATTTTAATGTCAGCGTTGTCCCATGACCCATCCATCCATTATCTATACACCGCTTAATCCTCATTTGGGTCGCGGGGGGGCTGGAGTCTATCCCAGCTGACGTAGGGTGAAGGCAGGGGACACCCTGGACAGGTCGCCAGTCTATCACAGGGCTACACTTAGAGACAGACAACCAAGAACACTCACATTCACACCTACGGACAATTTAGAATCACCAATTAACCTCAACATGTTTTTGGACTTTGTGGGAGGAAGCTGGAGAACCTGGAGAGAACCCACGTTGCATGGGGAGAACATTGTCCTATGACCCCTAAAACATCATCACTACAACTGAGGCTAATGGGACTGTTATTAGGTTATAAAACAAACTCTTGGACAAATTAAAATGTTCACCTAATGAATCCACCTAACCTCAGATGACGACCCAAGTCCATGATATTCACCCTCAGGTGGGAAGGCAACACGTTCCGTTAACGGACCAAACAAAAGGCTGACATTTCCACAGAGCCACGCTGCTATCATGACTGAAAAGATAAAGATAAAGATAAACTTTATTGATCCCACAGTGGGGAAAGTTCACTAAATGTTGTGTGTGTGTGTGTGTGTGTGTGTGTGTGCCTATAGGCCACATGTTGCAAAAACTCCTGAACAGTCATTCCTGTTGTTCGGGAATATTCCAGCACTAATAGCTTGAGAGGTGTGAACAGTCTCTGCTCATTTGCCCGGCTGCCTACCACAACAAAACTGGTAGATCAATACATGTTTGTCAGTAACGCTGGAGGTCATCAATGGAAACACGGAAACACATTTATGTAATCAGGCAAATGGGAGGTGTGAGGTCAAAAAAAAGGAAAAGAAGAAAAAAAAAAGTCTCCTTCTTTATTTCTGGCTGAAACTCCAGCGTGTGAGCTCCGAATGAACCGACGAGGACTGAATAAATATTTGTCAATAGTTGACCAGATTTGAATGGTGAGGGTTCTGCCTTCAGCTCTAGTTTCACAGCAGAGGGTGCCTTTTTTCACTGCAGCTGTTCCACTTGTTGACATCAGCTCAAAGCACTTCTGCTCCAGCAGTGAATGTGAAGATATTAAATTTCACCTTCTTTGGCTGTCGCTGGTTTTAAAATAGTCCAAAGGTTCCGAATCACGCAGTAAACAACACACACACACCCTCCTGATTCGCTCGGCGGTGTAATAGTTCATAGCAGCAGTCCTACTGGCTATTACTGATATATAATCATCGTCTCTATTAATGTTTCATACTGTATATGGTGGCTCAAGTCTCTGTATTTCCTTTGAGGAATCATCACTCAACTAAACATAACAGAGTCAAGCAGTCCAAACTTCTGCCTCTCACTCACCTATTTTTAATCTTCACAATGGATTCATTTAACTGAAACAGAAAATAAAATATGACTGTAGGAACCCTGCTCAGTCCATAACTTGCATCTCTGTCTGAAAAGTGTACACAGAAACTGTTTCAGTTTGACTAGAAATGCTGTCATCTGCTTTCTTATGAGGAGTGCTGATCGCAAATCTTTAATATGGCGTCTGCTTATTCACACACACACTCTTCTTCGGCCTGCACACATGAAACAGCGCTCGGGTAGACGGATCTGCTCTGAGGCCGTGCTTTGGTGGTGTTACATGTGATCGACGCTTGCCATCAGCGCTTCAGGGTTTAATTACGACATGCTTTAATCCAGGCTCTACTATCAAATCACTAATCTGTCTAGGTATCACATTCAACATGTGAGACAAGAACCAACATCCACAGAAGGATTGTTCCAGCACAAACCTGTTAAGTTGGGCTGCTATATTAGATTGTGAGGATGTAATACTATCGCGCTGATTTCCATTGAGTTCAGACTACTTTAAACTCTGTTTACAAAAGGCCTTGTCATCCCAAGATACCAAGGTTAAGACATTGCTCTCCTGCGGTTGCCGTACACTGACTGATCCAAGCTGCTTCTCTTCAATGTTTAATCTAGCTTTGGTCCTTTCGTGGACACACAGCGCTGTGATTTTGTATCTGATGGCATGTAAGAGCTGCATTCAAGGTTGGATTACCAACCAGGCAGAGATGTACAGAAACATCAGAAGCCCGTAGTTTACTCCATCTCATGCTCATCTATATACTTTGATTTATGGCAAAAATGTAAGACATTTTGTAGAAGGACTGTTTTTCTAATTTGTAGTGAAGCTGTGACTGTTGCAAATGATTTAGGTAATTGATACAGAAAACACGGAGAAATGTAGGAAAACTATCGGCCTGAACTGTAAGGCTCAAAACAACAATTATCTATGCCTTTAAATTATACATTTTCCTTATTTATTAATTTATTATTTAGGGTATAAAATGTCCCTGAAGCCTAAGTTGACAAATTCTGATGTCTTGCTTTGTTGAGTTTTTCTCATTAAAAATAAAATAAAATAAAATTAGCAAATATTTACATTTAAAAAGCTGGTACCAGTCAAAAAAATGTGGGATTTTTTACTTTAAAAAATAACTCCAACAATTATTCAAACCCCAAATTATTGCTATTTGATTTTCAATTAATTGTTTAATTGATTAAACTTGCTCATATGTTCTAGCTGCAGACTACTAGTTGGTTTTTCAGGAAATAATTAATCTGACATGTATATGTTGTGTCAACAATACCTCTAAGGAGGTTAATCTGGCCATGGCTGCATCAGATCTGTCGTCTTTGCTGCCAAATGGGTTAAGAAGTCAGAGAAGCTGAATAAATTGCTGATAAACACATCAGCAGACATTCCCAAGCAACTGGCTCTTTTCAGACCCAAAGATGTCACTAAAATGAAATTATGTAATTGCGTCATGCTGTACAAGTCCCTTTGAGACATTTCCTTTTCTGCAGTTTTATTCATGGACTAGCGTCTGCTTTGTCACCCAATCCTTTGAATCCAGAGAGCACAGAACTGCCCCCAAGGCTTCTGATAGAAGGGAGAAAGTTTACATCCTGTGTTATAGAACTACACACACACACACACATTTTAAGAAACTTTTTTGTAGGTTCCAAAACATATGTCTGCCTCCTCCACTAAGTAATGATCTGAATTACCAAGGAGATCAACAACTTTTGTGTACTCTTCAGTGACAAAAAGTAACTAAACAATTTTCTGAAGAACTGTTTTTCACTGTTTTTACTCCACTACATTTTTGGGGGGCAGATATTGGTCAAAGCACATTGTATATGAAGATTTCTGAAACCTAGAATTAAAAAAAAGAAATACAATTCAGTGTTTTACAGTAAAATAAACTGTATACAAACCAGCATATAATATTAGCAAAATAGTTGTGTTTACTCGCTAGAACATTAAAATGCACATTACTTGCAACAATAATAATACAACAGAGTAATATATGAAGCATAAGACACTGACAGACCCAATTTTTCCTGTATAGCAAGTACATCCACAGTTAGAATGCTTGTCTAAGTTTGAATGCAGGACTTGAGCCAGATTTCATATGACAAAGCTGCAGTAGGCAGAAATGTAATAAAGAGAAAAGAAAAACAAAGGCAGAATTTGACCTTTCCATCCTGTGAGTATTAGCTTCAAACATGCAAAGATGGTTGATTCTAGGCACAACATTTTGGCAACATGTGTCATTTAACTCTTTTATTAGTGTAAATAATAGGACGACTGACGTATGTATCAGCGTCAAACAAACTGACAGTGTGTTCTGACATCACGTTTTCTCTCCTGGGTCTCATATGGGTTATATAACATGTACATGCATGTGTAGGGACACCCTTTAATTTCAGCTGTAATGAGACTAGTCCAAGCTATTTAACCTGTCCATCCGTCACGCTCAGATCTAGACTGACAATGCAATAGGAGTCCATCTAGAGTACAGCATGTTGCATAAGGGTCTAGGAAGATCTCGTTCCATAAAAGTTTGTATACCCTCCTTAGTAAAACGATCCCATTCTAAGTTTCCATCACAGGCCACCCTGTGTCCGCCTGTAGAAGAGAAACTTATACGATGTCATCTGCCTCTTGTGTATCTGCCATCTAAGGGCACAGTGATGGACATATTTTTCTTGGCAAGGAACAGACAGACTGCGAGATACGGATTCAGGAAGGCCTGATGAGGGATGATGTCCTGAATTTCCCCGCAACTCTCCTCATTTCACCCATTTAAAAATAACAATGCATAATTATTCTAATTGGCACAAGACCGTCATCAGTGGTTTGATTGTATGGAACATTGTGTCTGTGTATGTGTGTGGCACTCTAATGAGATGCTTGGGTGTTTTGCAAAACACTGCCACTGAATTTCCATCTCCAGGACATGGGCGGGTCAGGGGATCGTGAGATCTGGCATAAGATTAAGGAAACAAATCCAAAATGGACTGCACATACTTACCATGTCTTGTCTTATACTCCTCTGGCCATCTGTAGGACCCTTGGGGCAACAGAGTTCCCAAACTTCAGTTCACCGGGCAAAAAATAGGCACCAGTTTAATCACAAGCGCTTGTTTGTTGGATGAGACCTGCCTGAGAAGGAAAATAACAGTAAGGCTGAACAGAAAGAAGAGACTCAGACTCAGCACAGATTCTGCCGGATTACCTGCTTGGTGATTCTGAAATTTGGGAAGCTGCTAAGACAGTCTAGACAGTTTAACCCTAGAACACTAACGCTAAAATTAGTAACACTATCACTAACGCCGGGTATATTTTACACGATATAATAATCTGGATAAAACATAGTTTTCATTCATTTATGTAAAAGTACAACACTGTATGACAAATTGTAGGACTCTTCTTTAATTTCCCAATATACAATATCACATAAAATTAAAAAAAGGTACCATGGGGGACCCTATAAAAAGGCAGCAAAATTATTGAAAAATCAGGTAATCCTTAACGAGGAATTTCCAAACAGAAAAAATAATGGAACTGGGAACTTGTTAAATGGTAAATGGACTGCACTTTTATAGCGCTTTTCTACCTTTGCGGCACTCAAAGCACTTTACAATGTTTCACCCATTCACACACACATTCATACACCAATGGCGACAGAGCTGCCATGCAAGGCGCTAATCTGCCATTGGGAGCCATTTGGGGTTCAGTGTCTTGCCCAAGGACACTTCGGCATGTGGGGGGAACCAGGGATCAAACCGCCAACCTTGCCATCAGTGGCCAACCCGCTCTACCACCTGAGCAACAGCCACCTTTCGTTGTTCCTTGTTCCACCCATTCCTGGGACATGTGAGCCTTGTCTGGTGAAGGCACAGTCTTCATCACTGACAGCTGTGGCAGAGATTGATGAAAAAAGGCATTTTTTGAGAGGGGAAAACTACCAAATTTTTTTGACTACATGAATTTCCTTGGAAAGACTCCATACCAGAACCAAACTGAGCCTTCACCAGACCAGGCTCACATGTCCCAGTCCTACAGTTTGTCATACAGTGTTGTACTTTTACATAAATTGATGAAAACTATATTTTATCTGGAATATTATATTGGGTAAAATATACCCGGCGTTACTGATAGTGTTACTAATTTTAATGTTAGTGTGTTCAGTCAGGTATTTCACCGATTTTCTGGACATTTCTTTTTTTTTCCTCTCTCTGAGTGCTACAGCTTCACTTGGAGCTAGGTAGCTAAAAGCTTAGCTTTAGTAAAAAAAAAATCTGCGTAGCTAATGATTGCAGATGTAAATGAACAGCATTGGAGCATTGCAGAGAAACTAGGCCTGTGATAGGATGACAGCTGTGGATGAAATGGGCCAGAGGATGTGGCCTGAATGTTGTTTCCCTTGAAAAGTCCAAAGAGTGCCTGATTTCAACACACAAACACTAACATTGGGTAAATTCCACCCATAAAATATGTTGCCCTCTATGACTAACGCCGGGTGAAAATCACCCGAACGCATGCCTCTTGAAAAAACCATAGATGGGAGGTGGGAAACAAACAGACCACTAATGACATCAATGAGGCAGCCTGAAGCTACCCAAGGACCCATGCAGCTCAGACAGCAGCAACACAATGAAAATCATATGAGAAAAATCGTGCGGGTGAAAATCACCCGGCGTTAGTGTTCTAGGGTTAAAGCGGAGCCACAGTATGGCCGCTTCTGTTTCATTGCACTGAACTCTTGGGATAAATCATTGTCTGCTTAGATTTATGGAGGCCTCCTATAATTAAACCTAAAGTTGCAAGAAGAGGTGTTGGAAAAAATGTTCTCAACTAGATTTTATTAAAAAAAACAATTATGTAGGTAACAAGTCAGAATTGTGTGACTAACCACTTCAACTGCCACCCTGCTGAGTTCCTAAAATGCCCATTAGGTTGTGATTCACTTCTGCATCACAGTCCACATTCAACCCAGCTGAGACAGTAATTCAGTTGGATAGTGGCTACTTTTCCCTTCACATGACAATCTTTTGAGCAGCATTATGTAAGTCCTCATCAAAGGCCTTCTTTCCTAAAAAAAAAAGAGTGTCCGTCCGGCTGAGAATCTCCTCCGCTGCATAACACCGGACCACTGCCTGCAGACTGCCGCCATTGAGTTTTCTCATCCTGGCATGAATTCATCGGTCTTTGACACACTCAGGTCAGAGTAGTCTGGTCAAAGTGAGCTTTTGTAAACCTGTGCTGTTAACATTCACAGCAAAAAAAAGCACTCAGAAAGAGCCATCAAAATGAGATTCTTTCCATTCATCACACACCCTGAAGAATCGCAACTCACCATTTACTCCTACTTACATAAGGATGTACACATAACAGAAAGCAATAGGCAATAGGCACAGTGTAAAAACTAATGAGTGACTGCATTGAAAACTGTGAAATATTAACCCTTTTTGATGATCTTGTGTCCAACAGCAGCGTTTGTGATGGAATTTTTTCAAGCACAGGCATAAAATTGCTGTAGGTAAAGGCTTTGTATGCACGAAGCAGGTGGGTTTTAGTTACAGTAGGACTATGCATGCATGTGCTGGGGCTGGTGTACCATTTCCATCTCTTGTGTCAATCACATTTTCATTACATTATGACGTCTTTACAGTATCACCTGCAGGACGATGGAAAACACAGTCTTGCTTACAGGTGCATGAGGGGAAAAAAAGTGAGAGTTGGAAACTGCTGTGGGTTGGTTCACTTTTATCAGATGAATCAGTCAGCTTCAGTATCTCTCATTTCAGAGTGTGTGGTTTCAGGAAGGGCTGCGAGGTGGCTCGGTGGTTAGCATTGTTGCCTCGCAAGCAAGAAGGTTGCAGCGTGGGTTCTCTCTGGGTTTTCCAGTTTCCTCCCCACACAGTCCAAAAACATGTTGAGGTTAATTGGTGATTCTAAATTGTCCGTAGGTGTGAATGTGAGTGTGCTTGGTTGTCTGTCTGTTAGTGTCGCCCTGCGATAGACTGCAGACCTGTCCAGGGTGTCCCCTGCCTTCGCCCTCAGTCAGCTGGGATAGGCTCCAGCCCTCCATGACCCTAGTGAGGATTAAGCGGTGTATAGATAATGGATGGATGGACGGTTTCAGGAATGAGAGCCTTAAGTGGAACAGTTAGTGACACGGAAGTTTAGAATTAAGCAGGTTAAGGTGTCCAAAAAAATGCAGTTTTTCTATACTATGCAGTGTGCTGCAGGACACATGTAGAAAGAGACGAGAGATGGCGTAAATCTGCATTTAAAAAAAACGAATAATTCCAAAAATGTCCCTCTGAACCTCTGACTTTCCCGTCCTGTCTGTGGCATTCAGACCCAAGTCCAAACTTTGACTTCAGGACTGTGTTGTAATCTCTGCATTACCCACATAAACTGTTTTACTGCTACACAAGCAGGAATTATGACAGCGTTTAAACAGACATACTGAACAATAAAGCCTTTATTTTTTTGTCTTTCCATAGTTCAAGTTTGTCAGTCCCACCCAGTGAAAAGGTGGCAAATAGAGTGAAGGAGTAAGAGGTAGAGCAAGTGTTCCATTCTCATTGTGATCAGCGTAAAAACTCACTTTTACACACCAAGGGAATGGCCATCCAAAGAAGGCCGACTGAAAAAAAGAAAATGAAATAAAAACTAAAAACTAAAAATAATAAAATAACAGCAGCTTCTTTGTGGTGTTGCTAGCTTTCCCTTATAATTCACAATCATAAATACTCCTAACTCACTGACTTTTGATAAAGGTAGCACTACAGTGTAAACCAGAGGCAATGAGTGCTAGCCACGAACACAGGCACGGCAGTCATCATCACTATCGTTATCATCATCACCACTATCATCGTCATCATCATCATCATCATCACAGTCTCTGAACACTTGGAGTGGGGAAACTGCCACATGACAAGGGCCTCTTGCTATGTGTCCCAGGGGCTCTGCATAGTATGGTCTGACAGAAGAGATAATGGCTGCCCGCCACGGACTGAAAAGAGGATCTTGGTCCAGCACTCAAGGAGAGTACGACCTGGGGAAGAAAAAAAAAAAAAAAAAAAATGGGGCCGTCTCTGCATACTGTATGGGAGAGCACAGAAACCTGAGCAGTGGAGCCTGACAGCACATCAGTCCAAAATAGGTGTACGATAGTCAGCTGGCCCTGTGAGTACTAAGTGTTTGTTTGTGTGTGTGTGTGTGTGTGTGTGTGTGTGTGTGTGTGTGGGTCACACTGCATTAAAACTAACTAATACCAACCACTCTACCATTCATCTACACTGGGAAAGGTTGGGACAGTGCCATTACACATTAAAAAAGGAGATAATATTTACATCTTCAACACATAAATTATTTCCCTAACATACTGTCTCTGTAAGGCATATTAAGGTCTCTGAAACAACAAAAACGTAAGCACCTCTTATGAGGTCTACGCTGACTGTAGAGTTGAAAAGAATGGGAAAGAGTAAAACAAGACAAGTTAAAATGTTGTTGAAATAAAATCAAAAATGCAGGCCAGAACAAGTCGAAAAGAGAGAAACACAATTAACGCAGTAATTCATGAGAACAATTTGCAAAATGGCACATAGAAGGAGGATAAAGCTGTGAGCTTGACGAGGCAACCTCTGAATACTTAGAGTAACAATGGCAGCACTGGAGCTGGCTCTTTAATACCCAAGAAATAAGAACAATACGGAGGGGTCACTGCGTGGAGGGCTGTGCCTCGGATCACTGATGATATGGGACGTCTTACATTCCTGCCTCACGCCACCAAGAGATCTGGGAATGACTTGCAACTCCTCCTGCCCAGAATGTGACCGTTGTCATTTCTTACAAGTTTAGTTTTGAGCCCTGGAGCCTCCCACAGCCCAGCCTGCGACACCTGCAGCCCCTGCACTGACCAGTCACATCGGGGCAGAACAGGTCAAACCTGATGTGATCTCACAAATAAGGCCCTAGTCCGGTAAAATTCACACTTGTCGATGAAATACAGTATCAAAATTCTGTATAATGATAAAACATACAAACGGATATGCAAATATAACTTTCAATACACAACAACATACACATTAACTGTTGGTTCTGCAGATGAAAGTATGCATACAATATGTGTCACAAACAAATAATTGGCTGGCTCTGTCCACTCTGAAGAGAGAGATAAGAAGGGGGGGGTTTGGGGGGCAAAAACAAAAAAACAAGACAAAAACTATAGATTAGGTTCAGTTCATATTTGTCATGTTGGATAACTGCTCACACGGGAAGCTTGGAGGAGTGAATTAAACCTCTCCAGTTGACCGTACAAGTTCATATTACCACCGCTCTCCCACTCCAGTGCTGCTGGGCTGTTGTCAGTCTTTGGGTCACCCCCCTATTGTGTGTGGGTGTATGAGAGTCTGTCATTCCAGTGAGTTTTAAAAAAAGGTAGGCCATTGGTTCGTTTGCTGAGAGGTCCCGCCTACCCTGACGCGATGGAGCCCGGAGGGAGACCGTCAGTCATCTAAGATGACCTTGACAAAACTGGCCACATCTGTCTCTTTGGAGTCATGCAGGGTGAAAAATGGATGTTTCTGCATTGAAAGAAGAAATAAAGCATAGTAAGAATTATATTCTTAAATGACAAACTACATTCTAAATGATGTCTTTGTTGTTATATAGTCTTGGTGTTTTGTGAGGTAAGTCTGGCCTCTTGAGGAAGCGATAAAACATAAAAACAACTAACCATTAATTCTGTATACGCTGGTCTTTCGTTCGGCTTCTTTCTTAAGCTGTAAAAAAAAAAAAAAGAAGAAGAAGAAAGAGTTGGGGGGGGCGAAGAAGAAAAAAAAAGAAAAAAACATAGTGTAAATGCATTTGAACTTCATTCAAACCACATCTAAAAATACAACGATACAGAAAGATCATTTGAAGTCATGCTGGAGCTTGACATACTGTACTGATGCCTCCTCTCTCAGTAAACACAGAGCAAACACTGACCCCTGCTGGGCTTCGCTGCCAATTTTCATTTCTTTTTTTTTTGTAACCACAAGGTAAGGAGGACTGTGATGCTGTCATTGAGTGTGAGGCTCACCACTGGGAGATGAAGTCTACAAACTCTGGGGAGAAACGGTCAGCAGGCAGCTGTGGAGACGGTTCATCCACCACCTGTTTGAGCTGCTGGAACGGGGTGCCCCATGAGTCGTAGGGGAATTTCAGGATGGCAAGCTCAATCTAGAACACAGAGAACGCCTGATTTAACAAGGATTATGCACATTTCAGCGGAATTTCATGACTGCATGTTGCGGTTTTGGTCATCTAAGTGCAAAGGTTGGAAATTCTGGGTGGGTAACATCCACTACCAAAAGAAACTCAAGCTATTTTCAACATTTTAGAAAATTATTTAGTCATCTGTGAAGAGTTTTGCAACGGTCTAATTTTGCACTATTGGACACATAGAACATTGTTGATATATTTCATGGACTAAACAGTTATTTCATGCAACATTTTTGGACAATTGAGATAAAGAAGTATGTGAATGGTGGATCAATGGACCAGTTTTTACAAAAAAAAAAAAGTGCTACATTTGTGCTTCATGTCACAGTAAATGGAGTTAAAGTCAAGGTAATATGAATAAATAGAAATTCTGTCAATCTGTAAACCATGCGTGTAATCTGGTATCAACGCGGTACAGATATCAAAACTGTCAAGGGTCACCATGACTCAGCATGAGTGAGGCACTGGTGGTGCTGCATCTCCTTTGACAGTTTGGTCAATATGCAAATTAACCATCTAAAAAAATATAACTTAATGAGAGGCACACTGACAATGCGTGTACTCTCTGTAATGCATTTTGTAGCCTAGTCAAGAAAATTGCAGTTTAAATAAAAGTTTATTAGTTTATTATTGTCATATAACTGCTAGGATCGGCTGGATTATGGAGGTGAAGTGATTACATAAGACTAAACCAACATTTACATATTGCTGATTTCCATCAGTGTCAGCAATATGTGAAACTCAGAGAAGCAAACTAGTCAATACACATAAAAGCGATCATTATCCTGCAGGCATGTCAACGTCAGTCATGATTTTATCTACATTCAAATGCTATAACAGAACAGTGAGTCAAGGATGTTAGAAGAGCAGCAATAATAGTGGATTTCTCTCGTAGTTTATTCACTCCCTGCATTAATGTCAATCATTAACATTGGTCTGTGAGTAGAACTAACTAAATGTTCTCTATACAAACTCACCATTGTGATACCAAGACTCCATATGTCTGACTTGACACTGTAGCCTTTCTGGTTTAGGTCAGGGTTGATCCGCTCAGGCTGCAGAAGAAATCAATACATAGAGAAACAGATAAGTACCAAATATTATCTGAGAGTAATTGGAAAAATAAAGATGCAGATTATTCTGGATTCTACTATTCAGGCTTTCCTTATCAACTGAAAAAGTTCATTTCAATAATAGACAGTATCACTCTACAATGTAAAAATGGTATAGAGAGTGAGAATAACCTCTATAGGAGAATTATAATTAATAGGCTGGCTTTATAACCCCATTGAACAGGCAAGATGTCTGAAAGTGTAGAATGTAGGACAGTGGAGGCCTGACTTGTATCAGTCTGTGGTCAAGATATCCAAGTGGTGATGGAGTTCCTGGCCTGTGAATATCTGGCTTTTCTCCAACTGATGAGAAGCTCATCAGACTGAGACGCTGACACAGACCAGGTCTCGCTGAGTGTTACAATTCTTCCTCCAAAATAATCTTTTCCTAGATCTCAGGTAGCTGCTTCCTGGACTCTTGTGCCCGATGTCCACTTACCGCCATGTAGGGCTTGCAGCCTGCATCCATTGTTTTAGCCACAGAGTCCACCAGGTGGCCACTGATGCCAAAGTCACACATTTTCACTTGGCCCTGAGTATTGATCAGAACATTGGAGGGCTTCACATCTGGAGAGAGACAGTGTTGGGAGTGTAAAGAAAGACAACACAGCAAATCAACAAAGGCAAACTTAATTTGGAACAAGAAGACTGTGATGATTTAATCTTTTTTTTACCTCTGTGTATCACTGACAGGTTACTGTGCAGATGCTCTAACGCCTTGACAATCTGCGGAGTAAAACAAAGGAATATGAAACATGGACTTCTTTAATAAATGTATTTGACTTGCACTCTTTATAATTCAAGAATAACACTGACTGCTTTACATACACATAATAAAAATACTAAATTACAACTTTGTTTACTAATCTGCTAATTGTTGGGTCTGATCATATAATTTTCCTCCATATTACAGAATTTTAAGCAGCCACAAACATCTAGATAACACTGAAATAGTGAGCATAGTCTTAGCCTACATTAAATTAAAATAAGTACAAAAAAAAGAGACAAAAACAGCTTTGACACTTAATTCACAAAAAAGGGCAGTTTGAAATTTTGGGGGAGTTATGTGATCTGATTATTTCTTGACAAACAATAAATGTATCCATCTGCCAAGCATTTCCATCCAGAGCATCTCCAGCTTGAGTTCTGGCTGCCTGGCAACCTTTACAAGACAACACCACTCCAGAATGTCACTGCTCCCAGCTGTTGTTCAAAAATATAATAATTCAGCACAAAACCAAAAGCTATTGCTCTTTGAGATTGTGCTCAGACAAAAAGTGAATGAGCACATCCTCCCAAAACTATAACCCATTCCTTCACAGCTGTGGTAGATTATATTTTTTAGACAAATTTTTTTTTTTTAAATTACCTTTAAACATACTGTTATTTAAATGGTCTGAGAGGAAAGTAAACTACTGCACCTCCTCTTGGCTCCATTTTTAGGCTTTCAAAAGATACAATCAAGGGTCTTTTCACCCAGGGCAGGTGAGACAGTATAGGTCTGGAGTGAGAGTAGGGTGAGGTTGTATAATAGGTAAGATGGAGGATGTTTAATCAGAAGACCTGGCTTTGAATCCTGAGTGAATAAACAAATGAATTTGACTTTTAGCTGGATTATTTTTGCGCATTTCAAGTACGTGCTCATGTGGTGGGAGGGGCTTACAACAGAAAGGGCACATGGAAGAACTGCAGGAGTAAGGCTGTATATTTTCAAATTCTTGTGTTTTTCCAGCTTTCTGCCTGCAGCAGCTATAATATAATAATAACAAGTGCACTCGATATCTTAGGGACACTGCTAAGTGACTGTAAAATGTGGAGGGCAGGACGTACTGCTACTGTAATCTTGCCCAAGATGTCCTCTGGAATGGTTTTGCCTTTCTCGATAACCTTCTTGTAGAACTTATCCAAAGACGTGTCCATCAGTTCCATGCAGATCCAAACATCCCCCTGAAAGACAGAAGATACCCCAAAATAAGATGATAAGACTCAGAAGCACAAGGCCAAACGAGTCATAAATCGATGAGATTTAAGCGCTGGGTTCACCTCTCGAAAGAGGGCACCATAGAAGGTCACAGTGTAGAAACAGTCCACTGTTCTCATGGAAATGTCCAGGTCCATCAGAAGCCTTTTCTGCTCCAAAGTGTTGACTGTGGCACGAATCCTCTGGAGACACAACCATCACAGATTGGCTGTCAGTTTCATCACAGGGCAGATATAGCTTAAATCAAATATGTGTCCTAAATAAACCCCCCCAACTCCCCCATCCCTAATCCACCCGCCCCCGGTCAATGACCCCAAAGATCCAATCCAAATGTTTACAAGCTGAGATCATATACCAAATACATCTATGACTTATGGTACTATTTTAAAACCGCGGTGCATTTACAGAGATGACAAATCAGGTAACTGGAGTAGCAGCTTCCCAGCCTACCTTGACAGCCATGATAACACCACTGGGCACATGTTTCATCTTGTCCACCACCCCATACGCTCCCCTCCCCAGCTCTGCAATCTGCTCCAAGTCATCTGCCTTCACCACAAAGTTCTGGACACAAGAAGCAGAAGTTGTGATCACGGATGTATTCAGCTCAGCAGGAATAAATAAATAAATAAGATCAGCGTGTTTCAGACAAATACAAAGAGCCAACTTTACCTGATCTCCAATTGTCACACAAGCTTTAGAGTCAAGATCTCGAGGGGGCCTGCAGTTTAAAAAAATAAAAATAAAATAAACAACAGCAGTGTGATCGGTTACAATTTCACAATTTTTAGTTTGCCATTAAATAATCCATATAACTCTGCCACCATCAACTGACACAGGCTGGCACACATTGTGGTTTTTAAAGGGGTTACGCGGTAGAAGATATTTTAGTCTCTTTTCTCTCTATGAATCAACTAGATGCTAATTAGTGAGCTTTGGATGTGCTACCAGCATGCTATCTTTGGGGATATGTAGGCCAGCTGTGTCCCTGTTTCCAGTCTTTGGGTTAAGTTATGCTAGTCATCACCTGGCTGTAGCTTTTAAAGAGAAAATTTGTCATCAAACTCTCAGCCAAAAAGCAAGTAAGCACATTTTTTCCAAATGTTGCCCTATTCCTTTAATTTGATTACTTGAGGTCATGATTTAACTCTTGTCCATTTGTTAATTAGTGCATCTCCAAATGTCTGGTAGTCTCCAACTAAAGGAATCAGACACCTGAGGTTTCAAAAACCAGCACTAATTCATCAGTAGATATTCATGTTTTTGTGTTATGACAGAGCTATATATAAAGTGGGACATTACACAGCTATAAAATAAACTTCAGAGCTTCCTGCTGGGCAAACTATATAAATGTTAAATCCTTGGTTTCTTTGCAATGCAGTTTTTTGTTGCAGGCATATACACAGATACACGTGTAGCTGCAATACGCTATGAGTAGTCAATAACCTAACCGGACCAATCTGACATTTGGGCCGGTTTTGAGATCTTCTTTGGCTGCTCCAAGTGTTGACACAAGTCCACTGGGGGGGGAAAAAAAGGAGTCTTACGCTGTTGCTGCTGGTGGGGCTGGTGTGAACACTTCTTTGGCCAGCTTCAGCCCAGGGTTCTTCTTCTTCGCTAAGGTACAGGAAATAAAAGCAAAAACAGACATTACCATCCCAGCTCTATGACTGACATACAGTGATCAATAAAGCTGGATTTAGCCGCAGCCACAAGCTGGTATAATTAGCAGTCTTATGTCGAAAGCAAATGGACTTCCCATCTGCACTCTAATGAGCTCATTTACTACATTACTCTGATTTTATAGCAGACTTTTTGCCACAATAGACACTCAAAGTTCAAATTCAGACCACTTAGTGTCAACTAAATGGACGTTGCTTGTTTTCATTAATGCACACTTGCCCGTTGATACAGGATTTTGTTCCACTCTTGGAGTAGGGAGTGTTTTTTTAAAGCCAATTTGCAGCTGCCACTGACACAAACTATAGCAAATGATTTGTTATCTAACTTGAGATTAGGTGTACACAAAGTTAAAGCCCTGCCATAGAAAGAAGGTGGACTAAATGACTAATCAACATTGGTATGATGACTCAAACGGAGCGAGGGCGGGGGGTGGAGGGCAGAGAATCAAACCTTCCTTCCTGTCATGATTTTTTTTTAACCACTACAAACTCCACTAACGTGTTGTTTTTAAAACTTGTTTTTCTTTTTAATATACAGTCGGGGATCTAGGGCATATTGTTCTAAACTGCAAAGCTCTGGGACCTTTCTGTGTTAAATCAGTGACAGCAATCCATTCATAAACACAGTTTACCAGCACCCTCTGGGACTTCCCACAAGGGGCTGCGAGAATGACACAGCTACCGAGCCTGTGAGCAGCAACACAGGAAAATAGCTCAACTTTTCTTGACACGGACAATCATGTTCAGCATGTTTGCTCTTGCTGCAAGGTCAAGAGGAAAAACAGTACACTTTACTTGAACTTTTATCTGTGTGTTTGCTAGGGCTGCCAGGCCACAATTAGGATATGATGAGAAACAGTTTAGACCCGGCTGCTTGTTACACACAAGTCAGTCTAGGCTGTGCAACTCCACATTATGCACACAAGCCATGATCACTTCTGAACAAATTCTTTATCAAACTCGCAAAATGTATGAATATTACTGCTATGCTCTGAGGGGAATCACGACACTCCAGCATGGAGGAAGTATGACTGGGTAAACCCCTCCTTGCTCGATCAAACTGGAAGGGAAGTGAACTTTGACAAAGATTTTAGATTCTATGGCCTACCAATGAAACTTAGCCACATCCATTTTGTGTTGCAACCCTAAAATAAGCCTACAGTGTCTGGACAGACTCTGGTAGTCTCATGTGGTAGGGAGAGATTGAGTGTGATTTACTCACACATGCTCAGTCAAAAATAGATTTTGCATTTCCTCTGCGTGGGATAAAGCATGAGCACTCAAAGTCTTCAGATGACCTGACAAATAAGACAGGCTTTTGCTCACGCAACAAAATGAGGGTAGCATGCGGACATGCCGGTGCAGTACTAAAACATTTGACATACCAAAGCTGTTTTTAAGCTGTTAGAGATATTTAACAATGCTGTGCTGCTGCAGGGAGTCTACCCTCCATACATGCAGTCTACAGTGGCGTATGCTAGAGTTTGAATTAAGCATGAGTTACCGCTTGGTCACTGTGAAGTTTTCATGGCCTTGAAATACAGCTCCCCTCAGGTAGCCGTCTTGTTCGGGGGCCCAATGCATGGTGTGTGCATTGACCCTGTGGGCTAGGGCTGAGTGGGATATGACTCACAGCCAGTCAGACTGGACGCATCCGTTCAAAACACAACAACTGTCAGGACCCTTTGGGAAATATGAGGTCACTTCACTTGGCCTGTTTGCTGTCCCTGATAGGGCACACCAAGGCCAGCTGCCCCGCACCTTTCTGCTGCAAGACCTGCCTGGTCCTCACACTGCACCTCACACGACACAATAGTGCCATGACATTAGCCAAAGCTGCAGTCAAAGTATATCAAGGTTGCACATGAAAAGTGCATAAAAACATGTAGTGTTTTCACAGAAAGAATCTAAGCAATAAGCATTTCAGTGCAGATTAGGAGTCCCCCTGATTAACTGGAATTAATGCCACTGTTAGTGATAATAATAAAGAATAATATCGGTGTGGACTGAAACCTTGTTTTGTATCCAATACAGCACAAGTCACATTCTGCAACTACAATCTCCCCACCGCACTTTGTTTTTAATTGCATGGGAAGACATATGTTGACCTAAATTGTATTTTATTTTCAGTATTGATCATGGTACCTTAGTTACTAGAGGTACCCACTACAGGACAGCAGATGTAAATTGGTGCACATTTCCAAGAAATCCAAAAATTCTTAGGAAACTGATGATGTTTAGTGGAAAATACCCAGAGCACAGCAATACATACATAATGTGAACAAGAATTTCTGGATTGTGCATGGGGATCAAAGTGTCAATAGCTATGTGGCGAGTCACCATCAGGAAGCTCCAGCCTTAGAGTGGGTCCATATACAGACAATGATGACTCATGCACAGATAATCTTCCACACCACCCTATCAGGGAAAACCCAATCTCCAAACATGCCTCAGCAATGCAGTGAACTGCACAGCAATGCACTTAGGCCCAACACCATTGACCACAAAACTCCTTATAATGGCCAGAATTGAAAAAAAAAGGCATCTTCACAAAGACACCCTGGACCCGCTTTGCTTTGCACACTGCACAGAACCTGTGTAGCAGCTCTCTGCTTGCAGCCAGTGAACTGTCAACAAAGAGACACTGCACTATTGCTGCTGCAAGTCAAAACATGCCATGGTAGGCCAAAGGCTGTGATTGCCTGAGCAGCCAATCTACACAGCCCTCTCAAAACAGTGTGTACTCCCGACCATGGTAACGCTAGTATGATTGTGTAACAGCACAAGCGGTGAACTTGAAATGTAAATTGACATCATCATCATGCTCTGTGTGTGTGTGTGTGTGTGTGTGTGTGTGTGTGTGTGTGTGACGCAGAGGAAGAACCTTGATTTTTCCAAGGTGTGTATTTTATCCAACAGTGTGCAGTAATTACACAGCACAGGCTCGCTGGCTGACTGACTCTTCAGTCAGTGTGTGATAGTGTTCTGCTTCTTTGGCATCGCAGTCCGTTTTAAAAATAAAGGAATTTCCACAGCGGAAAAAAACACACACATTTTCACGGACGCGGAGCTAAAAATATTTTAGCGCTAACCAAAACGAGCAATCGATGATCCATGAGTCAACGGTCGAAACGTACAAACACCTGTGGTACCAATGCGCTTTCCTTTCACGGAAAGAGAGAAACTAATCGGTGTTTTCCAGCCGAGAAGCAAGTTGGTTGATAATTACAGCTTGGCAAAAGTCCTTTATTGTCGTGAAAACGGTGTTAGCTAACCACAACACGATGCGAGTTTAGCATTTAGCTAGCGTTTTAACAATAAAAGCTAGCAACTTGCAAGCTAGCAGTGGATGAACAAGTTAACAACAGAAACCAGGGTGTTTAGAGGCTTCGCATAGTGATAGAAAGCAGGAAAGACATGCTGGCTAGCTTCTTTTTCCTCTTCTTAAACATGCAGCTCTCCACCTGGGAAGGTTACATTTCTCCTACACAGCTAGCTAAACTACTTTAACGCAAACTGCACGTCGCTACTTGGACTTTATGCATGTGTGCTTTTAAAAAAATGGAGAGAAAAAACACACTTACCTCCTTTGGACAGAGACATTTCCCCTTTGCTTTGATGAGGGGGAAGGGAAGCACAAAGACTTTTGCCTTTTTTTTTTTTTTTTTACTCCCTCCCTCCCTCCGTGCATCTACCCTTACACCCGCTCAGGATCGCTGGCTTGTGGTGCAAGATCTGGCAGCGACTAAAACGACGCGCTTCGTCTTCGTGCAAGCTCGAAACTTCGACCAGCAGCTTAAGCCTTCTAAGATCGACGAGCAGATGGATGCACAACTTTAAAGAAAGCTGTGCAGTTCACGCTAGTTTGCTAACAAAACCTGCACTCGGGTGGCCAAAGTCTGACAGCTGAAGGTTTCAGCGACGTGATGGCGTACTTCCTGACTCCCGCTAAGCATCATGGGATGTGTAGTTTGTTCTGAGTGAGCACTTTCTCTGTAAACAAAGAAATATTTTCCCTCAACAAAGATAAAATAAAACAATACAACTATTGTATTTTGTTTAATCAAAGTTTATTTTGCAAATCCCTTACAGTTCACCACAGACAACTTTTATCCTATTGTATTTTATCATATTCATTTTTTTTGTTATTATTTATGTCAGGAAAATCACATACTGGTATCATTTCTTTACAAGCTAAATAAAAATGCATGTGTGACAATGAATAAGAAAGCAAAGTGTAAAGGGGCTATACTTAACTTCTACAGTCTTTACAGTCTTACAAGTACAGTACACAAAGGAACAAGGGATCGACTGAATATCGGTTTGGCCAATTACAGGATCAAATATTTTGCCTTTCCCCCCCATTTTTTCACCAATTCCTGATTTAAAAAAACTTACTTTAAACATGCACTAATGTGACTGATTTTGCCACTTCTCTTTGTCTATAGTCACCACTCTGTGGTCTCCAGCAATGTCCCAACCACAGCTTTTGATTGGCTACACGGCATGAGTAACTGACTACTACCAACAATGAAGGACAAAAGTTGTAGTTTTTCTTTCAATTCTTTCTTTTTTCTCTTTCAATTTATTTCAGTTTTTACTGTATATATATTGACAAATGTATATATATATATATATTGCTTTCAAATATTAGTTTTTGGTCCCCATAATTTCTTATAATCATTTTGAATATCAGCCCTGAAAAAACCATATTGGTCGACCCCATAAGGAAAACTGATAACAATATTCTCTTCAGTTTACACATAATGGTATGTAACTTTCAAACAGATGTATAAGTGTATGACAAGTGCTATGAACTAAGAATCTAAATTTTACTGCTTAAAGAGGAAAGAGGAATTAATAGCAATAACAGTTTATTTCAAAGCAAAACATTGATAGCACCTATGCAAACAACATTAACCATCACATAGATTTAATAAACTCAAGGGAAAAACTGCCACACTATAAAATACCTGAACAAATACAGTACAGTGAATTGTTGTTTTTTTTTTCTTAGTATGCATGAAATACTGAAAAACCCACCATCATTACTGTGATAATTACTGCTGAGCTGTTAAGTTGTGAGTCCTTTATTTTACCAGATACCTCCTTGCTAAATAGTTGGAAGACAAGAAATTGCAGAAACTAATCAACAATGGAGATGGCGCAGACCTGACACATACACATGTGCTGTGATATGTGTGTACTTTGGAATATGTGCATGTGATTGTGTGGGTGGATAACCGATGGTGAGGCCACAGCAAATTCCTGCTTTTACTTCCTGGCAACAAGGAGGGTATGGTAGAGAGGTTTTATTACAATGTGCAGATAGAGGGAGCTGTCAATTAGATATTCTGATGCACGGCGCTGCAGGTCGGCATCCACCAGGAAATCCCCGGCTTCCTCTGTACTTTGGTGGAAGTTGTAGACATGGCGAACCACCACTTTTCCTTGCTGTCTTGCCATCACAATTACCGTCTTCTGGAAACTCACACCAGCAAAGTCTGGGCTGGAAGTGGCCGGTGTAACAATAATGCGAGGTCGGCCTCCCTCTGTGCGGGTGGGCTGCATGGCACCCAGTTCAGTGTAGGTGGACCTGGCGCTGAGGGGGAGCCAGCGAGGGGAGAACAGGGCGTTCCAGGTCACTCTCTTACTGGAGTCATGACCGCTGGGCCCAAGCTGGGTCTGGAAGCTGAAACTGCGGTCATCACGGGTGGGGTTATTGATGACCCAAGGGGAACCCCAGGAGGAGGACAGGTAGTTACGGGGAGTGAAAATGCTGCAGTTGACATCAAAGTACTTGGCCAGTTGTATAGGTGAGGCAGAGTGGAATTGGAAAGCCAGATAGAGAAGATCACGGATCGTCTCGTAATACTTCTGCATCAGGGCTGATTGCTTCTGAAGACGGAAGAGGTGCTGAGGGGGGATCATGCCGTATCGAACAGCCCTGAGGGCGCTCTCCACCGTCGTACTGACAGGCTGGTTCTGGCTAATCCAGCCCTCCAGTGCCTCGTAGAGCTCCAGCTCACTTTGCAGAATGAGGTCAGAGCGCTGGAGCAAGGAGAGGAGCAGGTCTTCACTGATAGAGCCCCATTCTCCGCTCTGCAGCACCGAAGACAGGTTCCAGGACAGGTACTGCAGACAGCTGTCCCGAAGGGTCATGTCTCCAATTTGTAGTGCATAGTTGTACCAACCAACTACATGGCCTGTAGGTGAATCACTGGAGAGATGTTGAGTCATATACTGGGTCAAACCCTGCTGCAAGCCCCACACATGATACTTGCTGGCCAGCTTATGCAGAGAAATAGCCTGATCTAGCCGCACTGAGATATCACCACAGTACAGATACCTGCAATAGAAAATTTTTGAAAGCATTGTTAGATAGAACAATATTTCTGCAAGGCATACTATATCCTGAGTGCTTTTTCTCCTCACATTTGAGTCACTGAAAAGCCCACACTCTCTGCTTTTAGACTGTAAGCCTCAAACAGCAAGTGTAATTTTAGAATATTTCACAAGATGGAGCTTTTCACTTCTCCAAATAGAACGGAAAGAGGCATAATGGAGAGTGGAGGTCTCCAACTTTTGACTTGGTGAAAACACAACAGCAACTTAAACCAGCTTCAAAGTTTCATGAATGCGTTCGTTTGATTTGAGCAATTAACTGGAAACAAATGGTTACATCCTACAGTCAGTCTCACCTGACAAACTTGTCGAAGACAGCTGCACACTCGGGCGTCTCCCTCAAAACCAAAGCGCTGCTGTTGCGGGTGAGCAGCAGTTCCTCAAACACGTCACTCTGCAGGGTGAGAACCAAGCTGTGGGCCTGGATCACCTTCACCTCGTCTGTGTTGATGGTCTGCACCCGGAGAGTCACATCGCTGCCGTTACCCATTGTTAGCAGCGTCTCCATACGATTCACCAAACTCATGGAGTGGTTGAGCACCGTCGCAACATTGTCTGTTGCTGCCTCTGGCTTCAGGGCAGCTGAGGGAAAAAATAGTGCAAGATGGTGGAGACTTGTCAGAAACACAACCGTCTCTATTTAGATGCAGGAAAAAAAAAATTGCTTTAGAAAATTTTATGATCATTTCATTCACGCCTGAATTTGGATAGTACCTCATATTCAGTCGCATTCTCTGTGTTCAACCTCACGCTGCTTTTCATGTGCACCTTTTTTTCTACAGCTTTAATCACATTTGACACAGCAAGAACTGGAAAATCACATCCAAACCCTCCATCTGAACCACAACTGAGAGTATGTGTTAGGGATATAAAAAAAAAAAAAAGGCCATCTTGCACTTCCTTGTCTTCTTCTGCTATCAATTAATAGAGGAAAAAGAGCATCAAGCCAGGTGGCTGACTCAGAAAACCTCAGATACCAGGTGCACAGAAAAGAATCCTGAGTTTGCAGCGCCATTGCAGATGGCTGCTTCTATGGGCCCTCTCGAGCATAACTACAAGTGGCACGTACTAGAGAATCACACATGAAAGACTCAGCACGGCAAGTCGCTGTTTCCATTCTGCTCTGCCACAGCCATCAGCAGCCTTGTTGGCCTGGTACTAGGGGTTTAATGAGACACAGGGGGAGCGCACTTGGCTCCCTGGGATGCCGCACAGTCTTCATTTCTCCACCACAATCAAGTGCCCCCACTTCAAAGTAACCTTTTTCCAATTAGCCAGCCAGCACCCTGGGCCAGCTTAGCACAGAGGAGTGTATAGGGGGTGTATTGACAAATGATTCTGGCACAGTGTTCCCAATTGAAAAATCACCAAACTCACTGTAACAGGGGGAAAACGTATATATTGTATCTTGTATTTCAATTTGTAACACTTTTTGTCAGATTCTGTTTGAATAAAGACAACATCTAAGATATTCAAATCAAAGCATAGACAAGGAAAACTTAGAAATAAAGAATATTTCAGCAAGCTCAGAGGAGCTGAAAACATTACATAAAACATTTTGTACATATCCCTTATAATATAAAAGATTGAATGAGTCCAATCTAACAGCAGCGTTATGTGGCCTTCAGTGGCTGAGTCAAAATCAAAGTCAGATTTTCTTTTAAGGAGTAAGAAAAAGCTTTCCCCCAGCACTTGTACTGTGCTGTATTACTGAGCTGGAAGAAAGCCAAGCAGCAAATGGACTTGCCCGTCTTTCCCTGCACCCAGCAGACAAACAGATGAGGACGGGATGAGTGGAACAGATAAATACCCATCTTTTGCCCTGAGGCTGGGCACGAGCCACACATTCATGCTGTGCCCTACCACCCACTAACGGCATGGGGGAAGCTGGACTGAAATAGAACAATACAGCTTCCCTTAAAACACAGGATTTTAAGGAAAGATGTAAAAGTAAAAAATAATCTTTAGTAGCAAAATTTTTTTTACTACTAATATCATTTGAAATCTTACCTCCGCTAACTGTGACAGAGTGGAAGTGGATGAAGAAGAGCAGGGTGCCCACATAGACCCAGGCAGGAATCTCTTGTTCACATGAGCGTACCATATCTTCTCAGTTATTCCCTGCTTCTCTTCCTTTGTCCTTTCCCCCTTGTCTTCCTTTCTGTTTGCCACTCTTCTCCTGACCCTTCTTCTTGCTGCTGGTGCCTTTGTCGTATGCGTGCAGAAAGGTGTGTTGCCCCGTGTGCTGCCCGGCTCCCTGTCCTGGACTCTTTATGTAGGACGCTGGCCTTTCCCTGGCGCATCTCACAACCCCACAGACTCCATTGATTGGTGGAATCTGGCAGGGGCGTTGCTATAGCGACAGCTTTGATTTTGAATTTCTCCCTTTTGGATGTTACATGGCATTGATCAGTGGCACCGGGCCAGCCAAGGACTCAGCTTAATGTTTTTTTACTTTAAAAGTCAGTGGAGGTTAGGCACTATTAAGAATCAATAATAACACAGTTTCACATTTTAATGGAACTCAAAATGCAGCAGAGCTCTGCGCTGATTTTTTTTTGGTTTGTGACACCTAAGTTAAGTACAATCAGCGCCATATAATTAGTCAGTTAATTGCCACTGGTTGCCATTGAGACAATCTCCCAAGAGTAATTGAGACTCTAATATGTGTGACCAACTGCAGTCAATCAAATTTCATAATTCATTTATAGGGCAGTTTTTCAGCTGAGTGCAATTATTTACTTGATGGCATGTTAATCTCACTAATGTGAAGATAATTTCATTGGTGCTGGGTCTGCTCATCAATGTGAGGCTAGCTTTGTCCGTCAAACTCAAGTGCCAATCAGGATTTTATGTAGCCCCACAGAGTTTACTGATGTCAAAATAAACATATTTAGATAACATCCATGTAAAATAAGCTTAAATGTGATTTCCTAATGCGTCGTTGAGTAAATGTAAAGCTATTTTTAGGTACACTCTTTTGCATCACAAACCTTGCACAGTGCGAAGGACCTTAATAAATGTGTGCGATACGATTTCCAGCAGGATGTGGAGTTAATGGTCTGCCACTTGCAGGGAACATACTAACCTCCAAGCTATAATAATCAATATAAACTGATATAATGACTCAAAGTGGGGTCTACAGCCACATGACACAAGAGAATCCAACATCCTAGAATAGCATACAGTAACTGGGATACAACAAAAGTGTGTTTCAAAGTGAAACAGCAGCCATGACAACAGCACATAATGCTCGTGGTCATAGCCTCAGGGGCTCAATTAGATGTTTACAGTACCATAGAAATTAGCCTTTATTTACCACTCGGCTACCATTGATCTGTCAGGCAGAGACGGGTCAGTCAATACTGAGATCCCTGTTAAAATCTTCTTCAAATTATAAAGTAGGTATAGATCTGATACTGTAAAAAAAAAAAAAAAAAAATCAATGCATCTGACTTGGCCATTAGTACGCTCACAGTATTTAGACTAGCATGGAGCAATGTGATGAACGTGTTTAAAATAGATCGCAATCTACCTACTTTGAGAAAGACAGGGAAAGACATCATTTTGGGGGAAATAGGTTGTGGTGAAGCCCTGAAGGCTGCCAGGCTGAGAAAAAAAAAACATGCAGGAGAAGAGATGTCCTGTGAGACCCCAACCTGAGCCACAGCTATGAATAACCTGACACATTCTCGAAGGAGAGCAGTGCTGCTGAGGCGCCCTAATGAAGCCTGCTGCAACAAAGTGGACAAGACAAGGCACAGGATGTGGTGGCATCTTCTTTCTGTGCAATATCTGTGTGAGACGGCGGACAGAGATGCACATAAATAACATTCATGAGTGTATATGGATGAATAACAATGAGACTGGTGTCCACATGCTGATCTACCTGAATATATAGAATAGCATTTTCTATATTTGGGTTTAGATTGGTTTACCAGTTCAATGAATTGCCTCATGCTAGCACAATTAAGGCCACTGTTAGCTACAACAGAGTAAACCCAAAGCTCTCGTTGTGCGTGCATCTGAAAAGGACATGTCCTTCATTCAGGTCACATTGCTTTCTCCTTTGATTTAACTTCCTATTAAGAATCTAACAGGACCGCAATGCAAAGGGATGGATTGACAAGCTGCTGGGTTTGTGAGAGCACCCCTCGGGATGAGATCCATTGAAGAATCAATGCACCACAGGGGGCTCCATCACGCAGTATAAACAGTACGTTTAGTGCAGGCTGAATGCCAGAGCTAGCTTCAGGAAGGTGTCCTGCATGACCTTACTCTTGTGTTGGACCCAAAGGGGATGCACCAGTTAGCCAGGTCTCCGAAACTCGAAATGCACGACATATGTATGGCACATACATGCATGCAAATGTGCAAAATGTTTCTAAGGAAAAGCAAAGGGAGCATAAAACGTCATGAAATATGAAAAAAATGTTGCATTCTATTTTGTCTCACACTGAATTCTAACTACAGATTATTCCTCTAAACATCACAAGTGCATAAGCGATGTGCCAGTGAATGTCAGTGATGGAATATTAGGTAGATCCCATTTAGCAAGTATTCATTTGTGGCACAGCTTTTGTTCTGATTCAAATCAAATCAAATCAAATCAAAGCAGGTTCATTTATGAAGCATGTTTAAAAGTTACCAAAGCGCCAGACTTGTTATCAGTCACAGGAAAAAATCTGTGCAAAAAGCAAAACAGGATAAAGACTTTTAAAATCCATTTGTAAAACAAATTAAAATAGTATAAAAACCTAAACCGAAGCTAAACAGGACGGCAACTTGTACGATCAATTTCTAAAAAAAAAAAGAAGAAGAAAGAAAGCAACCAAAAGTCACTGAAAACATGCTCACATTTTTACATTTACTCAAGTAAGAGACAGTTTGTGGCTTTGTTAATAAAAACAAACGAAATCACAAACAAATGAAGAGCATGAAGAAAAAAAAAAGAAGCAAAAGACGGAGTTAAAAATAATCTTCGTTTCCCTCTGGAGACCAAATTCTGCTGTTATTCTAATCTGACAGTAAACTATTGTGTTGACACATCTACACACAGTCAATAGTGCAAAACACAAAAATATTACATAAAGTTGCATCATTTCCACTTTAGGGTTGATAAAAATATAAGCATTGATCCATTGTTTTCTATTTACCTCAGTAATTCAGAAATGATCAGATGTGTAAATATCTATTCAGTTAAAAGAAAAGAGACGATCTAAAAGCTTCAAATCAGTAGCTTTAGTTAATGTTCTTATTTCTCATATGATTATTAAGTGACATGTCCTGCAAAAGATCAATAACAGCATCTATTTTGTTGCATAATCTAATTTGACTGCGTTTAACTTGAAAAAAAAACACAGGACTCAGCCTCTCCTGCAACAGTGTTTTCCACCAGGTGGCTCTGCTAACTGGATGCTCAGTCTCCTGTTCATGACGGCTGGCTCTGAAATCTGTAGAAGAGAGCCAGCAATTATGAATTGATTGCAGATGCTCATCATTCATTTAATTCTTAAGGGCGTGCTTAATGTCTTGCATTAAAACAGGATTATTCTTAAACTTTATGTGAGACTTCTGCAAAGTTGGGGGAAGAAATAAAAGAAGAAGCAGCCTGCTGCAGCTGATCATTGTGTATTTCAAAAGCACCTTAAGATGTAATCACTGAACCAGTGAAAGTCATTCATCATCAATTATCAGTGTCCTTGCATGTCTAACAGGTCCCAGGTCAGACCATGGTGCACACTCTGAATACAAGTGCAGGGCCCATATATCTCGCTGGAGAGGTGAGTGGCCCCTTTGTTTGGATGTAAGCTGCCTGAAACAAATAAGTAGGCCGGGCGCTAATCTCACAGAATATGCAAAGCTGCAGACACCACCGAGGTTGGAGAAAGGGGCAGAGCGCTTTGAGCTGAGTGTTTAGAAAAAGCAGGCTATTACATTTATAGCCGAGGGACCAGCTACTCTGATAGGACTGAACTGACTCCGACATGGATGAATAACAGAGAAGGAAAAGTGGATCCTGTCCGGAAAAAAAACCCTCCAACAAACTGGTGGATCCAAATAAGTAGGCACTTCATCGACTCATCGGCTAGGAGGTTGGTAAAACGCAAATCAAGCCAAGCAACTTTGGTCACTTAAGTCTGTTATCCTCAGCGAAGAAAATCTAACTGATCACCTGTTGAAGACGTGGCCAGAGCTGCTGTCAGAGTCAGTGCCGGTAAGAAACCTCCACAGCCTTGATCGCTCACATCACACTAAAACTGCAGAAATTACACCTTCTGTCTCACTGTGTCTGTTGTTTAGGTCATAGTGAGCATAATGTAAACCTCATCGTCCTGATCCCAACAGTTTTTGTTGTGACAGTGAGCCATTTTATTGTAAAACTAGCATGTACACTGTCTGCAAAACAACAACAACAAAAAAAGAAAGAAAAAGAAATGAACTACTGTAATTTCAAAAATTTTGAAAATGTAAGATAATAACATTATTGAGATGATTTAAGTGAAGGAAAACAGTTCAACTTTGTGGAAACTTGTTCTTGTTCTTTGTAAGAAGACAGATTATTTGCAGTTTTGGCCTGTTTTCTTGTGTTCATCTGCAAACGAACACTTTTCTCCTGTGATTGTACTAGATATTAGCTATAACTTAACAATAAAAGGGAAAGTCCTTAAAATAAGAGTTAAAAAAATATTTACAATTTTTAATCCTCAATATACATTTTACAGCAAATATTTGTAAAATTTTTTTATATATTTTTGCTGATTTAAATATGTAAAATAGTGTAAGTATACGGTCATACATTGTTAAACAAAGAAATAAATAAATAAATCCAGTTGCAAAAATACAGATTTTTGATGTGGACAATATTTACATGTTTGGCCTATTTTTAGGGTTAATCTGCAAACTAATACTTAAAAAAAAAAAAAAAATTGTACTTAATTTTATCTGTAATGTAACAAAACTAAGAAAATCTGTAAAATGATGATTTAAATACCGTAAAAATAGTGCAGCTGTACAGTCATACATGATGAAAGAACAAATTAAAATTCATATTCAATTTCTAATTTAGATTTTATGTCCGTTTTTAAGTTAACATGTAAATTAACATGTATTTGCTGTGATTTTAGTATTTACTGTAATTTGACAAAAATCTGTAAAATATAAAATATTTTACACTTTAGCTTAGAATAGCATAATACAATTTATTCTTTCATGAAATGACATTTGATTGCTGAATGACGGCACTACATCTGCTGGAGCAGGGGTGCTGGGTGGGAATACTCATAATGTCCCATGATGAAATGTTGAAATAACACTTCTACTAATTGGATGGATAGTCCTGGAAGGCAAGGCTGAGCTGTGACTAAAAGTCACTGTAGAATGACTCCATTTAATAATTAAAGCAGGCGACACAATTATAGATTCTTCAGTGACTTAAATTAATCTATTTTAATAGGTTGCATTTGTATTACAAATTCAGATTCCTCACAACTGAGACCAGTTTTGTGGTGAAACTCCACTGGGTTGTGACAGTATGTGTGTGCTATTGCTCATTTACTGTGGTGTGGCACAGAAAAGATCCAGGGAAATATATTTTGCCATCAGGTGCATGCAAAGTGAGTAGTTAGTCTTGTTTTAGTAGTTCCTGATGCAAATAGTACAATTCGTAACTACAGCTTTGCATACATGTTTGAATAATCTCAATATTCTTTCTTGCAGAATTTAAACAAAAATTTGCAGTGAAGCAATGAACCCTACTAGCGCGCCAAAAGGATGTGGCTCCAGCATCAGCTCCATCTACTACAACCTGTGTGACCTGACCACCGTGTGGGGGGTTGTGGTGGAAGCCGTTGCCGCCGCTGGTGTGGTGACTTCCTTTGTCCTGTTTGTCATTCTCATGGCCTGCCTACCATATGTGACAGACAAAAAGAGAAAGGCTATGGTGGCCCTGCAGGCCAGCATCTTAATCTTTACATTGGGACTCTTTGGACTTACTTTTGCCTTCATTGTGGGCCGGCACTCCACCAGCTGTGCTGCTCGAAGGTTCCTGTTTGGAGTACTGTTCTCGGGGTGTCTCGCCTGCCTGGTGATGCATGGGCTGTGGCTTGCCCTGCTGCAACGGAGAGGCCGGGGGCCGAGGAGCTGGATGCTATGCCTGGGAGCTCTGGGTCTCTGGCTGGTCGAGGTGATCATCAATGCTGAATGGCTTATCATCACTGTGGTCAGGAGCCCACCCAGAGGGCTCATTGCCTCTGATATTTCCTGCAGCATTGCCAATCAGGACTTTGTGATGGCTCTCATCTATGTCATGGTTCTGCTGCTAGCTGTAGTGCTCATGGCCGTACCCTCACTAACACACAAACATAAGCAGTGGCGCCGAGATGGATCATTCATTCTAGTCACAGGGCTCCTCACCATCGCTATCTGGGTAACTTGGATTGTCATGTACATCCACGGGAACCAAGTGGTCGGGAGTCCCAGTTGGGATGATCCTACTCTGGCTGTAGGCATGGTGTCAAATGCCTGGGTGTTCCTCTTTCTCTACACAATCCCGGAAATCTGCTTGCTGACACAGGAGGACCCTGACCAGGAGCAGCCCCATGATGGGGACGTCTACCCTGCCAGGAGTCTGGTGTATGACACCATCATTAAGGAGCCGGAGCCAACCCAGCAGAACGTGTACATGGAGAACAAAGCCTTTTCTATGGACGAGCCTCCAACTGGTACAGCATAGCACATTATAATGTTTATCAATACTAATCTAGCAATGACAAGAGAAATTGCATTCAACTTAATCAGATTGGTGCTGAATTCTCAATATCAAAGCTCAAACTGAATCAACCAAGCAGATTGGATTGATGCATGTATAAATATGTAAGGAAACTTCTGACAATAGTGGCGGCACTAGACCTTGTTATGGCGCCTTATCAAAAGATAAAGTTTGATACTGATAGATTATTATTTCTGACAAAGTAGCTGTTTGTCAGCTTCTAAATATGGTCTTGATCTTGTGGCCGAGGATATTATCGAAATACACGTGAATAGCAAGTTGCATGGAGGTCAGACTGTTTACTGCAGGGACAAAACAATATAATCATTGTTCAGAACCTCAAGATATGGTTTCTATTCATCCAGGGTCTCCTTATTAGAGAAACAGAAATCTCATCTGCTTACTCTGTGTTGTGCCTTTGGCTCATATTATGACAAGATGCAATTACATTTGTCACTTACTTGAAAACAACAAACACCATATTGCAGTCGAGTCAGTAAATGATGACATTTATTTCCTTGGAAACAGCACTTATGTTGTCAGTACACCCCAAACACAGGCTTACTGAGCAGGTTTTCAGTGCAGGGCCTCAATGAGTATATCAACCAATGTTAGCCTACTGCAGATAAAGAAGGGGGCGACAAATAAAGGCAAATAAAGTGTCTTGTTAAGGCCGCCTTGTACCACCAGTACAACTTCAATGGTCCAAGACATTGATGCTCTTAGTCTCTGGAATTCTGCTGGAGTGATGCAACACCTTTTATCCAAAAAATAGTCCCTCATTTGTAGTTTTGATAATGTTCAACACATCTCCCATAGGTGTTAAACTGAGTTGAGATCTGGTGACTGCAAAGCCCATAGCATGTGATTCACATCATTTTCATCCAACCATTCAGTCACCTCTTGTGCTCCATGTATGAGAGCATTGCAACAACTTTGTAATGATTTGCAGTGACCTCTTCCACCACATGGACAAGTTGGACCCAAACCATGTCAGCAAAATGCTTCCCACAGCAAACCAGAGCCACCAGAACCCCTCACTTTAGGGGCCACAAGTTCTGTTTTAATTTATCACACATCTTTATATTGTTGTCAGTGTATACTGTGACCATGTACATACACTATCACATATTTAAAGGGGATAATAGATACTACAGTGTGATTGTCCAGGCATCCTTTGTTATATTTCAGTTTTTCATATCTATTTTGATATAGACCTTATGCTAAGTGTGATCTAAAACCAAAAACGTTATCTAATAATTAACCAAACAATGACCTTTTTTTTTGTTACCCTCACCATCTGTTTACCAGTACCAACAAAGCCGGTGTCTCCATATGGGGCTTACAATGGTCAGTTGCGAAGTTGTGTATACCAGCCCACCGAACTAGCCTTGATTGCCAAAGGTCTGACAAAGGTGAGTGTGGTAATGCTGTTTTACACCACGAAACAGCTCCTCTTTACCTCCCATCTGAAATAATCACTTGTATGCATGCTCCTACAGATGGACCAAGACACGATAATGCTTCGAACAACACCCCCGTCTCTGAATCCAGGAAGTAGCAGCTCCCTGACTCGTTCAGTTGAGTCCTTAGCACCATAAGGACTGTCAGAGGCTGGCAGACTGAGTCAAGAGCACCTTGTCACCTACACACTCGGTTGTTACAGCAGTGAAATAAATATCGACTGGGGGTTTGTTCTCAAGAGTTCCTAGTATCAGCTGTTTTACGTCACAATTTCTCTTCCTTGTCAAGATACTTAAAATAGCAATACCAATTGAATCTACAGCAATTTGTAGTAATGTGACCAAGTTCCTCTCACAAACTACTTCTTTTACTACATTCCTCTGATACTGTAGGGCCAAGTGTTGCACATACAAGATTGTAATAACTGACAAACAGCGGAGATGGGACGACATCTAACGGGTTTATTCCATCTCAAATCATCAGGGGCCTTCTGCTCGGCTGTCTCCGATTTAGTTTAAACTTTTTTATGAGGATAATTAAAATGAGGGGCTGCAAGGTGGCGCAGTTGGTTAGCACTGTTGCCTCGCAGCAAGAAGGTTGCCGGTTCGCATCCCTGCGTGGAGTTTGCATGTTCTCCCCGTGCAGCGTGGGTTCTCTCTGGGTTCTACGGCTTCCTCCCACAAGGTCCAAAAACATGCTGAGGTTAATTGGTGATTCTAAATTATCCGTAGGTGTGAATGTGGGTGTGCTTGGTTGTCTGTCTCTAAGTGTGGCCCAGCGATGGACTGGTGACCTGTCCAGGGTGTCCCCTGCCTTCGCCCTAAGTTGGCTGGGATATGCTCCAGGCCCCCCGTGACCCTAATGAGGATTAAGCGGTGTATTGATAATGGATGGGATGGATTTGTGAAAATATTAGGTGATTTAGATTTAGAAATCTTATTAAGAATCTGCAATACCGGACAAGCAGGTCAAGTCGTCTGTGATTATGGGTGAAATGAACTGGAATGGAAAATGGAAGGATCAAGAAAAGTCTCATTTTTAGGCACACATCACCACACAAAAAAGGTATGTCAGGAATTACTTATTCTATCAAACTAAAATGTAACAACTACCTAGCATATATATGTGTGTGTGTTTTAATAAGCTATAAAAATATGAGGCCAATCAGAGATGGTTGAGCAGAATTTGTTCTAGGAGTTGGACGATTTGAGATGGAATAATCCTGAGGCTATGTTGTGGCTCTGCTTACCTTCTAGCTATGAGAAAGACCAAAAACTTTTCTGTTTTTGTTGTTCTGATTTTTTAAAAATCTAAATCCGAAGTTAAGCAATGTATTTAACTTCTAGGTCACGTTACTAAAGGTAGGTTGATGACGGACAAACAGTAGACAAGAATCCAATCCAGAGAATTTATATAACAGACTAGCCTCAGTTGTGTGCAGTGTAAAGTAAAAATAAACTTAGTCGAAAGTGTGACTATATACGATTCTTTTTATCCACAGAAATCTGCTGCCTGTTATTTGTTCAAAACTACGTAACATGCTTTGTTCACTTGTGAAATTATGTTGTGATTCTCTGAAAGCCATATGATTTTGTAGTATTTTGGATTTTTAAAAGTGTAATGTTATGTTAAGGTATAAGTTATTAAACCTATAAAGGTTATGTAAATCCTGTGCGGCTGTTGGCTCTTTGGATAATAAAGCTCATAAGGAGAGCAATGTGGGATACTGAAAGAGGAAGTGTCACAACGATTACCACGCACGCTGCACCGAGCAGTCATTTACATAAGTTTCACCTGGAGGTGCCGCATGCTGGGACTGGCCCTCCTACTGTGATCTATGGCTTTATACTGCTACAAGGAAGAAGAAAACTATTTTGGGTGGTACTGACTGATGTTGTTGTGATGTTGCTGGACCCAAATAGCAAAATCTAACAATCAATGTGACATGCTTTGTTTAAATGTAGGGCTGTAGTAATCCTATAACTACTGAGTGCATGTTCTTACATATGTAGTCCATGTAAACAAAAAAAAAAGTTTTAAACAAATTAGCGTTTACAACTGTTTTGACTAACACCGAGTTCTCCTCCTTCTCTTAAAATCATTTACATATAATTTGTCAAACACACACACACACACACACTTTAAAGAGCTTCAAAGTGAGCTGTGGCTGCCTAGCAGCAGCAGCAGCAGGCACAATCGGCTCTCTCCTAATTAGTCCCACCATCCTGTACTGACAGCAGCCATGAGCACTTGCTTAGAAAAGAAATTGCTCACAAACTGGAAATCAGACAGCACAGAATTGTACTACAGGACGTGTGCACAAATGTTGAGGTTGTGTTTTGTCATGCCTCAGCCTTTGATCCCTTTGCAAAAACACATGCAGGTAGGCAGTGCACCTTGAAAACAAGCTGATGGCAAACAAAGGAAAAGTTGTATCCAGATTTAAACAAAAAGAGAATTCAGACATCATTTATTTTTATTTCCAATAAATCCTGCTTCTTTGCTTGGTAAGTATTAAGATCACTGACCCAGTTAGCTTTAAACTGACAGAAAACAGAGGCTGTCCCAGCAGAGCGTTGCTCATCTCATACTGGGCAACTGGTACGGTGTCACTCTGCAGAAAAGGCATTTCTCATTACATTTTGAGTGTAATACATAGAAACTCCTGGTCTATTGCATGAGCTGAAGTCAAAAGCAGCATCTTTGCCCCTATAGTCTGAATCGATGTCTTGCAGACAGGTGGTTACATGACCAATGGTGGAGGTGCTGAGCTCAGGGGAGTCAGCTCTCCCAATCACCAGCAGCTGTTCCCACTTAATACATTTCCTTGTCACTGTGACAACCCTCAGAGGACAAACACAGATGAAAAAAAAAAAAGACTGAGGGTTTTACCAGTCAGGCTGATTAAATAGAAATGACTGAACTCGCAGACCAGACGATTATTACAAGGTAATACCATCTGCTGATATCGTTCAGTTGATCACTATTGCAGAAACATTAACAACATAATGTTTGTTTTATAGATGCAGGCTTCTTTGAATGATTAAGTTGTCAAACAGCACATCTGCATTGGTACGGTTTGTCTCAGAGACCAATATGTAACAAAGGCCTTGTTCATGAGGGTAAACCTTTTAGGGATTACAAAAGTAAATAGCTGTGCCAGGCTCTAATAAGTGTTCCGCATTCAACAAGGCTAATGTGATTTATTTATCCCAAGACTCAGGCTCTCCGAGAGGCACAAACGGAAATATGATCTGACCATTTTAAAAAATAAAATTGCCAAAATTTCAGATGTTTATTCTTGTTGCTGAGGTAAAAGTTTTTTTGGGATCTTGAAAACATCAGCCAGGAAAACACAATCAGACGATGAACATGTGGCTGAAAACTCTGTAAAGCTACTAAACAAGCCAGGTGGTGGCTATACAGGTCGCTGTCTCATTATCTCCAGTCAAGAATGAACGTTCAACTTCAGTTTTTCAGGCAATATGAATAAAAAGTTCATATTAATTAAAAGGGAAAATCAGGAAAAATGAGACAACTTGGAAAACCGTCTTCTGATGAGGACCATGTGCGATAATCAACAACAGCTAATAAATACGTTTTTTTTTCCCCCTAATTTCTTTACATTTAGTATGTAAATTGTCATTTACACTCATTGAATAGAGACTGACATGTGGTTAAAAAACAAAACATCAATCAGCAATAGAGTTTCATGTATAATATGGCACGATGTGTCACTAACAATACGTTTTATTGGGGATGTTCAGTCTGCTCCACACTAACAGCATAAAACCAACTTTCTACACAAGGACTGCCATCTAGTGGAAGCACAGGTGGGTTTCTCTTTTCCTTGACATAACCCTAATTTTAATGTCCATCACATCCCAAATTCAACATTTACATAATGTAAATGCTTGCCACGGAACATCCAACACAGTTACAGGGATGAGTAGTCATCAAACGCTACCTGCCCGTAGTTGTGTGTGATCATGTTTCAGAAGGCACTTCAAGAGAAACATGAAAATGTCCTGTCCTCTTATGAACACGCAAGTAGCAGGTGAATGTGGTTTGCTACTTACCTCATGCAGTGACTTGTGAATACAAATGTTTGTGTCTTTCCCCGATTGCTAGCACATTTGTGGAAAGCTCCCCACAAAAGTTCCAAAATTTCATAACACACACACAGTCTGCCGGTGATGATCAAGTCAGTTTGTGAACATCACTGCAGTCACTGGTGATGACTGCAGCTCGGTAATCGTTCCTTCACTTTAGTGGCATTAGAAGTCACTGAGGGTTCTTGAGTTTTTCCACATTAGCAGTCCTGGCCTCATGCTGCTGCTGTTTCTGTTTCTTGAGTAGACGGTAGGCCTCCACTGCTCGCAGCCTCTCCTCCTCCATGATCCTCTGTCTGGCCATGGAGGGCTTAGCTGTGGAGGCTGCAGTGTGGCCCAGCAGAGAGTTGAGAAGCAGCTCTTTTGCTGCCTTCTGGAGAATATAGATGGACAAGAAAAGCCACAGTTAATCGCTTAACACTGGGAGTGATGCGATGTGATATACTCACTGCATAGCATGGTTACCTGAGGTTTGAGCTGAGCTTTCCTGGGTTTGGCGCTGAAAGATGGTGGAGCCATTGAAACTTCACCAAAAGGAACAGTGTCTACAAAACAAAAAGCAACATTTGAGTACATAAATATCTTTATGATAATTTAAGTTCGACATGTTCAGCTGCCTTAATTCTAAATTATTAGCCCTTTGGAGCAGCTCAACTGGCTTTTCTGCTGAAGACAATGCTAGCATGAGAAGGAACACTGTGGGATGTTAATTGTCAGTGCCAATTGCTTCGTCTTCTGACTTTCCCCCAAATGCCATTTTGACAACTACAGCAAATTCACAGACTCCAAATTATTTTTGAAAATATTGTCCTGATACTGCTGGTGTAAAATTCACTGGAAAGGCCCAAGAACAATACGCCTGTCTGACAAAATCTGACCCACAACTGTCTGCTTGCAGTTGCAAACACTGTGAAACACAATGAAACTTAAACGCAGCACAATTTTTGGCCAATCCAGCTGAATTGCTGGTTACCTTTTATCCTTTGATAAGGAAAATAATCCAGAGAAAAACATGCATGCCTTACCTACAAACATCTCTTTCTCCATTTTGGTCTCTTGTCTGTCCAACTTTTTCTGATGAAGCTTCTGCAATCTCAATTTATCGTGCCTGTAGCAAGAGCACAAAGACAAAAAAAACAAAACACGGAAGTATTATATGTATAATCCAAGAATCAATTGTACCACTACTTTACTGTACTTTTTTCTGTCATTCAAACTGCATTCTGAGTTTTATCATTTCTATCTTTAGTGTTAAGCATCTTGGAAACTATAAAAGCTGCATATTATTGTCTCAACATGTTTTAAAAGAAAAGACTTGTGCATTCAGACTTAAAAGGAAATATGTGTGCCACAAGCAACGTGTTTATGAAGCTGGGCTTTGGCTGGAGGTCAACATGTACTCACTCCTTCTTCTTGTCAGACTTGCCCTTGCCTGCAGGTTTCTCTTGTTTGTCTGCATCCAGCTCCGGCTTTCTGTCCACTTGGTTCTTGGTGAGGAAGAGGACGTGTTTTGCCTCATTGTTCATTCGCTGCAAGTATGCTTTCACACTCTCCTTCTTTTTCCTCTTGAAGTGTGGGACAGGGATGTCTCCGTCCTGGGCATCCTCCGGCTTACTGTTGTGTAAAATGGCTAAAGAGGCAGGAGTTTATTTTACTAGTTAGAAACAAAATCACAACAGCATACAAAGTCATGTAGAAACGTGTCTATACTCACCCGCTTTTAGCTTTTTGGACTTTTTGGATCCTGTTTTCATCCTGTCTTTGCTCTTGATTATCTCTCGGAGCTTGAAGGGGATGTGTTCGAGGTGGTCCTCTTGTTTAGCCTTCTTGGTTTTGTCCTCTTGTTTAGCCTTCTTATTTTTACCCTCTCCTCTCAGCTTCCTGTCATTAAAGTTCAGACACACAGCAGTACAGAAACGATGGGTAAGGTGAATAAAGGTAAGCTTTTGAATACATTTGATGACAGGCACATTTCCTCACCACTTCTAACGAGCTGAGTCTGGCTCTGAGAGCTCCAAAGTCACTAATAACAACTAGCCCGTGTTGCTAGCTAGCTAGCTAGCTGAAGTAGCACCTTTCCTTTTACACGTTAGCTTCTCGGCGTTACCTTGGCTGTTGTCCAGCTTTGCCTGCTTGCTTCCCGGACTCGTTCATGTTGTTCTTCTTATTCTTGGCCATAGTTGAACACTTTGTATCAGGACATTACCGAACTAAACAAGAGACACGTGCAGCAGCCAGCGTGCACACAGCAGCCTCTAAGCACCAGCGTCAGCCTGAGCAGGGAGAAGACAGGAGGTCTCACTCTGGGGCTTTTATCGGCTACTGAAGCTGTTGGCGGTTTGTTTTCCAAGAGCATAGAAAGCATTTTTGTGCAAAATTTAATTATAAATACATTAAAAACTCATATGAAAAAAGACCATCAAGATCCCTCAGGCCTCCCCAGTTTAGATCTCAGGGCGATTTGTTTTTGCATCCTGGGGACATGACTTATTTTCTTGTAGATCACAATAAAAATTGTGTGCACACATGAGAAAAAAAGATATATACCTTTAGGCTCTCCAAGATCCACACTTTCAAAGTTTCTTAATACCTTTAAGAGCAGTTCCAACTCAAGTGACAGCCTGATGTTGAGACTTTTGTACCCTTTGAAGGGGACCTCCGTATAACTGACTGAATTTGCCTCACATTTTCAGAAAGAAAAAAAAACTTTGGCCTGAGTGAGGCACTGTCCACAAACGATCTTTAATGTAATGAGCATCGTAATTGGTTAAACGGACTGTTGCTCCCACTTGCCCCCGCCAGAGGGCATCAACACACCAGCTTTGGGACTATTTATTTGACGATCCAGACCATAGACTGTAAAGGAAAGAATTTTGATCATCCTAACTGGCCTAAAACAGGAAAAGTTTAGTCACATTTTATGTCAGACAGTGAGAAAAAAAAGGTTATATGTCTTTTTAGACAGTGTATGTAAACTTCTGGTTTCAACTGTAGAAGTGAACTTATACAGTATCAACTGTATTCTTCTTCTTCTTCTTCTTCTTCTGGTGCTGCTGCGTCTCCATCTTCTTCTTCTTCTTTGGTGTCCAACCACCACCTACTGGACTGGACCTGCTACGGATGACTGGCAATAAAAGTTAAACAAAATGTAAAAGTTTTTTAACAGAAAGTTTTTGGGTTTTTTTTGTAAATCTGTGACGTCACTAACACTGACGTCACATAACATGCACGTTGACATCACAACACACATTGTGACATCGCAATAACATACATCGTGACATCACAACATGCACTGTGATATCACAAGTGATTCTATAGAACGCTAAAAACTTCTATAAAATTCGAAATGATTCCATAGAATTTGAAATAATTCCATAGAACTCGAAACGATTCTATAGAACTCTAAATGATTCCATAGAATTCTAAATAATTCTATAGAACTCGAAGCAATTCCATAGAACTTTAACTAATTCTATAGAAATTCTAGATGATTCCATAGAATTTTGAGTGACTATATAGAATTCTAAATGATTCTATAGAACCCTAATAAAAATCTATAGAATTCTAAATGATTCTATAGAATTCTAAATGACTCCATAGAACCCTAAAAAAAAATCTCTAGAATTCTAAATGATTCCACAGAACCCTAAAAAATCCCAGTGTTTAGAATTCTATAGAATCAGTCAGAATTCTATGGAATCATTTAAAGTTCTATGGAATCATTTAGAATTCTATAGAATCATCCCTGAACACGGATCAATAGATTAAGTGTCATGACTATTTCACAATGAAAGGCATATTTAAAACTAAACAGGAAGTAACTAAAAGGACACGAGACCTATACAGACACAAGACTCTGTCCCAACAGTAAAACAAAGTGAAATCTGATTCTGAAGAAGAATATGAGATAGAAACATAGAGAAACAGGTGTTACTGAGGTAAAAAAACAAAAACAAAAAACGTACTTCATGAGCCTAAACAAAATCTGGTTATTCAAATGCATATTAATTCTTTTTGATACACAGACATAAGTTTTCTTGAACTTCTCTGTTTTTGTGGCCCACAGTAATTCATGTGACTGGACGAAAAGCAAACTACCTCCTGCCTTTTATACTGTGGTAGTGTATTTTGCTGAGTTAATGAGTTGCACATCCACTTCATTGGTGTTCTGTGCTGTTGTGAAACTGTCTAAATAGAAAAAAAAATGAGAGAAAATCTAAAATCTAGTTATCCAGATGGATGACAGCCTCTGTTACACTGACAGTAGAAGCAGCATATATTTTTCATGACACAGGGCAGGTGGAGCCATAACACAGCAACAACAACAATCATCTAAACTGAAGGTGTTGTATAAGGAAAACATAGAGGCCAGTGTGTGTTGAAGCTATTATCAGATATATGCAATGATAAGCACAGCTGGAGCAGAACACCACTGAAACCTGGAAGCACCAATCAAACATTAATGCTTAAAGAGCTTTTCTTGAATCAAACATTAATGCCTGAACAGCTTTTCTTCTTTAAGCCCAACATTATTCAGACACATTTTAATTAATAGTGATTTTTATTTGACCTGTGACTTTATTTTGGTTGAAAAAAGTTTTTAAAACAGCTAAATTCTAACTTTGGTGGAGCATATAGAGCCATGAAAAAACAACAATACTTTCATTCACATCTGTAGACAAAAGATAACATCATTTCCAGCGCTGAGTCACGTGGGGAGGCTGGATCACATTCAGTCAGATAATCCTGAACTGACTCTAAGAGCTGCAGACATGAATCCAGGTGTGCTGCTGCTGTTTTTCGCAGGTAAATGCTCTTTTATTCGTTATTGTAATGAACAAGTTCGTTGGCTCCGAATTGTTTCACTTTACTGCGTTCAGCTGTGATGTTTTATAGAAGTATAGAAATAAATCACAGGTGAGACTTTTTCTATCTAGTGTTCCGTTATATATTGTTCTATATCTATATTCCATATATATATTATGTAGATATCATAAAAACGCTGTTTTACGGGTTTTGTCAGTGAAAGTTGACGACAAACATTCACTGTGGACTTATTTTTTTATTTTTATTTATTTTAAGACCGCAGACGAAAGTGAAACTAAATTACAAAAGTAGTATTTTAAAGCAAGAAAGTGTTGCTTTCAAGATGATTCAATTAATAAGCTCATAAATGACTGTATGTTTTATCCACATTTGCAGAGTTTTAGTGTGAAGTCCGTGTGTTGTTGTTGTTGTTGTTGTTATTGTTGTTTTCCTTCCAGAAACCGTACAGGTAATAACGATAATAAAAGTAGAAATAAGCAGGTATTCAGTTATTCAGTGATAAATCCGACACATTAAAGTAAGTAAAGCTGTTTTTTCGCGAACTAGTTTTGGTTTTGTGCTCACGTTCAAAAGCAGGAAATGGAACACAAACGTAATCTTGATATTTAATCGCATGACGTCTCCGTGGACACATTGGGTCAGTCTGCAGGCTGCAACACGAGCCTCGTTTTATATTTCTTTTAACAATGCTCGCCGAATTAACTGTTAAGAATTAGTCTTTGCTGTGTACCGCTGAATGTACTGATATCTGCCAATGAACTACTTTGAGGCTGAAAAAATCCTAAAAATGTGCAGATTTTCAGGCAAGCTCTGAAGCCAGCTCTCACTGCTCCAGACAGGCAGAGTCAAAGTCACACTATGATGCTGAAATCTCACTCTGATATCCTTTGGTTTATTATTTTTTGACAGCAAAAGCTACTAATAATCTGGTGGGCACAGACAAACACAGTTTTAGTTTTTAGGGCGACCACCCTTCACAACAGAGGGGATAAAGTTTATCATGATTTCAAAACTGTGATGAAAATTTACCAAACTACAGCTACGCATGTTCCAGTAAATTATGTTTTCATCGTTATTTTGCAGTATTCAGTTACTTTAATGATCAGAGATGTCCCGTTCTGCTGTTCATCCAAACACACACTAACGTCACTACTGCATATGTCCTGCTGTGAAACTGCAATCTCCCAAATTTAAAAAAAAAACAACTGGATTTGACATTTAAAAAGAATGTGACTTTAATAAATGCACCAGACTTTTATATAACATCCAGCTGTGATGGAGCTGGGGATGTAACTGTAACTGCAGCTGATAAACTGTTTGGTTCTGATCAATCATGTCTCCATGTTGGTGAGAATACACCATTCAAAATATTTAATGACCTCTCTGTTTTGTTGTGTATTGCGTAATTTTTTTTTGAGACGTCCATATGGATCCTGCTGCTGTTGATGTTCAGGTAATTGTTAAGCTCAAAGGAAAGACTCCTTAAAGCTGGAAGCAACAAACTGAACTCCAGCTTTCCACATTCATTACTGGTGGGTGTTGTAATCTGACCGGACTCATGTTAATAACAGTAGCTAAAGTTTACTGTTAATAAACTTAGAGGAAAGACTCCTACAAATAACTAAAAGCAACAATTTAAACTCCAGCTCCTGTTAGTTAAAACCTTGATTAAGTCCTTGTTGGTTAGTGTTGTAATCTCACCTGACTCACATTAATAGATGCAGCTAATGTTGATTATTATTTTCTTAGCTCAGAGGAAGGACTCCTACAAACAGGTGGAAGCAACAAACTCAACTTCGGCCCCTGTTAACGCTTTAAGCTCTGTGTCGCCCCTTTTTCAACCAAAGCCATGGGCTGGACAGCTGATTGGTTGCTGCCACACATGTCCGATAGAGTCTTCTAATGCTGCTTTCACTTGCATTTGAACACCAGTTGCATTCCCTGAAACTTGGACATCAGAGATTCAGTGAATGACCTATCAGATCGGGGGTGGCCAATGAGAGTTCAGGAACTGGCTGTGGCCTCCTTTATCGCCATCAGAGGCACCTCTGAAGTGGTTCCACTGAATCACTGATCCAGTGGTTCACCACAAAAACATAACTGCTCCAGTTATTTAGGCGTATTTTGATTGTTGACTAAAAGGAGGAATGCTTCACATTGTTATGTATTCATACATCGTTTACATACATCTTCCTTTCAGGCTTTGCATTTGGTGAAGAACCACCAGTAACGAAGCGGGATGGAGAGACTGTGACCTTACATCTGAACCAAACAGCGCATCAGTCTAAGGACTATCTGTGGACCTATGGCCAGCATCAACCGGTTTTAGCAATAACCATTGTCACCAATGGACAAATCACTCTTGTCAACGGGACCAGATTTGGAAACAGGCTACAAACAAATATAGAAACGGCGTCAATCACCATCTCTAACCTCACCGTCAATGACAGTGGCATATTTCTGGTTCAGGTTCTCACAGAAACAGGAACCCTGCTCCAAAGATTTAACCTAACTGTCCACGGTAAGACAACCTTTTACTGCCTATAATAATATTCATATCACTTTATTAAAACGTTTTTGAAGCAAGTGGTTTTCTTGCTTTGTAAATATATTAGTAACATAGTATCTGTGATTTTTCCAGATAATACAGTTATTAATGTTAATGTTCTGGACGGGAACAACGTCACTCTGGATCCTGGAATAAAAGAGCTACAGAAACACCATACTGTGAAGTGGACTAAGGGTCGAGACTTTGTTGGAACACTGATCGCTCAGTGGAAGGACTTCAAGACTTTCATCAATGAAACCTTTAAGGATGTTCTGCAGCTGAACGAGCACACTGGAGCTCTCACCTTTACCAGCGTGACAAGAGACCTGGCTGGGTACTACTGCGTGAAGATGCTGATTGGAAGCGAACTGTACATCCTGAGGCAGTATTTCATCACGGTCTATGGTGGGTGTTCTACAAGGACCATTTTACATGTCGGTCTCGTTCAGTGTGAACTAAACGAAAACCTTCCTCAACCTGAGGCTGTGTTCAGCTTGTTTATTGCTCAGTAGCTATAAAACCTCTGAAGTCCCAAGAATGCTCTGAGAAAGTTCTGCAAAGTTGTACTCATGTTTTCAGTGAGAACATTTCTTTTAGTTCCCAGAATATTCACCCCAAAGGTAGAAAACCTAAAGATGTTCTAAAAATGTTTGGTGATAACATGTTAGAGTGTTGTGCTCCAACATGCTCAAAACTGAACGTTGCACTGAGAACATTGTCCCTTTTTTGTTATCCCGGAACGCTGCGGAACATTTTGGGAATGTTTAATAGATTCTATAAGTAATAGTATATTCTATAACGTGTTCCTCAACAATATCCCCAACACATCCTCAGAACATTACAGGATTACGGAACATTACAGAATGTTCCTCTTTTGTTAATATATTGCAGTACAGGAACGTCTTTTAAAGGACGTTCTGGCAACATCTGGAAAACATTTTTTGAATGTTTGAGAAGGTTTTTCCTGTGTTATGATGGAACGTTCTATAGCAGAACACTCTATAATGCGTTCCGTCAACTACAAGGCTAAATGTTCTACCTGTAATACATAGCAATACAGGAATGCCATTTGTTATCACTGAGGGAACATTTTGTAGAATAAACCTCTATGTTCCACCCTAAATAAATTATATTACAGGAACATTTTAAAACATTCTGCATAAAGAACATTCTGATAGAAGATATCAACTGGAGAACATTTTTTAATGTTGGTAAAGAACATGCTTCCTTTGTTATCGTGGAACGTTGTCAGAATTTTTTTATAGGAGAACGTTCTACATTCGTTCCCTCAACAACAAGGCTAAATATTCCACCCCAATATATCACATTACAGGAGTCTTACAAAGAACGTTCTGTCATCTGACGTCATAATAACATCTTGAAATATAATAAACCTTGTCAAAGGAATAAAATAACTGCATAAAAAAATGTTCTGTCATCTTAGGTCTTGGTAGGAAACGTTCCTCCTTCATTACAATGAAACATTGTGAGAATGTTTTATAGAAGAATGTGCCGTTTTGTGTTCTGTTAACAACAAGACTGAAGTTCCACCTTTATTATATCACAGTACAGGAACTCTATAAGATGCATAATACTGTGGAAGATTGTGGGAATGTTTTTATTTTACATTCTATTATGTGTTTCCTCAACAAGAACACCAAAATGTTGTCAGAACATTACAGGCACAATGTCCTACTTTAGCTAATGTATCACAGTACAGAAACGCCTCTTAAAGGAACATTCTGCCATCTGAGGCGTCGATATCATTTAGAAAACATTTTGTGAATCTTCCTCTTTCTTTTGTTATGACGGAACATGATCTTTGTTACTGACAATGTTCTCTAAATGTTGACAATAAAACAGCACATTACATTTCTGAAATTAAAACATTCCTGAAATGTTCTTTTAACATTTGATTGAAAAAAATAAAAAAAAAATTACAATAAGAACTTGTAGGTAATATTAGCTAATCTTGTGGGAATGTTCTCTGCCAGCTGGTCCAGTGATTTTAGAATATTCAGGAGGCAACATTTTCAGCCAAATGTCAACAACAATAAAAGCGTTGACGCCATAAAGAACCAGGAAATGAATGTGACGCCTATCTGATTTTGTGACCTGACACCTTCCTCATTTCATGCCTCTTCACATGACTTTTCTTTGTTGCAGAACTTGTTCCCAAACCACACATCACACCAGCAAACGCAAGCATCACATATCAGCTGGCAAATGATGGGATCTGTTATGCCATTTGCTCAGTGAGGAATGCGCCTGAAGTTACCTTGTCCTGGTACAAAGAAGAGAAGAAGTTGAATGAGAGCCGCGACCCAGACATCTCCGTCAACCTGACGCTGCCTCTGCAGATCCAGAGTCAGCCTGAAGGCATCTACATCTGCAGAGCAGCGAACCCTGTCAGTGAGGAAACAGCATCGCTCAACTCCACACAGTGGTGTCCACCTCACCGCTCAGGTACGCTGCCCTGTCTGACCAGGACTTCATACTTCTGTTCAGATTACTGATGGATCGTTCTGCATAAGCATCAGTGCAACACACCTGACTCAAATGAATGGATCTCCAACAGCTTGTTGTCAAGTTCTACACAAGTCTGTTGAGGATCCATTGATTTGAGTCAAGTGTGTTGCAGTACGGAAACGTCTAAAACCTGCAGGACAGTAGCTCATGGGGACCGGAGTTGGAGATCCCCGGTCTAGAACTTGTTCTGGCCAACCACCATCACACATGCTGATATGAGCGTAATAAGTTTACCCAGAATGCACTTTTTAAAGTTTTCTCTGGTGAATGATCAGAAACCAGAAACACATCCAGAGTACCAATGATTGTTTCTGTGACTCTATGTCACAGACATTAAACTGCTGCAGTCTGACTGCTCACACTATGACACATCCCATAATACTGATGCTCACAGCTGGTTACAGAGGACATGAACAGAAACCAGATCCAGTGTTCAGACCGTGACACCTGGATGGATGTAAAACTGACCTGGTGTCAGTTCTTACCAGAACTTAAATGCATTTTGTCGTGTAGTTTTACAACCTCATAGTTGGAATTCAGATTTTTCAGTTTCCTAGTTAAAACACTTCTCACATGTTGTATGTCCTCTGAAAGAGTTATTGATCAGTGTAATTATTGGTCCTGTTTATGCAGGGTGAACTGTGCAATACCAAAACGACTAACTTCAGCAGAGACCCACTTCATTTTGTTAATTCATTAACCACTGATGCCTCACATTAGCTTTAACTGAGCTGCACTTTGTACATAAGAACTGTAGTTCATGTCTGGGTCATCATCATGTTTCTGAACAATCAGAGCTTGAACCAAAGATGAAATCTAACACTTTCATTCATTTACAGATCATAAAACCTTATTTTTGATTGTTGGGGCCGTGACTGTTGGACTTCTTGCAGTGTCTCTTCTTGCAGTGCTTTGTACATTGGGGATACGCTGCAGAGCAAAAGACAACAGTGGAGCACCCAGTATGTGAATGCACTGCATTTCTATCACTTGCTGTTAATCTTTATTGCTGTTTAGCCGTATGTTGTCTTTATTTTTAATCTGGTATTTCTAATCTAGATTGTTGTGGGACGGTGGAAATGCGACAAGTGACATCACCACAGGACAACGGTGGCTCGCAGGTAACTAATCATAGACTTCTATCTGTGCATCAAAATCAGATACAGGCAGATACACGAATTATGCCGTCTTAAAAAGCTGGTTCGGATATTTTATAGATATAGAGAGATTTATAGAAATAGAAAATCAAGCACAAGGATTTATTTCCAAATCATTTCCAGAATGGTATTTTTCTTTTAGCTGGAGCACAAAAAAACATCTTTGTGCTCAGCTACATCTAAAGTTTTGGGTAAATGATGATATTTAATGCTGAAAAAAACCCCAAACAAAACAAAAACATGCATATGATGATCTTCTTTCAGGACAGTGGTGAACGTCTCCTTGGTTCGACTGGGAATCAGTGAAGATCCTTCTGGTACTTTTCCTTCCAGTCACACCTCTCGTACTTGCTGCTCTCCTCTTGCATTTAGAGAATATAAGTGGTTGCGAGTGTTGGTCTCCACTGAAGCAAAACCAGACAGTTCCATCTGAAATCTGGCTAAAGATGCACAAAATCTGCTTTTCTGCGTAGTTCATATGGTCCAATTTGTTGTGCAGGTTCATGATCAGTTTATTTTTTTTAAACAAAAGTTTATTTTTGAACATCAGCATCAGTTAAAGACGGTCCAAACCATCTGGTATGACATGTTTGGTGTCTACAGGAACAATTCTGCTGCTTAAATCCTTGTAGCGACTTCATGAATAACTAAAGAGTGCTGAGAGGATGAAGTTGGGCCTAGCTCTTTGTTCGACACGCTGTACAAAAGATTCGCTGATATCCAAATACCTTTCAAAAGTTTAATAAGGAAAAAGGTTAACTTAATATAACGTGCACAAAATATAATGAAATGAATCTCACAACGATCAAGCTTGCAGTCAACAAAAAATACGGCATCCCACTCACCCTCTCCTTCACCAACTGGTGAGCAGGTACCTAAATAAGCTTCACCACCATGTGACCAGCTCCCAACAAATAATCAGAAATATACAAATAACTAACCATAATAATACCAAACAATACTTAACATTAATATGAATCATGTCAAAATATTATGAGTAATATAAAATCAATCTCTTTATATTTCATCTTATTCATGGTTCCTACAATCCTTTTCTGTTAATATGCTGCTCAGAGGGACTCCTTTGGTTTGTTGGGTTTTCATGGGTATTTTTGTAGAGTCTGTAATGCACTGTATACACAGTATATACTGTAATGTATATAATTTGCAATAATTTTTAAAATAATTTTTAACTGTAATATTCACACAAAGATGAAAGACAAAATCCAGGCATAAAATGTAAATTAAATTTAGACGAAATTACTCAAATGAGACAAAACAACAACGCTGAGACAACAACAACGAATGAGACATAAAACGAAAAAAAAAGAAAAAGAAGATAGCACACCAAAAATTGACAAATTGACAAAAAAAGGAGGGAACAACACAACCTGAGACACAAAACAACAACAAAAAACTGACACAAAATGACAATAACATTCTTGCTTATTTCTGTCTAGATTTTATTGGTTACATTTTAGTGCAGGTGATGCGTCTCTGCATTAAAGTTTTCCTCTGTCAGTAATGGAATGCATTTCCTCGTGTTGACCAGCAGGAGGCGCAGCCAGCCATGAAGCAAAACTGTGGAAATGAGGCGTTTTGTCATAAAGATGTAAATGTTTAAAATGTCTGAATGGTTTGATGTTCAGTGGAGGATGCTGAGGCTGTCTTTAGTCATTAAACTGTAATTTTATATATATTTTCTTTGTACTTTTGTAACATATCCTCACCTTGATCCCGCATTCTGTTTTTATAATGTGCAGTGAAAACACTTCGTATCAGCAGTGTTACGTGCCAGAGGGGTGTGTGTGTGTGTGTGTGTGTGTGTGTGTGTGTGTGTGTGAAAGCTGACTGCCACCTCTCAAGCTGGACAATCAGCTGTGGTGTGTTGCAGCATAAAAACCAGGCCCAGTATCAGATCAAGAGAGCTGCTGTTGTGACTGCATGGTGCTTTGTCTGAGAGACTCGTGGTTTACTTACTAGAAACGTGGCTGTACATTTCTGTGGTGGTGAGGTTGGGATGTTAGGTAAGTTGGGTACCCTACACTTTTCAGCACGTAGGAAAACTTTTGTTATACACACCAGGGTTATTGGTTGGTGCCACCTATGTATTTATTGCAAGGCTTGGTTTGTAGAAAAGTTAGTTAGGTCTTTTGTTTGGGTTTATTTTGTTACAGAAGAGTTAGTCAGGCCTTGTTTTGTTTTCTCATTTTTAATTGTTTGACACCACCACTTTGTCCCATTCCTCCCACTTCTTTTTGTAAACTTTTGTGCACCTTTTTTCGTTGAAGCACTGTTGAAATAAAACTCCAGTTTTTGTGTGCACCTCACAATGACTCCTGCATTCCTTTTGGTTGGTGTGTTGCTTTCCTCTTAAGAGGGGATGTGACAGGAGACATGAACAGGATTTTACTGAACAAAGGTCACCCAGAAAATGTTGTCACAGCAAAAGCCTATTAAAAAAAAGCCACTTTTTCTAATTGAATATATATTTTTTTTGCAGCTTTAAGTTGTACAGATGTAACAGCCTTTAGTATCAATAAAATATGAAATGATTTGCACTGATAACTCACTTCAGTTGTATGCTGTGTTTTAGCATCTTCCCCTACACTTGTGCAAGAATTAAACAATAAATCTGGTGGAAAAATACAGATACCTTTTATAATAACTTGGACTTTTAGTGAAAATACATTAGTTACTGTCATATGTTAAGAAGTTTGACTCTAAAACATTTGAATCAGGCCTAATAAGGCACATGTATTACCTGTATTACCTTCTTGCTATGAGGCAACAACGTTAACCATCGAGCCACCTTGCAGCCCTATTTAATACATTATTCAGAAATCGTTCAAAGCATATTTTGATGCTGATACTTTTATACTTAAGTGAAAATGTTAAAACGTGGCCTCAGAGCAGCTTCAAATGCAGCTTCAGTGATGCTGCTTCCTGCTTCAGCCAGCCAGCTTCACATGAAGCTCAACTCGGCATTCAGACACCGAAACTAGTCTCACATCAGTCATGAATACTCAGCTGCTGCAGTAAAATCAACTCCAGATTAATCACATCTTTATCTGGACATTAGTGAATTATTTTTGCTTCTATTTTCCATCTTATTTATATTTATACTCCATTTATATTATAAACTGCAGCACTTTTATGTCTGCTTGTTGCTATCAACTGTTCTGAACACTGACTCAGATTCCTCATGTGGAAATAAACAATAAAAACTTTCTGATGGTCAACATAGTAAAAAAACAAAAACTGGAACCTTGTCTGGTCAAACTTTAACACATCAGATTCTGCTGATGTTAGAGCCTCAACAGTTGGTGAAATGTGACCAAAGACTGGATCTCAGTAGAAACTTCTCAGACTGCTGCTGAGAAAAGCAAACAGCAGCTTCTCTCTTTAAAAAAACAAACATCTGCAAACAAAGATTTTAAGATTAGTGAACAGCGAAACACTGTCATCACGCCTCAGTCCTCGCCTGCCTCCCTATTTTTCCTCTTCCTATCACTCTCTTCTCCCTCCTTCTCTCTACCTCTCTTGCTTGCCCACTCTGTCCACCCAGCCCAGCATGCAGCCTGCTTAACTACAGGTACTGGAGACAGCTGTGGGGATCAGCTCACCTGTCCACAATCACCTTCTGCTCCATAAGGAACTCAGCTCATTCCACTACTCCCTGCCAGAGCATAGTCTTTGAAACCCTGTGTTCCTGCCGGTCCCCCAGCTGTCTCCTACCTGCTGAGCACCTGCCACCTGAACCCCTCTGCGACTGTGGCACACTTGCCGCTGATTTAACTAAGTTTTTGGTTATTTTCGCTCAGTTAATTCATCGTAGGATGTCTTAGGTTCCCCCTCTGTTCATAGTTTAGAGTCTTCCCTAGTGTTTGTAGTTTACTCCCTTTTTTGCATTCACTCTGGTTTACCCTGTCCCCCCCCTGCCCCAGTTTAGTTTCCTCCCACTATACTGGTTTGTCTAGTCTATCATGTTTATTTAATTTAATAAACTCTTTGAAACCTTTCACCTGTCTGCCTGATCTGTGTCCACCCCTTTGTTTCCTGACCCGTCATAACAGTGGTTCTGTAAAGAAAATGCAACAATACCATGACAATTCTTTGCTTTTTCCAGATATTTAAACAAGCAAACACTTGATCCTCTTTAAATTGGTGTCTATAAAGGTGGGAGACTCAAAACATAAAATTAAGATTGTGTCATTTTTATGGTTGAATTAAATAGAACAGCTCATGCATCCAGGTTGTATCAGGGCTCCAGAGGACAATGACATCATGGTGCAGAACTGACTGTCCAGCAAATGCAAGAAGAGTCTAAGAAAGAAGTTCTGGGTTTCCTCTAAGGATCTGTAGGAAACTCTGCAGCTGTTGGAGTCAAAGTCCTGCAGCTTCATTCAGAGAGGGACTGACCTGATGTGATCTGCCATGTTTAACCTCATCACTCATCCACCTGGTGTCCTTGGATGCCTCTTCAGTCCTCCAGGCTGTAAACACACCAAGTTAATGAAAATTAAATATCTGTTTTAATGGAGTTGTGTTCTGTTTGACAGGTTAACTGCACACTGATACCAGCTTTAACATATGAGCTTGGCTCAGATGGATATGGGAGTTCCTCCTTTAGACAGCAGTTAGATTTGTGTCCTAGATGTTTTACAAGTCAACATGTTCCACAGAACATCCATCCTGTCTTCTGGTAGTCTCTGCCTCAGTATTTGAATCTCGCAAGTAATTTTCCCATTCCCTTAAAGAGTGTTAAAGCTGGAGTGCAGATAAATCATTGTCTGATTCAGTCCAGCTGTTTTTTTTTTTCTGACAAAATACTGTTTAGTGTTTCATCATTGCAGCAGTGTTTGGTTTGTCAGGCCTTAAGATCTGAGGGCTGTACTATGAAGTGAGATTAGTAGGTTATCAGGTATGCTGAGCCTAAAGTCAGTTTTCAGTGTCACGATGGTGGCTCTCTTTTGAATGTGTTTTATCTGCAAACATGAGCTGTATGTTGCTCATATCACTGAATCTGTGTAGTTACAATATCACACACTGTGTCATGTTGCCATGGGAACCAGACATGTAGCCTGAACATGTAGCCTTGTTAATGTCACATTACAGGAACATCTTATAAAACAATGTTGTCATCTGAGATTTTGGTAACATCTAGAAAACATTTCTTGAATGTTATTTTATTATGATGGAATACTGTGAGAATGTTCTATAATGAGTTTCCTCAACGACTTCAAAACACGACGCTAGATCAGGTTTTACCATCAGAGGTTTCACAGTCTGATATTGACTTAGGGTAACTTCAGGTACAGTAACACAGGTCGCTGCTTTTAGATGTAATAAGTCTAGATGTGAACATGAAAACAACCAGGTACTGAGATGACTTTAACACTGACCTGACAGCAGCAGAAGCCGGTAAATGTGGGCTGGGCAGAGAGTCCTCGGCTCTCGGTCAGTCTGACCAATCACTGCTCTCCTGCTCTCTTCAAAAATCCAGGAAGTAGCAAAATGGCTTCATTTTCTCAGTGCAGAAACCAACGGGTGGCGTCACGGTGGCTAAGTCCATCCTTGTTATACAGTCTGATATAGACTGTCTTATGCTTTTAATAATTTATAGCTAAAATGTACAACAAAGATAATTTGGAGCACAATTATATAAAATATCTATTTAGGCCAGGCAGTGGTTTTGTACATAAACACTGTGTAAGTAAAACCAACCTATGAGCAGTGACCTCTGTATGAAAGGCAAGCTGCTGTCTGCAGGCTACATATACAAGTGTGTGTATATATTACCTACAATCTTACTGAGAGTAGAGACTATGTGCTCCACTGATGCATCTAGGACAAAACCTGGGTTTAATTAATCAGCTAGGTTTGACTGACAGAAAAATAATTGACAATTTTGATAACTGAGAAACTGTTTAGTCATTTAAATAGACAGACATGCTAAACAACTGCACATTTAAGCTTCTCAAATTGGTGAATTTGCTTTTCTCTGTTTTATATCTAATTATTTTGAATATTTGAGTTTTAAACATTTATATATTTTATGTGTGTAATTCCATAATGTACAAATACTCCAAGTCCATAGTATTTAGGTATACCATCACAATGTACATAAAACATAAAAGTCTGAGGGTGTCTTCATTATGCAGAATGACAAACAAAACAGAGAAATAATCCACAATGTACCATTATCGTTAGTTGCAGTCCTAGATTTAACACCATTCAGACAGCACTACAAAAGCTTATTAAGCATTTGGTCCATGCACCGTACATTCCTGTTTCCAGCAGCATACACACTCCTGAGCTTCTATTGTTTTCAGTGTTTGTCGAGGATGTTAGTTCAGCTAAATGATCTAAAAGAGGTCACGATTTATACATCATTTAAATACAGATACCGCTATTCAATGCATGTTTGTGTACAGAATATTTGGTATGAAGAGAAACAGTGAGAGAGAAAAAAACGAAGGGAAATGGTCCATACATGTGACTCACGTGTGTGCATGTGTACGAACAGTACAGATTACAGACAGACGCTGCAGTAAACCAATAGATGAATGGACTAGGTGTGTGTATGTGTGTGTGGGAGTTTGGATTGGATTACCAGTCATAATGCAACTCAATCTGAGAGACTGCTGATGAAAGGAGAACACCGCTGGTCATGCTGGATTGTTCTCGGCTGCGGGCGTTGCGTAATATTTGTAGGTGGTGGGAAGATACTGATGATGATGGAACATATTCTGAGAACATCCCACAGTTCAGCCCCTGCCAGAAATGTGCAGCATCTGGAAAATGGTGATATGTGGTGGTTCTTCTAGAAACATCTGCATTTGTCTCTGCTGTTTTGTGTCTGTTCAGAAAAGTCTCAAAAGCAGGCAACTGTTGTGCCTTCAAATTCCTGTCAATCATTCATGAACATCCTGTTGCTTACGTAGTGTTAAAGATGTGTGTGTACAAGTGATGAGGACTTCACGGGACTTTATTAGCTGATAGCGTCATAATCTTCTCAGGGTCTGAAGCGTATAAAAGGGCTTCACTAAACACAGCTCATCACTTAACAGCAGCCCAGACCTCTACGATACAACCAACGAAGATACACAGCAGCACAGGCGGTGAGTATAAGCAACAACTTAGATAATATCTTTGAGCTGTGGACCAGCTTCAGTGCATTTGTGCATTTTGGACACACTCATGCATTTAAACATACTATTTAGAATCAGTTTTTTTCTCCTTGCGTGCTTTTTGGACCAGATTTTCCTTGTATTTGTTCAAAAATTAATCACTTTATTAGATTTTAAAAAATGTAATCGACAGGTTTAAAAGTGGAAATTTGGAAACTTGTATGTGCCTAACAATAGTCATGTCCTCAGTGCTCACTTTATTTGGTGCAACTTCATGCAGTCCAACACAACAGTTCGTTAAATTTGCTTTAATGATGCTGAGTCAGATTCTTTGACTCGTGTTAATTAGATACATGACGGACTGAGGTCATAGTTGCTGTTGTGTTGAACTGGAGTGCATCATATAAAGAGGTGTTTCTAATATTATGTCCACCCTTATCTATATGAATAGGAATTTAATTATGACTTCGGTAATGAACATGTTAAAGAATTTTCACGTTCCACATTTTCAACATTTAAAAATTTGCATACATATGTTTTACAGCGCTTTTGTACCGTATTGCATTACATGCACGTATGAGTAAATATACCTGTGTAACAATCCTTACAGAATTTGTTTACATATTATGCACACAAAAGTAAAAATCTCTCAGCTTTAAATTTTGTTATTGTGTTATTTCTTGTTGTTTTGTCATTTTGTACCTATACCCGAAAGCAAATTGTCCTTTTATTAATGTTCTCCTTTCAGTGGTAAAAAAAATCTGACTGTGAGTACTCTATGAGCTACTGTCAGGTTAGATCACAAGCAAATTCAGCACGTCTTTATAGTAATCTGATTACAAAGGTGCTTTGAAGATTAGAGACATTGTGGAGGTTTGATTTGTAGCGCGAGCACAAGATTACAGGAGCCTTTGTTATCTGTACATAAGTGCATTTCTTCAGTTATTTAGAAGTGTTTGTAATTACAGTAGGACACTTTATTATATATCACTTTGTGTTTCAAAATTGCAAAATACAGAGAAATAGAATTGAATATTGATTGTTATTGGTTTATAAGGGCCATAGTGTTGACAGCAATGCTAGTAAAATGCTTTGTCCACAATAAGCACAATGTTTTGATTTTTTTCAGGCGTTATATCGTATTTTTTGACACAGTTATTGTCCCATTGTAGCTTGAACGACAGGAACATGAATTTGGATGTAGCCAGACCTGAAGCAAAGTCTAGCATCAAAGCTCCCCTCAGAGCAGCTGGTCCTGGCTCCACAGACAAGGGACCACCCAGGTTCAAACAGAGAAGCACCCGGCAGTTCAAGAGCAAGCCCCCCAAAAAGGGAGTCATTGGGTAAGCTACTCTTAAATACATTTTCATGCATCTAGAAAGTTTCAAAATATCTAAACCACTTCTGATTTTATTTTTTCATCAGCTTTGGAGAGGAGATTCCTGGAATGGAGTGGCTTGGCAGTGGTAAGAATTAGAACAGTTAGGCTATGACACCACTTACACACCTATCAAACAGCTTTTCTTTTTTTTTTAATCACTATTTGTTCTTTCCTTCATAGACATCACTGTGATCTGCCCATGGGAAGCGTACAGCCATCTAGAGCTGCATGAACTAGCTCAGTATGGAATCATCTAAGTCTCTTCTCTGATTTTTTTTGTTTACCAAAGGGAACTAATGTGGCACGTTCAAGTTACTTGGAATTTCGGTAACTGATTTCAACAGTCTAGATCATCAATAGTGGCTTTTTTTTTTGACTTGCAAACCTCCTACTACAATTGCAATGTCTAATTTATGTAATGTATGTATATTGAGAATGCTGTTCTTTGTCTAAGACATTTTGTACAGTACAACTATTTTCATAAGACTCTCAAGCTGCCATTTTTAAGCCCATAAAACACTGAGGCTGAATGAGTTATTGCCTGAGGCTGCAGTGGGAGCTGGAACTGAAAGTTCGGTTACTGGCTTGCAGGAGTTTCTGAACAACCGTCAGCACTGTGTTTGTTATATTTAAACTAAAAATAAAGCTTGGGATTTTTAAAGCAGCTTTAAATATTTTCTCATGCTTCATTCTTTTTGTAATTGCCAAACTGAATATCATGTTATTAAATCACACTACTGTGTGAAGCATTACATAATACACAATATGATGCTTTATTTCTCCCTTAAAAAAAGAGCAGCATATGTGAGCAGCAGAATAATCTGAACAGTGCCGAAGTATTTCAGGATCAGTTAAACACTGCCTGGTTCCACGTGGTTAGTATCATTTCATCAGCATCGTGGGCTTTTTGCTAATAGTTAAGGGAATGTTTTGACATTCTGGGACGTAATCTGCTTTCTTGAAGCAGGTTAGAAGAGAAAAATTATACCACTGATGTGTGAATGTCATTTTACAGACAGTGGCTTGTTAGCTTAGCCCAGCAAAAGACAGGAAATGTCTTTAAAAGTTGTTAAAAGTTTGTTTTCCAAAAAGTCAGATTATTCCCTTAAAAAAGATGGTTGCTTCTTTGTTTTTATCCGCAGCTCATGAGGACAGTTGGTCTATAAAATAAGATGACTGGGCAAACTGTGAATGTTTCCTTTCAGAGTAGGTTAAAGGATTAAAGAAGTTGTCCAGGAAGTGAAGGTTTTTGCAACACAGCAGAGTCTAGAGTTACAGCGAGGCAAGGCAACATTCTTAAATACGTTAAATGTTTTTGTTTTTGGGCTTTAAAACTTTAAATGCAATATTACTCTATTTGACATTTTTAAATTAGTATGTCTTCATTTAAGTCGCCATCAGCAAAACAAGTATAATCACATGAGTCTTTGTAGTGAAGTTCAATGAACTGACTGACAATGCCAGGATTGAAAAACAAAAAGACAAAAAAAACCCCCAAACCAGTCAGGACTCATTAATGTTGTATTCATCACTCCATGCTATACGTAAACTTTATGCCACTGGATACTTTCCAGAAGTCGCGTAGTGATGAACAGAGCCACGATCTGGACTCCAACTACAACAACTGCAACTATCCCGATCAGGCCCTCGTGCAGCTCTATCCAGCGAGAGATTCCCCCCAGACATCCTCCCAGGAAGATCACACTCTGAGCAGTAAACTCATCCAACAGCTGGGCTCCTACGCCACACTGAGAGTTCCAAACTGTTCCATTCTCCAAAGGGTCCACACAGCATGTTGCAGGGACGCCACAGGCCAGCACTCCCGGAGCTGAGCAGTTGTAATATCTGAGGGACAAATAATATCTAGTGACATTCTGAGTAGCATGCTTAGTTTTCCACGACATTCCTGCATCAGGACCAATAAGTCATGATGTACTTTTCAAGAGAAAAATATTTCCAAGTTGGTCACACTCTACTCACATGTTGATCTCCCAGTCGCGGTAGTTATCTGCCCCACAGCACTGCAGATTTGACTGAATCTCGTCTGTGATGAACCTCAGATCCAGATCGTCTTGGTAACCCGCCATGGCAGCTAACATCCCTGACCGTAGGTAGCCTCCAATCTGATCTTGCATGCTATATGCCAAAATGGCAAACAGTACCTGAACTGTAATGAGCACCAGCACTATGGCGGAGAACAGCTTCAGTAAGCAGCAGTTCTCTCTTATAGCACCGACACAGCCCGACAGGCAGAGCATAGTGAGAAGAAGGCCCAGAGTCACAAGTATCAGCATTGGGTCAGTGCCGAGACCACCAATCTTCTCCTGCGCAAATGATTCTTTGCTGATGAGGCCCCACATCCCCAGACCAAGGATCACCAAACCCAGAACAGTGAACAACAGATTGCATAGGAACAGGAAGTATTTTAGCAAATAGTCCATTAAGGAATATCTGTAGCGGGGTTGGATCCTTGTAAATGCGGGATTGTCTTGGTGCTGTCCATTGTTTGTCCCTGCTTGAAAGTCAGTGGTGACATGGCCGAGCTCCTCAGCATCCTCTTTTGCAGATCCTGCCTTTGGATAGACAGGAATGCAACAAACTATCATCATTTTCAAGAACTAATGCCACCTATAACACGTAACTACATTTCATATGACACAAGAACACAATATTCAGAAAGAAATGTAACCTAGTGAAACACTTACCTTTGGTATGAGTGGACTAGACTCATTTTGTGTCGTATCTCTCCTCAACCACGGCCAGGGAATTCTTTTTATCACCAAATATCTCCTCATGTTGTAAACCACAGGGACATGAACCTCCCTCCGCTTTTCACTGGACAGAATGACCCAAGCTAAACTGAAACATAGGGGCAGCATTCACTAGAGTACAGGAAAGCATGTGAGCTGAGGTGGAGTAACCATGCTGTGTTTAGCCTCAGGCTGCTGGGAGGCGTGGGATTTCTTCATCATGTGAGAGTCACAGTGTAGGGATTAGACGCCTATCAGAGCACGTATGGGAGTCTGCACACACACAAGTGTGTGACTCTGCCGAGAACAAGAGACTTTTAATGTGTCTTTCAACAAGACTTGAAAAGGAAAAGAGGTTCGTCAGAGATGTGGTGTGGTATGATTTCATTCCACTGACTGTGACAAATAGAAAAAGAAAACCAATATATTAGTGATTATCAAGTCAGGAAAAAAAAAAAGGAAAAAAAAAAACAACTAACAAATCTACAGGTCAGATTTTCCCCCAGAAAACAGCTTTTGATTGTATTACATTGTACATTAAAAGTGTTCACCCCCCAGATTTTATTCCCTTTCAACATTTAACTGTGGTTAATTTTATTTGGCTTTTTTGACAAGAATATCCAAAAATAAATAAATAAATAAATAAGACTCTCAAAACATTTCTACAAAGTAAAAGTGCAATTCCTAGTCGTGAGTGAACAACCCTTTTCAAGTCCATCCCCAGATTCTCAATTGGACTCAGGTCTGGTCTGGACTCTAACTTGGCTGCTCCAAATCATTCCCCTTGTTGTCTTTAAACTATTTCTATGAAGCTTTGGCTGTATGCTTCAGGCAAGCATCAGGTTGTCCGACAGGATGTCCCTATTCTCTGCTGCACTAATTCATCCCTCAGCCATTACAAGCCTTCCAGGGCCAGCTGCTGCAAAGCATCCACACATTATGATGCTGCCACCACCTTGCTTCACGGTGGAGATGGTGCATTTTGGATAATGTGCAGCGTTTGGTGTCCACCAAGTATGGTGGTCTGATTGTCAAAAAGCTAAACCTTTGTCTACTCAAACCACAGATCATTTTCCAATTGATTTCAGGGTGTCCCACAGGCCTTCTGGTGAACTCTGGTTGATATTTATTATGAGCTTTGTTCAAAAGGGGCTTTTTCCAACTCTCCCATAGTGTTTTGACTGGTGAAGAACAGGCAACAGTTGCTGTATGCGCGGTATCTCCCATCTCAGCCAATAAAGCTTTTAACTCCTTCAGAGGAGTCATAGGTGTCTTGGTGGCCTTCCTCACTAGTTTATTTTTTGCACAGTCACTCAGTTTTTGAGGATGAGCTGCTCTGGCCAGATTTACTCATTTACCACATTCCTTCCTTTTCCTAACTCATATCAACTCATATTTTTAAAAAGTCACATCACAGAGTGTTCTTTTGTGTTCATGGTGTATTTATTGCCAGCAGTACTGATTCACCAGCGACTGGACCTTCCAGATACAGGTGTCTTACAGGTGACACATTCACTGCACTCAGATGATCTCCATTTACCACTTCTACCACCAACTGGCTACACCTGTGTTCAATAAGGTGAGTTACTATAAAGGGGCTGAATACTTACAGCTGAAACCAGAAGTTTACATACATTGTATAAAAAGACATATAATTTTTTTTTCCTCACTAAACTTTTCCTGTTTTAGGTCAATTAGGATTACCACAATTATTTTTATTTGCTAAATGCCAGAGTAATTACAGATTATTTTATTATTATTGTTATTATTATTATTTAGAGAATTTTCTACTTAAAACAATAAAAGCTGAGTCACATTTAATGTCAGACAGTAAGAAAAGAAAAGGCTTTGTGTGTTTTTATCCAGTGTGTGAACTTCTGGTTTCAACTGCATTTACTTATTTGACATTTTAGATTTTTACTTAACTGACATTACTTTGTAGAAATCTGTTTTCATCTTGATGTTCTCTGAAATCCCTATCAAAAAGTCCAAATATTGACTGTGATTAAATGTTGAAAAGCAATATATAGAGAAAACTTCCAATGAATGCTTTTTATAGGCTCTGGCACAAGTTTTTTTCATACATATTTTATAGACAACATACTGTACATACCAAAACAGTTTTATTAGAGGAGACATATGTGTTTAATTTAATGTCATTCTCATCTGTTTGCACTGTAGTTTTGAGAATGTTGACTGCTTGGTTCAGAACGTGGTGTTCGAGCTTCAACATATAAATCTTTGGTGACGCAAGATGACGAACAGGGAAGGACGGGTTTTAAAAGCTTTGCTTTAGTTTTTGCAAATTACTGGATGTCCTTTAAGCCTTTACATTGGAAACACCAAGTTTTCTATCTGCATTATAGATTGTATATTAATGATGTATGTTGACTCCTGGTCTGAAAATGGAAGTCAGCATTGAAGTGTCTGCATTTTTTCTAACAGCCAGCAGGGGGGGATGTTTTTGATTGGGTAAAGAAATCTATGAGGATTGATCCTATTTCTCCCTTTATCAGTTACCTGAGTAAACATTTTCAATTAGGTCTGTGATCTCAGTCGATTGTTTCAAGTCTTTTGGTACACATCATCACATTAATTTAACAAACAATGGATCCAATTAGGGCAAAATAAAACAAGGTATGTTTTCAGGTGGGGCAACCTTGGTATTGACAGGTCGCTACTGTAGTATCCTCAAGTTCTCAGTTAGTTTCACTGCTCATACATCAATTAAATCAGAATCAGAAAAAACTTTATTTATCCCAGAGGGGCAATTAAATTAAATTCAGTTTAATTAGATTCATACGTTTTACTTATATTGTACCAATTCACAACATATTTCGTGTCATAGCACCTCACATAGGGAGGTGAAGTAAGAATGCATCTAAAGCTCTTTGCTAACTGCTAAAAAAAATGTTGAAGAAAAGCAATCTCAACCTTTAGTTACAACAATAGCAGGGTAGCTTGCTAGCTACATGCCTATAATCTAATGTAGAACTAGACAAAACTTTTACTGCATCAATGCAACCATTAACTACTTTTGGTAATGTCAAAATCCATATAGATAAATTATGTTTTCTTATCTGCACTATACACTTTAGACGTGACTATTTTCTTATCCACTCCAGGTTTACTTGCAGTGAACTGTACTGTATTGCAGTTGTGTTATATTAAATGTTTCTACAATTAATCAACAACACCTGCAGAAATAGCAGGTCAACAATACAAATACCAGAGAGAGATCTAACATCAGAGAAATAGTTACCTAAGTGTTACTGTGTGAGTTTTATTGGTCACACAGTTAAGGGTGTTTTGTCTAATAAAGAGAGCCTGGTCAGCTGGCAATGATATAGTGGACTGGAGCTTATTTTGCCAGCTGAAGCATTAAAAAAAAATCATGTGTAAAAACTTCACCAGCAAACTCAAAAGAGCTCAGAAAGCCCAGATAACCCCAGACAGAGAACAGAAAACTATTGTGTGCATTAAATATTTCATTTTTTTGCTTTGATTCAAGTGCCCAGAAATGCACAAAAAACAAATATGTTATGCTATAACAACTGAAATGAACGCACACAAACTTCAATCAGTACTTCTCAGAACAGCGAGTCTTCCACCTCACAGCTGCAGCTTTGGCCATAAACACCAATTTTTTTTTTATAATCAAAGTGATCCAGGCTTTAATGTTCCGTATTACAGGCTTCTTGGCTTGGCTATCACAGTGCACAAAACACAAACAAAAATCACCATGCAACACTCTCCCTCGCTGTTCTGTAGTTTCAATATTCCACTTCTTAGTCATGTGGAGTCACAACACTAAACAAAATCATTCTGTAATTGTGTCTGAAAGTACTCATCGAGAATTTTAATATGCCATCACTGCTGCCTTGAAGCTGGAACAAATATGTACAGGAGAGAGACTGTTTTTTTTTTCTTCTTAATTATCACCAGTGCAGCTATAGCAGTTATTGTTAATAATCAGATGATTTTGGAGAGTGTAAAGGCTCATGATTCTAAATACACTGGGGTCAAGCACCAACACAAATCTTTCAACTACCAATTCCACAACTATCAAGACAGATCCAGTACTAATTTAGCTTTTTAAAAAAAACCCTTTAAATAACAGTCAGGAGAGTCCGCAGCCTTTCAATTGTTTTTTTGTTCAAGGGGTGGAGAAAACTATTCTCCAAGTTAGTTATAATTTGATTTTACTGGACTGCAAGAGTTTATCTTCTCGAACTGCAAATGCCCCTATTAATAGCTCCAAGTAAAATAAATAAAATGAAGGAAACATTAGGATTATACCTCTCTGAGTAATCTCTATTTGTGGAGCAAATTCCAAAACAGGAAAAATAGTCTAAAGTGTTGCTCAACATTTTAAGGACAGAACCATGTATTGGGCATGTAATCACCCATCCATCCATTATCTATACACCGCTTAATCCTCACTAGGGTCATGGAGGGCTGGAGTCTATCCCAGGTGACTCAGGGCGAAGGCAGGGGACACTCTGGACAGGTCACCAGTCTATCACAGGGCAACACTTAGACAAAAGACAACCAAACACACTCACATTCACACCTATGGACAATTTAGAATCACCAATTAACCTCAACATGTTTTTGGACTGTGTGGGAGGAACCCGGAGAACCCAGAGAGAACCCATGCTGCACGGGGAGAGCATTTAAAAGCAGAAAGATCCCGGGTGTCCTCACCGGGACGCAAACCGTCGACCTTCTTGCTGCGAGGCAACAATGCTAACCACCGCTTGCAATCAACAGATAGTAAATAGTAAATGGGTATTTGAAAGTGGCCAATGTTTTGTCAGATCTAATTTGAAGGGCCAAGGGTTTCCAGAGCAAATAAGGCTAAAACAGAAAATGCAAAATCCTTCTTTGATGTTAACTTTGATTTTGTAACTACCAGGAGGAGTTAGTCAGCTGACCTAAGTGGTGCTGAAATGCAATAGTAGGGCCAGTGATGCTGGACCTAGACCAAATTTGGACCTAGGTTTGAATACTAATGGTAAAATGTTAAAATCATGACTGAAATGAACAAGTAAGAAGTGAAGTTAAAATGGCAGTAGTATGGGCTCACTTACAAGAACCAGTTAAAAGGCAAACCTCAGAAAAATGGACATTTGTTTTGTGGCTGTGGCATTTTGTAAGGCATCAGCTTGCCATGAATACATTCAAGAAGCATCTTTGTCAGTGTGTGGGAAGAAAATCTGCAATGTTAGCAGCACATGGTCAGCCTGAGTAAACATGTTGGTCTGAACAAATGATGCATTTGCCTTTTAGTCCAATCGTTTCTAAGATGCACCGTTCCTTCAACTGTCATTAAACTCTTTTATACTTTAAAGTATCAACGTGACTGTAAATGTTCACTTTCCACTTGTCAGACTTATCTGGGGAATTGTTAAATGTCAAATGAGGTAAAATAAAAACTAACAACATCCGCCTGGTTATCTGTTTCTTTCCATAAAAAAATGTGCAGGAAGCATCCGAATCCTCATGGTGCATCTTCTGTTTGGCATTAGTCTTTGAATTTAAGAGCTGATATATTTCAGCTTCACCATCCACGTAATATTGCTCTGATAAAGTCATTATGAAGTGATGTGCTGCTGTGAGTCAATAACAAGCAGCATGCAAGAGAGCAGATGTGACACTGAGTTGAAAACCAGAGAAGAAAGAGGTCTGGTTATCTCACTAGCTGGCTCCGCAGGTTCGCTGCTGTCATTCTTTCCTCTGGCCGTGCTGGACGGAGCTGCAGGGAGCTGGACGGGAGTCAGGCTGCAGAAAGAGCCGGCGGCTGACTCCAGATCGGGTTCTAAAGCTGGGAATTAGTCCTTCTGTAAATCTATGTCCATGCTAATGTGTATTAATGCAAAAAGTAATTGTAATTTGCTCACTTGCACTGACCTCGCAGATAAATTTGCGTGGATAGGTTGTGAGTAGTTCTCACACAAGTAAGAGTTTTAGCTGTTTTGGCAGTGGAGATGTTTTTACTGGAATTTGATCTTATATTTGCTTCTTCACATAAAACATATAGTGATTAGTTCAGCAAAGCAACTAAGTACATTTACTCAAGTACTTGTATTTTATGATACTTGATGCTTTCATACATTTTACAGACTTTTTTAAGTTCATTATATATTTGGCAGCAGTAGTTACCTGCTGGAACAACATGGAAATGAGCTGTTTGGCACATTATTGTAAATTGTCTCTGAAAAATAAACCAAAACAAAATGGTTCACTTGAAGTTTTTATAAACACAAATGACATAAGATCAGTTGGTGAAATGTGGTGTTTAATTTTTATGTATTAACCTACATAACACTACAACAAAAGATATACAAATAATACTCATCTTGTTCAAGATAAAGCATCAGCAGTAATAAACCAATGATGCAACACAGATAAAGGTTATTCTGCTCCACAAAAAGCAATTTTGCTCTCTATACTTTAAGTAATGTTGTAGTAATAAGACGTCTTATTGCAGCGTTCTGCTCCACGTTTCTACAAAGATAGTGAAAAGTAACACTGGAAAAACAATCAACTGCAGTTTGCTCAGGGGATAAAATGCCGTTGTGTTTAAATGTCAGATCTGCAGTTAAATAAAACAGATTTACTGTGACTGGTTGCCGACAGGATCAGGAGTCGGAGGTCGGTTGGATGCTTTCACTTCACAAATCTCACTCTTTAACTTCAGGAGGATGAGACTTTTAAAAAAAAAAGGATTTAGTTTCTACTTTTTGAACAGAATCCAACGTCTTGTGTAGTGTTGTCAGCGCTGAAGATGTATGGTACAAATGGGCATGATGTTCATCCTGCTTACAGCGTGCCGTACAGTATGTTGTCTCTGTGAGTTAAAAAGGTGGTGCAGATGGCAGGGACCGTTGCCCAGCTAGATTCCTTTTTAGCGGAGACGGACTTGCCTCAGCTCGTACATCATGACAGCTATCAGCACAGGCAGGACTGTAGGCTTTCAGATGGAATAAGGAACTCTGATTTGAAGTGGATAAGAACTGGAAACTTTAGTAACAAAAAGATATTTCATTTCAGACACAAGGAAGACAAACTGAATTTGCCCAGTATTTAGCAATGAAGGAAAATGTGATTATAAAATCTGTCATAACAATGAAAGACAACATGTTGCTTTCCCCTCCATCAGCAGTGTGCTTATTTCAACATAAGTGATCTAGAATTATCAAGGGTGGATCAGTGTCAGGGTGAGTGAGCTAACACAGTCAGTAAATCAGTGGTGAGAGAATCTCTTGGGGGCTTTATATTTTTTAATCTTTAACGACTATTTTAAAGTCGCCCACCTCTTAGTTTATAGTAGAATTAGATATTCTCTAAACTAGTCTGTTCGTTAAAAGGGTCTGACAGCTGCTTCTTATTTTCATCAAGTGAGTGCGGCTCTCCAGGTTTTGATCCCTCCTGACAGCTAAAGAAACCAATGCCTGTTGGATCCGTCTGAGCCCAGATGCTGAGCAGATTGTATTACAGTAGGCAGTAAGAATGTCATACTGGAGCCATCCTGCTACATCAAACACCTCTTCTGGATCCGAGCCTACAGGGAGTGCAGTTGCCCTACGCCACTCACAACAGCTAGAAGACATGTGGAGGGTAGACAGGGGATGATCAGGACCTCCCATTCGCTCTGTGTGTTATTTATTGTGGTAGCAGACGCATCGGTGAAGATGCTGGAGTGGAATGCATTTGTGTGTGCATGAGATTTTGCTGCGGTCCATTTTGTGTTTTGTTTGAAAGCAGCAGTGTGCACATGTAGGATTGCGTCACCGCCCTGCATCACTGACGTGGACGGGGGCAGGTGGGGGAAAGGCTCCGTGAGTTTAGAGAGGCAGCTATAAGAGTTGATGCAGCCGAAGGATCGTACCACAGAGTGTGTTCTGCTGCTCTGACCTGGAGAGACCCCCGGCACTACTTCACAAAAAGGTACTGGAAATCCCAGAGATTCTTGTACTTCACCTGCTGGACAGTAAATTAAGTGTAGATACCAAATTGTTGAATGCATTTCTTTAAATATATGCATGTATTAGTGCATCTATCTGATCTATCTGCTGTTTGTTGAACAAAATCTTGGTGTCATATTGGAGAAAAAAAAAAAAACAAAATCCAAAAATGTATATTCATATATCAATCATTTTCAGATTCAGCTAAATATAAATTAAATTCTAACTTTGTTGAGTTTTTATTCAGCTTACAGAAAGCTAAGCATGTGTGTTTTCTTGCTGAATTTCCAGTTGTGCTTGTTTCTCAGCAGTATATTTTTGTTTGTCTTAGGTGAGGAAGATGAGGATGAAGCAGGTTCTGGCTCTGCTCTGCATGATCTCAATGTGTGGAGCTCAGAAATGGAAACAGGAAACCTCACGTTGGGACCCTAAAGGTGGGAGATGATGTGGAGTTCACAGTCTATAAATGATTTACAATCCATTTCACCAGTGCTTCAGTCGATGTTGTGTTTGTAGGATTTGGATGAATATCGACATGCAGCCTCTGACTCTAAATTTCTGTTTTAAGCAGAAAGCACCAACGGCAAGACTTGTTCCAACCTGACTCAGGTACTGGACAACTGGAAATTTGCTATTTTAACCCAAGTGAAAGACCTGCTGATCAATGACCACGCCTCTGTTCTCCCTGAATACAACAGGTGAGTCCCTTCTGCTTCTGACTGGACTGACTGTAGACAAACAAGCTGGAACACAAAAAAAACAAAAAGCTAATTTTGAGTAAGACAGAGGTGAAACGGGCAAGAACAACAACACCAGGTGACGTCAGTGAACGTTTTACTGGTTCTCGGAGACATGTAAAATGAGAGATTATGTAACTTGCTTTGTTCTGCACATGACCATGGCCGTGTCAGCGCCAGCAATGTGATCCATGATTGCTGAGGTCCACACGAGGCCAACTCTGCTTCGTAAATGACCTCACTATGGAGCATGCCAGAAGAAAACGGGAAATGTTTTCAACCTCGTGTTCTGGTGATACAGGGAGTCTGGTAGACATTATTCCAAGTCGCTGAACCTTTCTTCTGGAACATGACAAGACAAGCTGGGGCGGAATGATTATTTAATTGTGAACATTCAAAGGAATCATTTCACGTGGACACTCAGCATGCTCAGTTTCTTAAATTTGGACCAAAAATGTGCTTTTTTTTTTAATGCTTTCATCTTTTTTTTGGGACTTCCGTCCTTCATGTCTGTGACCCTGATGTTTCCTACAGATGATGGAACTGTTTCTGCTTAACAACATGCCGTGACTTTTGTGTCGGTGTTTGCCTTGAATCTCAGTTACTTATTGTGTCAGTAAACAATGTTGTCGTGTCATGTGAGCTTATGAATGCAGTGCCAAAGTTCTTTAAATGGTCACTCAAACACTGCAATCATTTATTCATCGGTACTTTTCCAAATGTTCCTGCCTGTGTCCAGGATCCAGCCTCTCTCAGATGCCCTGGGAGACCTCTACAGGCAGTTCAACAGCCTTAAAGACGAGCTGGCGAGCCTCACCTCAAAGTTTGACAGAGTGGAGGGTTTTGTGGACGACCTGAAGGAAGGCAGACACAGCCTGCCTCAGCGGCCCGTACAGAGGATTCCCCCCAGCTTTGGTCTGAGGTCTCCTCTGCGAGCACAGATAAGGGCTCCTGACCGGGGCCTAATGCTGATGAGAGCGAGGAGGAGAGGGCCACAGAAACCTTAAAGCTCTTCGCCCTCTGGCTTTTGTCTAGAATAAATGCTGACATATTAAACAAGACTTCCTATGTTTATATATTTTGCAAAATTAGATGACTATTTTTTATTATTTTATTGATGCGAGATGTGAGACAATATCACACGAATAAGACAGATTTAGTGATGTATGGCATAGAAATGGACTAAAAATAATCGCACCTCTCTGTGTACGGTCACATTCAACCACAATGTGGCAGCATTTATCACATTAACCTGACTGTCATCCTGCTGCTTACTGCGTATCAATAGCTGGACATGAAGTAACATAATGCTGGAAAAGTAGTTTAGGAGTGTTATATAATACAGTATGTAGACTTTTCATATTATTTAGCACTGTATAGCCTTGGTTTGTATTTCATTTGTCTACCCAATAAATTATTTAAAAATAGATTCATGTGGAACGTACATTAATCATGATTCAACACGGAGTGCACTCGTTCTCCCCCTTGGTAAGCGTCTTACAGCTTTCTATGGCTTCAGCCGTGCAACGCTGCCACACAACACACCGAAGAGTCACGACATGTTGGTATATGGACAGAGGAAGCAAGGGATCAGAACACGGGCCCTGGAGGTAATGGAGGCAGCAGCCAACCACAGCTGCAGCCAATTCAGATGGAATACAACAGACAACGAGGGCTAAACATGCTTTTTGATGTTCTGTTTTGTTTTGTTTTTTTACACTGCATGTCATGTGCAAAAATGCATG
>NW_007577769.1:0-1120 GCF_000690725.1 Stegastes partitus | reverse complement strand
ATAAAATTAAAACCAGCTTTTTTCCCCTGAAGATTAACAACAAATAAGTGACAAATGCACCTGACATTTTTATATTGTTATGAAGGTTTAAAAGTTTCAACCTTCACTGGTGTAATTAAGTAATAAATAAATTAAAGATTAAAAACAAACAAACAAAAAAACATGCATTCGATGGGAATTGAATTTTAAAAAAGGAAATTAAAAATGTAACAAAGCATGCAGTTTAAAGCCAAACTCCTCCTCCTGTCATTCCCTCTTAGTTTCAGTGTTGTGTTAAATAGCTCCTCCAGCACCTCCTTAGTTCATCCTCTGAACCCTCTAAACTGTCAGCAGTAAGTTCTGAGATCGTTCTCATCACCGACCGACAACATGCTGCTGACTCTCTGCCCTCTCATCGCCGCTCTGACATGTAAGGACGCTGACGTACTGCTGGTTCGACCTCATGTTGGATTTATCAGCGTGTCTTGACTTCATGTCGTCTTGTTGTTTCCAGGCGTGAGCGGTGTGACGGTGGTGACACAGAGTCCTCCTGCTGTGACGGTAAGGACAGGAGAGACAGCCAGCATGGACTGCACTGCCTTGGATGGACCTCGTATCTACAAACAGATTCCAGGAGGAGTTCCTCAGTTTGTTCTGAATTTTTATCACAGCTTTAGCTCCCCAAAATTTGGCTCTGGTTTTTCCTCTCCCAAGTTTACAGTTAGTCATCAATCAAACTCAGATTATCGTTTGAGGATCAACAACGTGGAAGAAAGAGACTCTGCTGTCTATTACTGTGCAACATATGATAGCTCTACCGAGGAGTGGGTATCACAGTGATTTACGCTGTGACAAAAACCTCCTCACACTCACTTCTGCTTTTTCAATCACTGACATATGGACTGACACTGCTGAACACTGTGTATTAGAATAATACAAGCTACAAATGAACTTTCTAAATCTGGTCATTTTGTAGAAAAATGATTCACTCCACATGAATAGTTGAATAAATGTAATGTTTGTTTACTTTTCATTTTAAGCCTTTTGCTGGACACTGCAGTGACAATCCACCAGCCTACCAGCACAACAACATTTAAAAGCAACAATAACATGTGGTAAAAATTGCAATCAAAACTATTAT
>NW_007577768.1:1208073-1257486 GCF_000690725.1 Stegastes partitus | reverse complement strand
TTTAATTATATTTTCTGGAGGTTTAAATTGGTGGGGTCAAACTGAACTCAGGTATAAAAGATGTCAGTAAATGTGAAGGTAATAGGAGGGTTAAGTTTGAACACACTTTATAATTCACATAATTATAAATAATAAGTCCCTGTAAGTGTCTTGTATGTGTCATGTGTCCACCATCTGTCCTATGAGACGTATTGTCAGTGTGAATGTATACACACTGCACAAAGACAAGAGTGTCGATGTTATGTTCCAGTGCAGCTGTAAGCTCTGGATGTCTTGTGTGGACACCAGCTGCTGTATGTGACACAGTGTCTTACCTTGAAACTGGGGATGGTTCGGGGGCTGGTGGGAGATGGTGTGGAGGACTTGGTGGACTTAGGAGCTGAGATGTGGCTCATTGAGATTCCATTTACTGTAAAGAGAGAACAGGAAGGAGAAGTGTAAGGGCAGGTGAAAGAGGCAATCTGATAATAACTTGAACTGTATTTATGTTTGTATTAATATGTAGACATGAATAAAACTAAAGACACCAGTACTTCCAGGTGATCTGTGGTTCTTCTATTACATATTAACTGTACATCACTGGACCTCACTGTAACTCACTCACAAATTCACACATTCAGGTTTAGAATTCGGCAGAATAACACCTGCTGTAAACACTGCTTTACATTATCAGCAGATTTCTTTTGATTTTTTTTTCTTTAGTTTAAAATTAGTCATTTAAATAACCATAATAAATAACACTGTAAGGTCTATTTAGTATAAAGAATTTAAATATTGTATAATTGTGAAGAGTTTTAACCATAATATTTACATTACACATTTAAATTAAGATCCTGAATTACAACGTAGGGTCTTAACCTTAATATTTACTTATTTGGTAAATTAAATTATTTTTTCTCTACTACAAAGCATTCTGGCTCAATGAGTGTTGTTTTAAATGTACTAAAAAAAAAATAACAGTGACTTGACTTGACTCATGTACATTATCTACAAGCAGTTAAAGGAGCCATTTTATCTGAAATCATAGTTTTTTTGTTTTTTTTAAAGAACATAATCCTATGTCCCCAATGTGTCTAGAGACCAATAGCATATGAGAACAAGGCCTTCTCCCATTTCTTTCCATTCTCCACAGATGAGAAAATGTGTCTCTGAAAGACACTTTCAAGTTTGCAGCCTGCTGTGATGTCACAACAGGCAAAGCTCTTCCTCCAGGCTTCTGAGCGTCAGTAGATGCAGAGAGGTGAGCCTGCAGCTCGCTTTATCAAGTGGTTGTGTTCAGCTGCAGCTCAGTTGGAATTTAAGCCATGGACACTGACACAACCGGCTAGCACGGTAGAATGAAGGATCCATGCAGTAATTAGAGCTGAAACTGAAACTACACATTCTGGGGAAATGTGAGACTTACGTTCATTTGTTAAAATGGGTACAATGTGGGGCCTTTAAGACAAGGTGCACAAACGCACAGCAGGGATGAGTTTTTATTGTTTCAGGGATTCATTCTCCCAAGAAGACACTATTTCTGCCTCTCTCTCTCTCTCTCTCTTGGTTTCTGGCACTAATACAGAGACATAATGCGTAAACTTTAACTCAAAGTCCTTCATCTGCATAAACCCAGCTGAGCTGAGGAAAATCATTTCACACTGCCTACAGGCTGTGTCTTTGTACTGCTGCTTTACAGTTGTAAGTTTTTGTTTCATTGTAAAGTCACAGTTTTTCTACATGAAGGACCTTCTAAACCAATATTAGACAAGTGAATTATACGACAAAGCATTACACTGTAGCTTTAAACGTTTTTTAAAGTGTATTCTATCTTTTGAGCATCTCAGCTGCTCCACATGAAGAGGGATGTGATGTAACTGTTCAGTTAGAGCCCAATATAATCACCACAGCTGAGGACTGCTTCTAAAGCTGCTTCACATAGAAGGCTTTTCAGCCACTCCTATGTTAGTCAAGCCAGCTGCCTACACAAGCAGCATAGTGCTTCACATTTTACTCGTGCTAGACATGTGTGAATGTGAAAGGAGCATTTTTAGGCTGCAAGTCAGTTTTGCTGTGTTTTACACATGTAAGGACAGGGACTGTGTGTGCTGGCCCTCCAAAACATGAGTCCTAGAACATCTGAACACAAGAGCTGCTGCTGCTCTGCTAACAAACTGCTCATGTAAAGCCAAGCCTGCACTGAAGACACAGTGTGAATCAGTTCATGGCTTTAAGTCAGGGGATTCTGCAGCAGCTGACTCATGGAACAGATAGATGTGTGCAGTGTACAGCAGCTCCGTGGCCTGATCAGAGCAAGAAGGGGGAAAGAAGGTCAGAAGAAAGGGAATGTCTCTGGATGATCTAAACTAAAAATTTATAAACAATATAAAACTTAGAAGAAGCAAGAATATGCAGACATCGCTGGTGTACGCATTAAGTAGAAAAGAAATGTTTGTTTGGCTGTTATTCTTATTCAACAAAAAGATAGTGAAGGATTGGAAAATATAACCATTAATGGGGTTTAAAAAGCTGAATCTGAGTAAAGAACATCATGTTATTACACTTAATTGACCTAAATCCAAAAAACTGTAGCTAGCTATGAAAAATATTGTTCAAAATTCAAAGTAGGAGGCTGACATGAATGGTTTTTCCAACTTAATAATGACAGCAGGTTGCAAGTACAAAATAAACGCAATATTACTGGACTTGGCTCAACTTTCAACAGTTCACATGTTGTGTTTGGAGTTAGCATGTCAACATGGTAATATTCAGTTTGGATCATTTATCACTAGCATGCAACATACAACGCGTTAGAATATTTAACAGGGCTCCAGTTAGTAAGGTGATGCTAACATTTGGCACGTTTGGAGGCCAACTGTTGACCAATACAGTGTTGCCAGATGCGGTAGACTAATTGATCATATGAAGATTGTACAAGTTTCATATTCCAAGAGAAACATTTAAAATCTGTACATATATGACAGAGGAGGTCTGTGCCGTTCACAATACATTTGTAGTTTAACAAGCTGACTGCACTGGATCGCTATTATTTAGGCTACTGATCACACTATGCAGCCTAGCAGTGTGTAGCTTATAGGTTAATATCCCCTAAACTATACCAAGCATAACTTAACCGGTTTAAACATTGGTTGCTACGATTCTTATTTTTGGGCATCTGAATGTCGTATTTTCCGATGGCAGCAGACAGAGACAGGAAGCGTAGGGAAAGTGTAGCATAACGACACACAGCCAATGGGAATCGCTGCTCAGGGAATTTGTGCTCATAAGGTATGCACACTAAGCACTCAGCTATTTGGTCACCCACCATGAATAACTTCAATACATAATAAGAGACTGTGAATGGCTCATGGGATGTCAGCAGAGATGTGACTGGATCATTAATGACAGATCCAAGGTCAGTTTTCCATAAACATGATTTAACCAAATCAGCTCCGTACCATTTCACTGTCAAGGTTAAAAACTGCTAAACTCTGACATATCAGAACTAACACACACCATACAGAGGGCCAGAACATTGTACAAATATGTACTGATGGCACAAGGGGTTGGACAGCTAGATGTTTTTGCACCATTGGTAGGGTTACAAAAAAAGCCTGGGTAACCAAAATAATTTCATAATCTGGGGGCCAAGTATGTCAGCATAAAACTTGAAGCCTCACCTGGAGACTTGATAGGGGACTGACTGGTAGAGTAGTGGACAGGTCGCCTTGCTATAGTGACATCAAAGAAAACACACCAAGCACAGAACAAATGTAATTAGTAAAATGCCATTACAACATGCTTCGACACTGGTTGAACTTCAGATGAAAAACTGAGACTGTTGCCCCTCTAAACGGTCAAACTCTCCTTTAAACTTGAAGCATCGGCCTGCACAGCACTAATTACTCAGCATAAAGTCACCATCTCTCAATACAGCACACAAATTGCTTCGTAACTCATCGGTACTGTTGAGAGTGATAAAAAGGCTATTACACAGGCTGTCAGCCAGCAATGTACTTACAGCGTTACTTCAGCATTAGATAAATAGATTATTGTTTTAATGTGCGAATAATATGTTCACCCATATAATGCAGTGGTTTAAAAGACTCAACCTTTCCAATTACCCTTTCACATGGTAGTATGTTATTTATGTGTGAACATCTATTCATTTTTCAATCACAGACAGTTTCATGGCTCTTTCTAATACTGTGTTTCTTGCCTGCACCGGGAGACTTGCTGCGTCGTGAAGGTCCAGGGCTCTTAGCTGTCCGGTTTGGAGTAGTGGAGCGGCTGTACGATGACTTTAGCACTTTGCATTCTGGGGAGACAACACACTCAGGGTCACCACTGCATTTATTAGACTCTCCCTATAAACAGACCTGCTCTCTTGTCTTAAACACAGAGCCAACGTGGCACTCGCATTCCCACAAAAGTGTTCTGGAAATGCTATGTATGTGTTCCGATTTAATGAATGCAGGTCACACGAGGACACAGAGGCAGCAAAGAACAGAGGCAAACATGGTTTAGCAGAAACAAATGAAAAAGCAGTGGAGGACAGATGAAGTCCATAACATATCAGGTTCCACGTGGGGCTCAGCTACATTAACATTTTAACCCTGTGTTTCTGAATCAGGGTAAGTATTGTCTCTTTTTTGATAAAGCTTTCTTTACCAATATCAAAATCATAAGTTAATATTTCTATATCCTTTTTCTGCAGCAAAGTCAAATTTTGTAGACTTTTTGCTAACACTTTATAACTATCCGTTATAACTAGTTAATAGATCATTTGTAAACTGTTAATTAGTGAGTTATTAACCACTTGTTAAGTGTTTGCTAATAGTTTGTTGACGATTTATAACGATGCCTTAAAGATAGTTAATAAACCATTTACAAACTGTTAGTTAATGAGTTCTAAATGACCTGTACATTAATGATTTACAGCCATACCTTATAAACCAGTCATAGATCATGAACAAGCCATTAGTGAATTACTTACTAATGACTTGTTAAGTATCAGTTAATAGTTTATAAATGTTATTGGGACGTTATTCTAAAGTTGCAACTATTCCTCATTTTTTCCTCATACATTAAAGACGATGTTCAACATTCTATCTGTTGTATGTCTTTGGTAAAATATAATACACAGAAAAGTCTATGTCTACTAACAGTTTACAAATTATCTATTAACTAGTTATAACGGATAGTTATTATAAAGTGTTACCGACTTTTTGACTACCAAATTCCTGCAAGTACTACGGAGGAAAAACTGTGCTCACATCTTTAAATGGTGAGGCACATTTTCATTTAAAACACTGTTTGGACCGTGTCCCAAATACCTTCTTTGATGATCTACAGATCTGTAGAGATCGGTACTGTGCTAGACATATGCCCTTTAAACTGATGTATTGTATAAAGGTGTAAAAGTGCCTTTTGCAGCAACATCTAGGCTAAAACTACCACTGCTCATCATGAACATATGAAACAAAAAAGTTTGTTTATGGTATTTGCTGCATGACAAAGTTGATTTTAGTCAGAGCATGTTGTAATGAAGAGAACTTGTCAGGTGTGTGTTAATGAATATGGGGGTAGGGAGATGAACATTGCAAGGACAGAAGTAGGAAAAACACACCCACAGTATATTTCTAATGTGTTCCATGTGCTATAAATCAGCAAATACTTATTCTACTGACTGATTAAAGTAGCTAAACCAGCCAGTCATTTAGAAAGAACCTGAGCTCAGATATAAAGCTCACAAGGTTTCAGATCTGTTTGTTTAGCCCTGCTACAACTGGACTCTTTTAGGACTAAGCATTACTGACTGGCTGCCAAGCGACATGAAAATCTAGACACATTTTTTGCATGCAAAAAACTCAACCAAAGGCTTCTTCGCATTTTTTTAATTTAATGTACCTCGTCTAATTAAAATGTGTTTTTTTGTGAATTTTTTTCCTCAATATGTACTACACATTTTCCTGTCCTTGTTTTAACTGTAGAGTGTATCCTGGACCTATTTTGCAAAAGGAAGAGCAGCCTCTGTACCTTGAGGAGAGAGTACACTGTGCCTTTTTTGTTCTTTCAAAGACCTATTTCTTATAAGTGGAGCACAAGAGTGTAAGTGGGACGAAAGCTCCAAACTATCTCTGAATACGAACGACCCACCATCACTCATCCTCAGGATCCGTTGACACACTGTGTTTTAAGGATGTGCCTCCCTGTTGTTAGCTAACCTGACCAAACAACAAAAATATAACACAGGATGTCAATACTTTGGACGGGAACTAAAATAAACTCCTTTTTCCTTCCCATGTTCATTCTTGGCTGATGTTCTGTGTGGCTATGACAGTGAATGGATCTTCTGGATAAAGAGGTCACATCCTGCTTGTGTACTCTCAGACTTTCAGTGGGTTTTCAGCACGATGAAGGGGTGATACCAAACAGAGGGCGTTCATAACATGTGTGCAGCACATATAGCACAGAACACGAGCACAGTGGACTTTCTACAAACACAGTGAAATGAAATTTTCAGTCAACATGAATGCAACGTCTTTTCCTTATCTGAGAGCAAGATTTTGTGTGTGAAAATCTAATGTTTTTCATTAGATTCTGGACAACTTGCGAAATATACTAAGTTTAATTACACATGTTAACTCCCAGTTATCCAAATTGCAATAATCTGGATTTAACTGTATGTTGATTTGTATAAGAAAACACACGTCCTGCTGTCAGCTTCCTGAAGGAAAAGAATGTTGCAAGCAGTTGCAAGAGAAGATTTGGAGAGAGGAACAACACTAACGCTAACACACACACATACACAGATGTTTAGTTAGTCTTAGTCAGGCCTACCAGTCATAAAGGCTGTGGAAGCCTTACCGCTGTGATCCAACACAAAGTCGTCCTGAGCGTAACGGTACTTCTCCGGTCCGCACGCTATGAACACATCATCGTCCCCGAAGAAATCCTGCAGGCAGGTAATCTGGAGGAAGACGAGTAGAGAGACACAAGAAATGAATAAAAATGTTCATATTACTTTGAGGGACTAATACTTGTTTACCAGCAATCAGATGTTTTATGTTGCCACAAGTAAGGAAATAAAATGGATAGACAATATTCATCTTAGTTTCTGTCTCTTTCTATTTTTATCTATTTATATTATTGTTGTTTTTTTTATATTATTAATTATTATGTATATGGGAGTGTGCAAACTAGACAACTTCATTGCACAGTGTTAAACTGCTGTTTTTTTATGCTGCACATGACTATAAATGTCTATCTATCTATCTATCTATCTATCTATCTATCTATCTATCTATCTATCTATCTATCTATCTAATCGATATGAGAAAAACGGTAACAAATACAGGATTTTTGCACATGAATATAGCATTTAATTTAATGTGATTTAATTAAATTTAGTTTAATTCACATAGTGCCAATTGACAAGTGCCAATTGACTTCACATAGTAGGGTCAGGACCTTACACTGTTATGTTACAGAGAGGTAATGATTCACTTTGATCAGTTTCATAAAAATAAATTCTGACACCAATTTCAGTTTGCTGAGAAATAAGACAATCCAGGTGAAATTTTGCTTCTTCTTAAGCTTTTGACAAAACCACATAATTATCACATTATTATTACCTCAGGAACAACTAATGTCACAAATAAAAAGTCAAGCTTTTAAATGAGCATGGACAAGAAGGCCCAGAGAAGCTCAGAAACATGACACGTTTCTACAACTGTAATTCCATTTCAACTGAATGAACTGAATCTGCTGATGAGAACCTTGTGACATATTTGAACACACCAGCATGTAAGCACTTGTTGTTTGGTATGTAAAACCTTAATCTGCACAATAACTTCACAGTAATCTCAGTCATGGGAGAAGAGTAGTGGAGCAAAACAATATTTTATATGTTGCATCAAGCAAACATGCTCAGCTACAGAAAAAGTACCTCAAAATTGCGCTGTAGTGTTTGAGTGAATGTGCAAACATGATACTCATGATTTCTGAAATCTGTAGTCCAACACAGCTCATTTACAGAAATCAGTTTCCTTTGTAAAGGCATGGATGATGGTTCACATGTATTCTCACTAAGAAATATTCCAGTAACGCCACATGATTCTGCATTAGTTTACATCGTAACGTATTTTTCCTTTTACCGAACAGCACAGGTTTTGCGTATACATGCAGAACTGCAGTCGTTTTAGATGCAGCCACGGCTGAAACAGAACAATTAGCCTCAGTCTGCGTGTTAAATCTGGTAGGCCGAGGTTGTGACTCTGCATATGTGTGACTAAACAGCATACTGACACAAAGCACAACAACAGGTTGAGGTCAACGCACCCTGACACACAGAATACTGCAGAGTCAATGCAGAGTCTTGAGAGGGAAGCAGTACAGTTTGAGTTTGTGCTGCAGGGTAATTTGTCTTGCTTTTTCTATTCTGTCTCACACTGTGATCGTCATTTTCTCTGCAGCTCAGAGCACTTTTTGTTTCACACCCACCACCCACCCCTGGAGACAGAAACGGGAGTTTCTTTTAAACCACAGTGAGTTGTGCCCACACACACACACACACACACACACACACACACACACACACGCAAAGATTATCCCTCTCTTGCTGTAGGTGGACAAGTAGGAAGACAAAGGAGTAAAATATCTGTTGATTATCCCACCCCCCACCACGCGCAAATGCACCCACGCACTGGCAGGCATATGTACTGTACGTACATGCACACACACTTGAGAGTGAGAGGGGAGGGTCCAGCATGGCTGAAGATTGTGGGCAGATGGATCCTCTAGGGGAGATTTGGGGCTGACACAGTGGGGGAAGAGTGTGTGATTGTGCGTGCAGGATGGCTAGTAGATGAAGCGGTGGTCCAGAAAAGCTAAATGGCTACTGAAGAGCATGAATAATCTCCGGATTTGGAAAAAAAAAAAGAGAGAGAGGTGAAAGCTGAAAAAAAGAGGGAGGCAGAGAGAGAACTCACATGACTAAAATAGCCAAAGCGTAGCATTTAACACCACAAGTATATTTCATTCACTGACTTGGATTGTACAACTATTAATGATAAATAAGACACTTCACATGACACTAACCCTAACCCACATGATGTCAATTACATTCTCATAAATAATAATAATTAAAAAATCCATGTCCATGGTATAGTCTTTTTTTTTTTTTTGAAGATGCAGTGAAAGTTGAGGAGAAGTGTCTGCTGCATACTTTGAGGCCAGAGTGGGCTGCAGCACATTATCAAAGGTTTGACATAGCTGGAGTGGATGCCATTCTTCACATGAGCTCTGACTCTGGAATTTGGCAGCTGATCGACACACACTTCAGTCAGGGCACAGGTGTTAGAATCACCACAGCAACGGGCCACAGGGAGGGTCCGATGTCGAAAATGGACTGTGGTGTAGTGAAAGCCTCCGCGGTGAGTATGTCTATTACGTCCTGATATTAGGTAATGTCTCTCATTGACATCTCACCTCCGCTAACGTGCTGCTTTCTCTGGTGGGTCGACATTATCACTGATGACGCTTTCCTGTATTTTTCCATCCACTCAGCAGGAAGTGGTCATGTGGAGCTCATCGGTCATTTGTCTGAGGACAGCGTGAGACAGCAACACAGGGACTGCTGAGGTGAGCACTGTCCCCTGGCAGGAAAACCACCGCTGAGGTTGACTTCAGCGCTCAGATGACCTTGGTGACAGCTGAAAACAATCGCTCTAATTTAATTTTTTCACTCTCTGGTGGAGAGTTCGATGTGAAGATTGTTACAAATCTCATATCTTTTAATTAGATATAGGGCTGTGGCCAGCTTGCTGTGTTTTGGAGGGTTTTGAGCCAAACTGTTCCTCAACTCAGACGCAGTAACTTCCGGGAGTCTCTGCTGGTTGCCTGGCAACTGCTCCAGGCGAAGAACTGTCCAGCAAATAACCTCCATATATGCTGAACTGGCTTATTTTTCCCTTTAATTTTCATATGCAATAAACAAACAAAACATGTGAAGTGAGTTTTGGAGGTTCCAATAGACAGACTTTGTTACTGACAGAATCAGAGAGGCTGTGTGACAGTTTTAGGACATGAAATTATTGATGGATTAAAATACAAGCAAGACCTCAGTGTTGTAGCAGGATGGCTCATTTTTTACTGCCTTATACATATATGTGTCCTTGGGCAAGACACTGAACCCGAAGTTGCTTCCAATGGCAGGCAGCACCTTGCATGGCAGCTCTGTTGCCATTGGTGTATGAGTGTGTGTGAATGGGTGAATGAGAAACACTGTAAAGTGCTTTGAGTACCACTTAGGTAGAAAAGCGCTATATAAGTGCAGACCATATTTTCTTCTGCAGACCATATTTTCTTTCCATTCTGGTTATTTAACTCCTAAAAACTAAGCTCTGTGTATCAAAGTCACATATCTCAAAGCATTACTTTGTCTAAAATGTGCAGATGGAGCACACCTGCTCACCGACAACTCTGCCATTGTGACACAATAGTAAGTTGTAACATTGGAGTAATTCAGTCATCAATGTTTGATCTGGACACCAATTCTGAAGAAGAACCATACAGAAAGCCCCACCTAGCAAGTTAACAGGATTGGTTCATTAGGTTTGTTGCATATGTAATCCCAAAGAAAAACGAATTTTTGACTTTCACTGGTACATGTCGTTTTACGGTGAAAATGTTCTCAACATCAAACATCAACAAAGCACCAGACAGACATGTTAACAAGATGAAAACCAGAAATACATTATATTTTATGAATTTCTATTTAGTTAAAGACCCCAAAACAACTGACAAAACCAATCTCAGTTCAAGGTCCATATAGTTTGTTTAGGAGCGCCAATGTAATCAAGTAACAACTGTCTTATCACAGCATAATAAACAAGCAACTGGGTTGAGATTGTTTAGGGCTCAACATATCTTAAAGATACACAGAAACACGGAAGCATCCCACTGCAACTGAGTGAACTCAATCTGCAGGTGATTTAGGCAGATGCTCCAGAACGAGCATGTAATTACTTGTAAAATTTGTATGTGAATTCTTAGTCTGCACAGTAACTTGGAACTTCACACGCGGGATAGATGCAGCGTTGCAATGCAATATTTATATCTTGCATTAACTGAATATATTCAAATACAGACCAAGTACCTCATTTGCTCTGGGCTCTTTCTTCTCTGAATAATTACAGCCACAGATACCAGATTCCTTTGTTCAGCACGGATGATGAAGTTTGGTTCACTATTATTCCCACTATCAAAAAACGCCAGTTCCACAAACTCCACATGATTCTGCATTATTCTACATTAAAATACTGGTTTTCAGTCATTGTATTGCATAGTACAGGTTTTAGCTATACATGTGTAACTCGCAGTACTTCTGGATGTAAAATAATTGCTGTGCTCTGTGCTGGCAGCTCACTGATACAGGCCAATTAAAATCAGAGGTTCCAGTAGGTGGATTTTGTTACTGACAGAGCCAGAGTAGCCATTTAAGCTCACCATCTCCCCCGGCTGTAACTTCATGTTTAATAGACAGGTACAGGACTGCTATCGATCTTTTCATCTGACTCTCCAACAGAGAGCGAACAAGCACACTTCCCAAAATGTCGAACTTTTTGCTTTAAGTTATGTGATCCTGTTTGACAAGCAAAAGCCAAGTTCTGCATTTTCACTTCTGCACCAACACGGTGCCATAAATTACCTCACGTTCATTTAAATTCCAACTGAAAATACGGGCTTTAACAGGGCTTCGTCAAATTACGCCCCAAGTCATGCTTGTCCCGGCGCCCCTGAGGCAACAGGCTTATTGTGAAGAAAAAAAAAAAGACTCGGGCTGGAATATTATATATCGTTGTGGAGAAAGCCTCTGGGTGAATTCTCATTTACTTTCACCCCTACACACACCTCTCTGTGTGCAAGGCTAGCACTGCTGTGGCCTATGATAAACTACTTTTCACCCGGCCTGTGATGCCCAAGGGAACGCAATGAAATGGAGACAAATTGTGCCTGTGTGGACGTGTTTTAAATAGGCAAGAAGGAAAGCAGGTCAGGTGGTTAAGAACTTATGTTAAATGGATGTTTTACCTTAGATCAATTTTTGAAAATGCACCATTTACAATTTCTAGGAAAGTAATTGGCTATATATTAAATAAAAGATAATGTAAAAGTCTTTGAACATCATTATTAATTTTTGAACTACAATATGAAGTGTGGGGTACCAGAGGAAGTCATATCAGTAAACAATACATCATATCGACCTTACACATGGATGGTATAGTTCCACTGTTTACCAGGATTAACATTTAGAGTTAAAGCAACATATACATGAAAAGTTTTTAAATACAACCAAACAGCAGCTGAAAATCTCACTTTAGTTAACTTAGCTCAATGTAGTGATGCAGAGGTGTACATGTGGGTGTGTCTGTACGCTGTAACATCACCGTTGGGTGCAGTAAAAACACATTTCTAACCAAACCACAGAGTCAGAAAATCCTTCAGATACATTTAAAGGCCAAACCCAAAGCACTTAAGACATTAGCTAACTACAGTCATATTAAGCAATCAAATTGTTGTAGAGTATGAGGGAGTGTGAACCATCTGCCACTCACTAGTATCACCTCCACTGGTCATGACTGGATTTCTCCAACGTCTCGCTGCTGCTGGTTTGATTGATTTCTCCCTCCTCCGCCCAAGTCTCCTGCTGTTCTAGTTTCTCATTCCAAAGTCAGCTACACTTACTTTGTAGATTTCTGTATTTCCTATACACAGTTTGTCTCATTAAAATGTGTACAGCAAGTAGTGGCAATAATGTCGATGAGAGATACTGACTAAAATACATTAGATGTTACATTAGATACCCTGTGCAACATGTAGAACAACATGCGGGACGAACACATGGGGGGTTTCCCTTAAACACCAGAAGACACTTGGTTAAGGAGTGGATGAATGTCAGACTACATTGTCCATGTTTTCTTCTGCTCTTGTCAACCACTGCCAGGACAAACAGCCAGTGGCCTTCTTTTGGCAGCGCTGTCCTATAGGGCCTGTCTCGCCCAATCAGTGAAGTGAACTGTTTGTAGGGTTTGGGATTGGCTGGGTGACATGTCTTGAGGGTAAACTGAAGTTTGCCCTCCAAGATGCAACACTCCCCCTCCTCTCCACTGTCTGACCTTCTCTTACTCTCACCATCCGTCTGTGTCCTCCATCTTGCCTGCTGTATTTTCTGCCCGGCTAAGCTTGGCAACAGAAGATGTTTTGCCAGTGTGTGGGTAATTCAAATATAATAATAATAATAATATATGATTTTCAAGGCGAGAAAACAAAACAAAACAAACACAGTATCAATGCGCAGAACTAGGTTTTTTTCGAGGGGGATTGCCTTTTCTTGATTTTGAAAAAGGGCTGCGGTCCAAAATCAAATGTCTCAGAACAGCAGGTGCTGAGAATTTAGTACAAATGGATGAACAAGACACAGGAGAAAATACAGGCTTTCCTTGTGATGGCTAATGGGACAATGATCACTGTAATCATTGGGTACATAAGCCCCATTTACCCCCAAACCCCTCATTGCTGCTTAGCATCCTGAAGCCAAATGAGCAAGGAGGCAGAAAGGGTGGGTGGAGTCCAGAGCAAAAGATCAATTCTTAGCCTCCTGTCTTGGAGAACGTCAGCCTCCGCAGCACTCCCGCTGTTACAAAGGAAAAGAACCTTTCATAGCAAATTAGGTGTTCATTCTTTTTACAAGCTTAAGTTCTCATTTAAATTGTTACTTGCTTAAGAATATGCAGATAGCTAGATGCCTATTAAGTCTGTCGGGGTGATACTTGAGCAAAAGCCAACCTGGTTATTAACTCTGTTTGAACTCTTACTCAGACAGAGGCAGCTTCCAGAGACACTTTAATTCCTCTGGATTAGAGCGGTAAATCTCAAACACGTGTAGCAGCCAACGGAGGCATGAAACATGAGCAACGACAAACCTAAACCCAACATCAACCTCACTGCTGTGGGTTTCCTGCATTAGTCACATGAACAATCAGCCACCAAATACTTTACTTTTGTGCAACAAATTCAAATTGCTGTCAAACACCAAAACATAAGACAGCAAACTAACAGATGTGAATGAAGCAGCCAACTATTGCTGAAGGTGCTGGAGAGACAATAAGCAAGCATGTCTCCTTGGGGATTTAAGAAAAAGGATTTCATCAATTCACAACACTTTGTCTGGAAACACTGAAGGCATTTCACAGCAAAAGAAGTATAAATTCAAATAGGCAGTTTCCTTTCATTTGTAGTCCAATTTAGACAAACTCCAAGGCAGGGAACTCTTCTTCAGCGCAGCCAGTGGCTTGTTGACCTATCACACATTACACAGCTCACTCTCTCCCGCTCCTCCAAGTCATATTCACACAAACAAGACACATTACAGTACATATCTTCAGGCCGTCTGAATGTACTTTAGTGCCAAGCTCTTCATACTCTAAAAGAGCTGTGCAAGTAAAAATGAAGACACTGGGAGTAAACAGCCCAAATGAGCCTCAGCAGCATACCTTACTCATTTAGAGAGAGACTTCCAGAGCTGTTGAGGTGCTAAAAGATCCACCAGAGATGCATAAAATCTTTGTTTTGGTTGCCAGTTAACATGATTCTCAGTTTCCAATTAAAAACCAACAATCTTGCCACAGTTAAAATGTCTACTAGGCAGTTAACACTCAAAATATAATAATGCAATTCCAACAGAAGTCTCCAAAGAGCCAAAATAAAAACTGTCTGTCATAAACATAAAACACTCTCAAGCCAGACAGTGTTTGATGTGCAAATGAAACTCCAACACACACATGCTTGAGTTGTCGGGAACACTTGGACACCTGATGATCCGCCCTGTACAAATTAATTACATCAATCTGCAAAAAAAAAAACTTGCTGAGGCTATCTCGCATGATTAAACTCAAGCAGACAAACAATAGTTGTGTGGGCTGGAGGTTTGAATGCAGCCAAACCATATCGTGATGTCAACTCTCTCACTGGGAGAGTGAAAGGCCCGCTGCAAAGAATGGAAGAGGGCCAGGCTGCACAAACAAAACAAAACAAGCAGTTGAGATCACACAGCACACAATGGATGCCCTTCCCCGTCTATGGCCTCCACACGTTCTGCACAGCTGACAGCCCTGCACCCCCCGACACCCGGCTCCATCATCTGCCAGCTTTCTGTTTTCCTGTTTGTTAAATCAGTGAGTCATACCAGCACTTGTGTAACATGGAACAGGTACTTTTGCTTCAAAAATACAAAGAAGTAGGCTGGCATTGCCCAGGGTTTAGATTTATAGGTCACTTCTAAAGGCCAAACAGTTATGCCAAGGCTTTAACGTTTGTTTGTGAATGTCAAGCTCGGATTTTGAAAGTCAAGTCGAACTGACTTAGACACAGTAGGAATCTGACACATAATCTCTTTTCTTCTCAAATTTAAAATCTATATAACTCAATGCATTAAACTTTTTATAATCAGGTTTTGTCTGTGTGGGTTCCACTACACTGGCCCTAAGGGATCAACACATTGCAACTCAAGAAAAGACAGAAATACACAAGAAAATGCCTTCAACTAATTATACAGCATGTTGAGCAAAACAACATGCACTGCAATTGTAGGAAAACACAGTTAACCTGTGTTTATTCAGCTGTAGCATGTCTCAGGGCCACAACACTCTATAGCCTACAATGTACTGTAAGGAAACTGCATAGACCCTTAGTTTGGATGAACAAACAGAGGAAGGATCCCACTTCTATGGTAGAATAAGAGACATGCAATGTTCACAACAGTGCAGAACTTTAAGGCAAGAAAGAATACAAGTGTAGTGACTCTTTTCTAGTGAGAATACATTTCTAGTGAGTGCAAAACAAACAACAGCATATAAGTGAACACAGCCGACAATATTCCTGGTTGGATGGTGTCACTGCACCGGTGTCAGATGGTGCTGTATGCTAATGACCGAACAGAACAATAGGTGGGCATGCAGATTTCACGGCTGTTGACCCAAATGGCGGCGTTTAATCCAGACCTCACCCCGAAAACAGCTCAAGCCTGACAATCAGTGCGAGCCCTTGTGTGGCCTTGCCTCTAGCTAGTCGGAGAGGGAGACAGCCTTGTTAATCTGTCTGTAACTACCCGCATGATTTACCGTCCCCGCCAGGAGGATATGCAAATAACAAGATATCAACCACTCCACTATGATAACAGGCTGAGAAGCATTTAGGCAACTTCATGAATACCAACCCTTTAACTGTTGGCAGAGGACAGCGGAGCAGCACGACCCCGTTAACACATGTACTGTCAGACCTGGGCTGCTTTAGAGTATTGGGGCCAGGAGGCCATCATCATTAAGAGCGTGTCATTTGAGATGACGCCAAAGTGCATCAGTGTCACGCTAACCAGCATGCACCGCCCCAAAGCCAGCAATCCATGAACTGTTTTATATTACCACCACAATGTGCTCTCTTACTGTACATGCAGTACAGCCAGAGAGCGTCTTCTTAGCACTTATTCATAAAGTAGCCGAGAGCCACTTTCACTAAGGGAAAAACTTAACAGAAAGAACAAGACTGAGCTTGTTGTCATCGAGTGCATCGTGTTTAATGAGGTAGTTTTCTTCTTATGTCCAAAGTAGATGGTTTATAAGAAGCAGGTGCCTCTCCTGTTCAAGAATAGTCTAATGCCTTTCTGTGGCACGTGTGTTTTAAAAGGGAAAAGAGTAGAAAGCATATTTAAACCTAGAGAATATTTCCAGATTCTACTTGTTTGTCAAAGTAATTTTTATGATATTGTGTCCCCTGTGCTATACCTATAGTCAGTGCTTCATTACTTCAGTGTTTAGCATTTTTTTTGTTTGTTTATGTGCTTTCCTGGGAGGTGAACTTCTGTACACACCAGTAATCTCCATTGGATGAATAAATAAAGTTGCACTGAATACATAACCATAGCAATAAAGCTGGTCTTTTTATTTACTTGCTATGGTAGCTACTTTTGCAACAGTTTATGATTTAATCTTAATGATTTGGGCATCTTATTACCTGGCTCTCTTTTTTTCTGCTACAAACAGATTTTGTGTTGCTTTTAACGCAATGTTTTTACAAATTTCTTTTGAGACAGACACAAACAAAAACTGTTCTAGTATTTTCTCGGCACAAAAAATATTTCCATGCGTATTCTGCTGATAACAGCAATACAGAAAAGCTACAGAGGAAATGTCTGAACTATAGCAATGCATGCTGACAGACAGGGAAATGTCCTTACGAATGTTAAAAATGGAAAAATTGATATACACTAAGAAAAAAAAAAAACACTGTTGAGGATATTTTGGTGTCGTCTGTTGGGAGTTGTCCCAGACTGTCAGCCTGCTGCTCCTGCACAGCGTGGCATCGAATTCTTTGTGCCCTGATAAACTGCGGCAGCGTTGAGGACTATGAGTGACCTTCAGCTTTCGTTATGCACACTGCTCTATGCATGCAGGTACACTAATGCACTTTCTCTGTCTGAAACGGCTACAGGACGCACTGGTAAAGACTGGAAAGTACAGAAGCACAGATGGAAAATCTAACTATACAATCAGCTTATGTTCTTCAAACAGCAGGATTTTTTTTTTTTAATAACCAGCATTGCTCATGTCAGTATTTGAAGACAGACAGTAGCTGTGTGGTCTCTATTATGGAAGATACAGTACATCCTATTAACTCCTGCACCGATATAAACAACAAAAGAAACATTGCATTGCACTGTCCAATTATCAGTGCGGCATCCCATTTCCTCTCCAGTTCCTCAGCTTGCTGTGTGTACTGAAAAAAAAGCCTTTAAAGATTTCAGACAGACAAGCATTTCAGGCCTCACAGCTCAGCAGCCTAAATGACCCCGCTCTGTTTCCAGCCTCTGGTTAATGGGCAGACAGACTGTCATCCTGATAACATCACTAAGTGAAGAGGATTGTGAAAGGCAAACATATTTCAGGATTTTTTAAAATCAATTTCCATGTGCACTGTTGTTGGCAGATATTTTTGCAAAAGGACAAAAATTATTATACTCTAAGCCATTAAAGAGGTCTAAGCTATATAATTATTGCAGCTACAGACAAAAAAATAAATAAATACTAATTTGTCCCAACACACATTTAATATCCTCTTTTCATTTCTTCATTGCCCCGCAACATCTATACTGAAAGACAGACAGCAGTCATTTAATCATATGAAGAGTTCATTTGCAAAAACAGACAACTTCATTTTTGTACACTTTCAGAAAACCTATTTTTTTTGTTGTTGTTTGCTTGCGATAATATCAAACTGAAGTTGAGTAGATCTGACTCAGTAGAAATAACATGACAAGAATAGAGATAACTTAAGTTTGATATCGTCTCAGGTAGACGATGGAAAAGTGGGTTTTCTGAAGGTTTGTGAAGCTGGAGTTATCTGTTTTTTCAAATGAACTCCTCATATATTTTTATCTTTGCATGATTTGCATATCGAGTGGGACAGACAGATGGCAGGGATTTTATTTGCTCAAACAAGCAGAGGTGTAGACCTGTGAGGTGTGAATTACACAGAGAAAATGTAGTCGACTAAATGTTGGCACAAGAGACTAAATGAAAAGATGGTGTCCTATAACTGTGGACATTTGGCTTTAGATACAACACCATTGATTTTATGCTGCCAAGAAAGGTTTAGAATACTTTGGCTAACGTTTAGAACTAAGTGATTTTTTTTTAATGTGCTATAACAACGGCGGATGAACACATTCTGAATGAATACTTTTCTTTTTCTGTTTATTTCATTTAGTGCACAGCATGTTTTTGTAATGTTTTGCCCTCAACCGCTGTAATAATCAATGATTCACTCAGACCACCCACTGAGTATTTATCCATGGAAAAAAAGGGATTTCCACATTTCGCTGAGCAACGCATTGATTACTAATGTTTTAATTGCAGTACAGCACACCGACTCTGTCTCTCCTCACACACTGCGTTTCAGGGTCACGTAGGGCTGAGGGCTGCACCGGGCGGGGAGAATCTCTGGACTGGATCCAGCTTTCCAAAAAATCACAGTGATGTAACAAAAAAGGTCACAGAATGGTCAGCGCTTTATCCGTCATTATTTTTTCATAGAGTTTTTCTGGAATTGGATAAGACAGCTAGAGGTGCACGTGACCCAATGCCGCCGGTAAGAGCAAACAAACAGGCCTAAAGACAATGCTGCATCTTTCTTTTCCCTGATTGTCATTAATATATGAGGTTATATTAAATTATGCACTCAGTTCATATTTAATACACCGATATATACTGAGGCAAATGTATTTCCACAACTTGCATGGACCATGTAGCTAAAAGATGAATGTAAGATGTATTTTGCATGTTATTTTGGCAGACTGGGAGGTTGTCAGCTGCTCCGCACAGTGGGATAAATAGGCAGGTGGTGAGGAGGGGGCAGAGGGAGGTAGGAGACAACAGGCACCAGGCTAACAAAGCTGGGGATTGGGAAATAAGCTTAGAGACGATTCACCCCACCTCTGTGATTATTTACTCACACTAAAGATGAACTATAGCCCGAGTGAAGGACTACAATATGCAAGATCACTTCTGCCACCTTCTACAACCAACAATGTGACATTCACACCCACGTCATCCCGTTATTGGCCAACTGTCGGAGGTGAGACGGGAGCCAAAGTTTGAACTTCTCCCTCTAGCTCTCTACGACAGCCAGCTGTTCACCTCCAAATGTGGCTGTTAAGAGCAGGTCACTTTTGCTTTCTGACATTGTTGTTTTTTCTCCACTGTTACCTGTAAAGCCACAGCAGAGGAAAAGATCAGACAGAAAAACAAAAGCTATCTGATGTATAGAATTATGATTCATTATTAGCATTACAGAGGAGAAAATAAATAGAGAATTTATATCTTTATTCTCAATGATGGGAAATTCCCACCAAACATAAATCACAATGAAGTTAGATAATTTCTAGTGGCTCTGTCAGTACAGTGTTTACAATTCACAACCTCTACTTGCTCCTTTAGTTTATAACATGGACCTTTCTCCTCTTTGCCACTTTTTCCGTGGTTCCCTTGAATCACGTCTCATTGATTTCTGCATGAAAGAGTAAACTTAGCAACTACTGGACTGTACCCCAAATTAATGAATGCATCAATCAAACAATTGAAATTGGGGAAATCTTATTTTCTGCCTGCCCAGTCAGCTTTGAGATGTAAAGCAGGGTTTTCTCTCAAAAGCAGCAGCTGATTCTGCTGGCCCTGATAACCAAGACCTACAATTAACATTCAGTCTGAAGAGCAGCTTTGACTCGAGGAGGGAGAGTGGACAGAGATGTATTGTGCAGGCGCACTCGCTCGCACGTACACATCCACCAACACACACCCGCAAACACACCTGACAGCTGCACTTTAACCCTTCCTTCCAGCTTATAGGTCTAATTATCCGGTGGTGGCCGGGGCCCCGGCGGGGGGCTTCTGTGTGTGTGAGAGTGCATCAGTGGGAGGGGGCTGTAGCGCCTGCAGACCGGGTGGCTGGGACCTCTGATTTGATTTTGGAGGAGCAGATGGTAGGCTGCTGCTGGAAGGCATCTGAAGTGTGTGTGTGTGTGTGTGTTTGTGTGTGTGTGTGTGTGTGTGTGTGTTTATGGGTGTGTGAGTGGCTGAGCGACAAGCCTTAGAAGTGCTTTTTACAGAATCTAAGGGGTTTTGGTCAAACTGGAATGTTTACACGATTTTCACATGAACTGGTAACAGACTGCACATTAGTTAGTTGCTTTGCTAAAATCTAATGCAGTCAAATACAACAGTCCTGCAGCAACTCCTGCCTTAACATAGATTCTACTTTTCAGGTTTTGCTTTGTGTTTGATTCAACTGTATTATTTGGAGAACAAAGCCTGTGATTTTGTTATTTCGGTTTCTATAATTTTGTGAGCCTCGTTGACACCAGTGAGGATAGGCTAAACACCACTAAAATTTGGTGAGTTTGATCAGTTGTGTTCTTTGTACGGTAAGAAAAAACTCCAAATTGAAAAGTGAAATAAACTTGATAAACTTGCCAAACAGATTAGCTGAAAATTAATTGTCATGATAACAAAAAATACAAAATTTTTTCTCTTTCTTTCTCATAAAAAGTTGATCGTTTGGAAATACATGATTTTCACAGTCCAGCAACAATGTGGGAATTCGTCTTTAGTTCATGTGGTTGCCGATATGGCACCACTCAGGCTGTAAAAAGAGGCCTATTGGGATAGACAGGCTCCATGACACAGGGATCCACACAAATCTAGCTGTCAAATTACCACAGTGTGTTTTTCTGGGAGGTTAAAGAGATTTCCATTCAGTTTCCCAAGTAATCGGTACTCAGAAATAAAAGATGATGGCATCATGTTACAATTTACGTTGCACTTGAAAGAAGCCTACGCTACAGAAAGCACTCACCGACTTAAACTAAAGTGGCTTCTGTTATGATGGATGAGGTATTATCAGGTGTCCAGCTCTGGTTTCAAGATCAGGTTACAGACCTGATGGGTTAAACCTCTCATTTACACTCTTCATTTAATTCTGAGATAATCCTGCTCAAGCCAAGAGAGCAACACAACTCAGACGATAAAGAAAACAGCAGCTTTAAAGTAGAGTATTAGATCTTTAATGAAGAACACTCTCTAACATGTGTGTTGTTTCCGCTGTAGAGTTGCTACACTGCAAAACCAGACAGAAACACAAAATTTTGCTAATAACAACCAGCTGATCAATAGAATACTCTTACCTCAAAAACTGTAGATACCAGTTAGGCCTCTAAAGTGTCAAACTTAAAACAAAAACATGCTTATAAAGTTAACTATAAATATAGTGGCTGGATATTATTTTCCTAAATATAATGAAGCAAGTGTAATTCTGGTAAACAAGCCAAAAGAATTTTTGGTAAAGATTTCAATGCTTACATTAATCCACCTATGCTCTCTACATTAATAAATGCAAATACTTCACAACTTTGCCGACAAAGCTGATGGACGCAAGTATCAGCCCGCAAGACTTATTTTTACTAAAACTGTTGATTTTATCCAGAATATGCCGCTATGAAGTATTTAGGCATTTCTTGACACCATGCAGTCCTGTCAGAAACTCTGGGCTTCATCTGATCATGAAGAAATTCACTGGGGCAGATTGATGGATGGAGTTACGCTCCAGCAGAGAGCAGAAATCATTTGTCAAAGCAGGCTAAATAAAAGACTGCTGTAACTGCTGGCTGATGTGATTATCATTAAAAACCCTTGTGGTGAATATCTAAAGAAGCTTAATGACACACTTGTCAGCATGAGTTGTGTAATGTGTCATTTGTAATGTATAATTCCAAAATACTACACAGTACATGTTGTGAATCACCTCCACAAATGACTTATTTATGATTTAAATATGAAAAGCTAGAAGAAAATCAAATTTTTTTCCCTACAGCCAGTCCTGTTGAATTCACCGTGCTATAAAGGTCGGTGTTATGTTGGTGGTTGAATTGGCTGCGCTCCATCTTGAACCTAATAAAAGAACATTATGGTTGACTAAGCCGCCGTGAGTTGGTGTGTGGTTCGGGATTTTTTTAAAATGACTTGTCTTTTGCTGCTGCACTTTTAAATCATTGCAGGAACTATAAGAGTGAGCAACGATGAATAATATTGTGATTATTATAGCCTTCATTCTGAGTATGCAACACAACTTCAGCCTTTATGAGCAAGACTGAAATGCAGGATCGAACATTAATCGTGTAACATATCATGCTAATGATTAGATTTTTCTGTTAAACATCTTTAACCAATAATCCAGTTTATTCTAAAGCCATATGTATAAGGCATACACTATGTTCTGCCAGTTGAATTCAAGCTTGGTTGAATGAAGGTGTTGATAGAAAAGTTAAATGTAAACCACCACTGAAAATCACTCCACCCAAACAACGCTGAAGCTGTCAGTTTTGGTTTCTCCCACTTCCACCACAAGTTAAATTCACAGAGACATTACGGCCACATCCCGGCAAACTGCAGATGCCTGTTTAGAAAAAGAAATGTCCCTCTCAATCACTGTAATATTCTGCCTGCCTCTTCTCACTTGAATTGATTACTTCTCTCAGCACAAGAAGCAAGACAGGGTGGACAGCACATCACAAGCACTAAAGTAAGTGAATGTTGCCCATAAAGTCTAAAGATACATTCTTCCTGGCAATGTGAAGCATTGCATGTCTGGAAAGAGCAGCTGGTCTGCATGGCTGATCTACTTGGAATCTACTAAGAGATGGAAATAGAGACACATCAAGGCTGTGTGTCACAGATATTGGACTGAATTAATCACAGTGGGGAATCTAACAGGTTTCTCACAAGTAGTATTAATGTGTACAGCTGCGGACGAATCAATTATTAAGCAACATTTGATTTTAGCACCATATTTTTGAGCACAGTATCGACGTCCTGACATTAACATCGGAAGTGTGTAAAGCCACGTCGTCCACAGTTTTAACAGTCACAGAGGGACACATCAAGTTCACGACCATCCACTGCAGGAAGCTTCAAGCTAAGATAATGTAAATAAATATGGCTACATTCTGGACACTGTTATGCAATCCTAACAGGTCATTAGAGGTTGTACAGTGGTAGCCTGACAGAAAAGGATGCTGGCTCGGCTCTGTCAAAGGTGATAAAGATCACAATTCTCATGAGTCATTTGTCTGGACTGTCCAGCCCACAAAGATTCCTGTCGACTCACAGGAAACAAACATCAGCTGTTTTGGTTGTCAGACTTTGATTCTCAGTTAAACTTCAGTTTAAATTATTTTCTCCCACCTCTCACAGTTTAAGCTCCATTTACTGAAACGATTACCAAGGAAATGCTGATGCTTCTGTACTCTTTGACTTTATGTATCAGCGTCACTCTGGCATTTTTCCATTTAAAACATGCACAGCACTTCAGGCCCATCTAAAATGAAGCAATATTCAAGCTCCTAAGCAAAAGCAAGAAACACCAAGGCAGCAGTTAACAACGATCAAGCATCCACTTTCTAAAAGGCTCTTTCCAGTCAACTAATTTTTATGACTTTATGAATAAACACATAATTTGTGCAATTATAGCCGTCTGGAGCAAACCATAGCAAAACAATTACGCTAATATAAACCATACAAGCAGCTAAAACAAACAGTTTGATTTTAGTGCCGCTTCCGACACTTTATTATTGTTATACAATAACCACTGTTTATTGGGCCATTTCACTGGTGCTTGCAGTCAATACTTGATTTTTCTTCATCCCTCTCACAAACACCTCTTCTTCATCAATACACACACGGAGTTCCATAAAGTTTTCCAAGACATTTTTTCACTAATACATAGGTAGTAACCAGCCTGAAATCCACTGACTACAACCTGATCAGATTAAAGAGACGTCTTTATGAGGTGAAGTAATATTACTGCACTATTAAAGGAAAGTCATACATTTAACATGTTTGGTTCTCTAAACATATTTCATGGTTTAACTTAATCTAGCTCAGATTATTAATGTAAGGTTCACAATACAAAGTTAATAGAGCCTGCTGATAATCAAAAAGCTGATTATCAACAAAAAGACGAGCGTTAAATGGATATATATGTTAATTATTATTGTCTCAGACTTGTACCAGCTGAGACATTAATATAAATCAGTTTGATGAGGGACACCATGTGTTCCAGCTCATCTCATCTGTGAACACCAGGAAGCCTGCAGTGAGAATTTCAAATGGAAACATTAATATATATGTGTCCCAGATGGATAGGGTAACAGCACAAACAGCCTCGTGTGGTGCAATAGGAGCAGACGAGGTAGGAGGATACAATAGTGATGGATATGGCAAAAGGCCTGAACTCTAAAGTGTATTCATTAGTGCTTTGTTGGAATAACTGTGGCGCGTAATTACGTATGGCTGATTAAATGGACTGTAATTACCTAGACTGCTGACACAGCTGAAACCTATAAATCACACTGGTTTTTAGAGATAAGCTCAGCTTTGCAGTTCCCATCTGGTTCTCATAGGCACATCATGCAGTTTCAGCTCATTGAAAACAATATGTTTGTTTCACTCCAACTGTCAAGTTATGTAATTGTAGTCGGTGAGCTCATGGGTTGGCGAGTACAAGAAAATACTTCGTTTCCCTGAGTTTTTGCATTGATTACTGCCGTACATTCAGGAGCATGCGGCTCAACATCGTATAATGACAATCTGTTTTGACTGGGATGTTATTAAACTTACCTGCTTGCCTTCCAAAGTGTACAGTCTCCTCACAGCACCAGAGTCCAACTTGATAGCATCCGTGATGTCAGTGAGCACCTGATCGAAGGAGTGCGCCGTCTTCTTATTGAGCAGTATCCGAACTGCCTTGCGGGGTTTGACGCCGCTGCGGATGACCGTGACCAGCTTGGGTTTGATGAAGTCCTTAGACTCCCGCTGCAGGTCGCTCTTCAGCGGGATGAGGGAGGAGAGGGAGCGTGATGTACTGGTCTTGATGCCCACTGACCAGTTTGGGTTGACGTTCTTGGCGTAGTCCACACGGCGGAAGGGTTCGTTGGAGGCACACACATAACTCTCACCTGGAGAAAGAAACAGGCTCTGTGAGGTATGTAGTTAATAAAAGATTGAATATCTTGGACCCCCAGTACCACATGAAGTGTTTTATTGTCATCCATCACACAATAAAATTATGAGAGTGTCTGATCAGTCTCCAATAAGTTTGTTCTGCAGCATATTAACAGCCCCAACCAGCCATAAAGAGTCACAAAGAACCAGCATCCTCAGTGACAAGAACGCAATAAGTCCTGTAACAGGTGATATGGCCCTACAGAGTCCTGATTTCAACATCATCACTTCAGTTTGGGATTATATGAAACAGCCAGAACCAAATAATGCAGCCTGAATCCACAGAGGAGCTGTGAAAAGTTCTTCAAGATGTTTGGAACAGCCTACCTGCAGAGTAACTTGAAAAAAATGTGTATACGTGCACCTGAGAGCATAGGTGAGACTGTAAAAGCCAAAGGCAAACATAGCAATTATTTATTTTTAATTAGGTTTTCTCTACTTGCTGCCCTTTGTATGAAATTCTTAGATAAATAAAAGCCACTTATGGCACTAAATAAACAAAGTGAAAGCATGCAAACATTCAGATCCTGACGTTTGCACTACACTGCAAAGGTAATTATAAAAATATCTAAAGGTCATCTGACACACCTTACACAGAATCAGCCTTATATATATATGCCCTGTGACATCCTGCCTCCACAAGGCGAAATAGTTGAACAGAACAAAGGGTTAACATTCTTCAGTTGAAACAAAAAAGCACATTGAGAGGCAGTGTGATACTGTCCTCTCTCCCTTTCAGCTGTTGAGCTGCTGCACTGGCCTTCCTCCAAAGCAAAGCATTTTGTTTTATCTGCCAGCATTCCATTTGAACACATTAACACGCAAACGTTTCCCCTGAAGAACAAAGTCCTGTGACGAGAACAGGGGCTCGGCCGGTAAGGGAAAACCAAAGCAAGAATGTCTGGTGAATGTTTTGAAGGCAGAGTGTTGGATCTGTGCTTCCTCACTGCCACTCTGTTCCAACATGAACCGGAGTGGGAAAGTGACAGATACTTTCTCTTCATGCAGCATTTCTCACAAAACTATTTCAGCATCCAGAAACAATCCTTCCCTCTGTCTCAGAAACAACTTACACTTAACTTCAGGAGCAATATTGTGCTTTATGTTCAATGAAGTGTGTTCTAGCAATCATTTGGTGAAGATATTTACAGAGCTACGAGACACAAATCACAGAGTTGTTCATCAAAGCTTTCTGAGAAAAGAACAGCATGTACAAGCTGAGAAAATACAAGGCCTGTTAAAATGACGTCTTAGCAGCATGGAACAAAGTGCAGTGCAGCCAATACCCTGCAGAGTACTGCCATTACATTATTACTCGTGTCTGTATCTCTTTATCAGGAGAAGAACCTCAGTAGCTGAGTCTGCTACATTAGAGGAACTGCATAGCAATGAGGCTCTCCACGGATGCTAATTTATAAGCAGCTTAAAGTATGATATTTTAATCTTACATACCACAGAAATGTATTCATTAAAGTTCGCCGTTCATGGCACCATGTTCCTCATCTTTTAGTTAACTAGTTAATTCGCCGATAAAGAATCAATCCCATCTATGAATTTTTTGGATCGAGGATGTGTGTCAAGACAAACGAACTGAGAGCAGAAGTCCAAATGAGACAGTGTGTCCCGCGATACCAGGTTTTATTAAGCTTGCAATTAACCAAAGGCTAATTAAAAGGCTAGGGCACAGCTGGAGGGATGGAGCTGTGGCTCAACACTAAAACAAAATATAACAGGCTGTCATTTATCTGGGGGGGAAATGATAGAATCCTGAGATGCCCTCAGATGGTGTTTAGCGACCATTTATTCCCCGACACCCCTCAGCGATGCGATAGGCGCCTCAGCCACCCGCCACTGGCTGCTGTCCTCATGTGGCCAACAGATGAGGTCAACCTTAACAGGGCCGTCTAACCAGTCCATCAGTTCTCACTGCAGCAGCCACACAGCTGTCACCGGTCCAAAACACAAGCCAGTTTTTGTGTTAATACAGACAAAAAGAATCTTTGGTCCAGTCATCACTTCATTGATCACAATTTGGTCATATTTTATACTACAGGTGGGGCTATTTCAAAAGTTTGCTAATAACAATTACAATGGTAATAATTGTTTTTGAAATTTCGTAATTGTTAATTATCTTTATTGTTCCATTCATCAAATCCACTTTTTAACCCAACTACAAATGCCTAATACTACCAAAACAGAGATGATCATGGCCTCGCCTATCCATCATGAATAAATCAAGGATTCAGCTCAGTTTTAGCCTGGAGCTCTCTCCCATGAACCTCTACAAATTAGACGTAAAAATATTCATCACTGAGCGGCTTCCAAAACTGAGCTTAATAATCAAAGATAATTGAAATCAGCAAAGTTTAAAACCAAAGTTCTTCATGCAACAGTGACAGATGTCAATAAATCACTGGGTTAAAATAATTTGTTAAAAACTCACAATGCGGAAACATATATTTCATATTGCTGGTATTGTTTTGACTGGTTAGATTCTGTTGAAGACAGTCGTGTTTTGACAACTTTTTTTTCCCTAATAGGTTGCTGAAACGTTCAGAAGGAGTTCATATGTTTAGCACTCTCTCTTTAATGATTTTAATAACTTAAATTAGTGAATTTCCTCAGTTAGCACAAGAGAGTGATTGTTGATATGACATTTCTTGATCGGGCTAATTTTCACCTTATCAGTTCTCATTGTTTGAGGGGGCAACTAGACATCAACACAGCTATAAAATACAAAACATTTCTAATACTCTCTATATCTTTAGCCAATTTAAACATCATTAAAAGGTTTGATTTCCCCATTTGGGACCAATGCACAACCTTTGGCGTGCAAACTTGTTATTGTCCCAACCAGAATTCCCCTGTCAGTACCTCCACACATCCACACTTTACAAAGCGCTTTCTAAACCCTGTTCAATGTCTGCTACACCTCTCTGTGTTGTTTTCCACAAGCACAGCAGTTCAAGTCGACTGGTTGGCTCAGTAATCCCGACCAGTCATAAGGGGCGCACATGTGAATGGCGCTTGATTGGGTTTCCACATAAAAGAGGCCCAGCAAGCTTCAATCAATGGAGGTAGACTGCTGAGCTGTGCAGTAATGTTCCCTCTCTCTGTCCATTAGATGAGTACACAAGGACAAAACGCTGGTGTTCGGCCCACCTGCAGTCCGAGGGGCTTTGGTCCAAACTCGACAGCCAACACACATGCTTATGGCTGACCCAGGACACGACTATATCTTAAACTTTAGCAAAAAGTCTTATCTGACAGATGGAGTCTAAGATTCCAGGGAAAGAGTTTTAGCTAGTTAGAATATTTAAATTTACCGCTCCTCTCCCTCTCATTTCCCCCTCCCTTTTCTCACTGTCCTGTGCACGAGCACGAACGTGCACAGGACATGCTGGAGCAGTGTTGTGTGGATCAGTCTGAGCCACTTTGTTTCCCATTTACAGAGCCAAGGCTGTGTACCAACACCAGATCTTTTTTCAGCATACACACTGAACAGACCGCTCGTGAACCGTGAGGAGATATTCACTGAATTTGACATAAAGTATATTGGATTAGTATCGCTGACTCTACCTTTAAAGGGTCTGTTGAGCCAAATCATTAATAGAATTTCTGCTGAAAGCACCACTTTAATGTGTTTCAGTAAAATGAAATCATTGGAGCCTACAAATGCAACATGGTTAAAATGAAGTAAACATTCTTCACTTTTTGGTTTATTTGACTGTTATATCACATTTAATATAGATAAATGAAAACTGCAATCTCACAAATACTTTTTTGCATTCATCACTTTGCCTAAATTATTTCATTGCCTTCCATGCAAGTGTCATTGCAAAGGTTATTTGTCTGATTTCTTTCACAGCTACTGCCTCCATTCATCCCATATCAAATTCTTCTGCAAACACCACCAGAGGAGCAGACAATTCATGCACAGATATCTTTAAGATGACTTTAAGATAACCTTAAATAAAACCTTTCTCCACTGCCACAAAGAGTAAAATGGTCTTATTATGTGATCGGGGTGACCTGATCAAATAAAATCCCAGCCAAAATGTGCTGTTGAGGTGTCAGTCAGACGCAGAGCCAGTGCACCAAAACAACTTTTGCTCAGTTTGCCAAAGTAGTGATGCTACAGAATTTAGATCAGGCCCTGGCCTAAATCTTGCCCAGTTTCTCGGGGGATCCAGTATGGGAGATGAGAGTAGCACAGAAACTAAACTTCAGGAGGAAGTCAGATGAAAATAGGCCGGTATATAAGAATAATAACTGCAGGAAGAGGTCAGTGGATCTGACGCATGTGTGGCCGAGCAGCAACCCCTTTCATGCAGACAGACACTCCAGGCCTGACGTCAAGATTAACTTATTACTGAGAGGTCACCGTCCCCGCAGGGGTCAGAGACTGCGTCCTATTTGTTTCTGCAGTGTGTGAGCGCTTTTGATGCAACATTTAAAAACTACATTCGTTTAGGAGGTCTTCAGTCTTCCTCACCAAGGTGACCAAACTGATCATATAGCTATAGCTACATGAAGCATCATTTGCACTGGTGACTATCATTTTTAACATTTAAATTACATTTCACACCTATGTATTCACATCTGCACTGCAATCAATGAACAGATACTGGATGGGGGAGGGAAATTTTCATCTTTCAAACCCCAAGGGTGAGATCAATGTAAAACATTTTAACAGGCAGTGAGCCCTGCAGCAACACACACACATACATCACCTCCCGTGCAGACATGTACACAGAACACTTTCACGCCCACATAAGCTCACAAATAGAGTAGGCTACAGCAAGAGGAGTGAGTCCAGCTGAGATCAATGGACAGTGATGCACAGTAGCAGAGCTGGGTCCTGAACTAAAGCTGCACTGAGGTGGGGGTGGCTCTGTATGCTCGCCTGCATGCATGACACTGGGTCAAACGTGTCAGGACAGTTATGTCAATGAATCTACAGTGATGCATGAGAAGTTCTGCAATACATCTGTAATATACTGCTAGAGACAAGTGGATAGGCTGAAGTACAGGACAGAGCTTTTGAACAAAGTGGAAACTTTCTGATTGTGGATCTACATGTAGTCAGAGTGTGCTTTTCATGAGCAATTGAGCTCAATTCAATCCTAACTGTAGCTTTTATGTAATCAATGCATATCTGAATCAATGAGATATGAAGCTATCATTGATACTAGGAGCTCCTGTCATGATTTGTGGTCACTCAAGGTGATCCATCACCGCCCTTACCCTCCACTAACTCATCCAGGCTGCTGATCTTCCTGCCCCCATCCAGCGTGTACAACGTCCGGACTCCTTGAGGAAGGTTCACGTTGTCCGACAGGGACCGTGTGAGCTCCATGAGCAGAGCATCCAGGGACCTGAACCGGTCGTTGGACACGGCGTACACCAAACCTTTGAAGTATTTGTCCCCATTGCGATAAAAGCGCACTTTTCTGGCTTTTTTCTCGGACGTGAGGGACTGGAGGGTGCGTGTGCGGTAGAAGCTACAGTGCGCACTGTGCGCCGGGCTGGGGACCAGACCGTTGCCTCTGGAGCCAGACTGAGACCCGGAGCCCGAGTTGGTCCTCGGTGTCCGGTGCGGCTTCTCTCGTTCCTCAAAGTGTTCAAATTCAATACTTCTGCTTAGCGACATGTTGTCTCTGGCTTTCTCTTCCTCTTTTAAAACGAAATCCCCAGCAGAAAAACAACTTTTATCCAGAGAGAGCTGGCGGATCGATGCGTCCTGAGCCGGATGAAGGAGGACAGACTACACGTGTGCGCCCCCAGCCTCCACTTCCAGTCCACAAACAGCACTTAGACCGGCTGTTTGAGTCCAAACGTTGAAAACACAGCTCCCAAAATGAGAAACCAATAAAAGGAAATAAAAAAATGAACCTGTTAGTCCATTAAAACTGAATCCCCAACTGGCTGGTCCGATGAACTGGTTCTCTCTGTAAAAACAGCAGCTCGGGTTTATCCGGTAGAAAATGAGTGGAATAATGAGCAGCTGTGTTTGACAGACATCGCAGTGCTGCTGCTGTTGTCTTACAAACAAACCAGGAATTTTACAAAACTTGGGCGAACCGCACTAAAGACGCAGGCCACCTCCTTCTCCCATTCCTCCCTCTAACTGGTCGTCCGATCAAGCTGTCAAATCAATGGATAATGAGACGGAGGAGGAAGCCTTCCCCGCCTCGGGGTCCTAATGCTCCCTATTGTTCTGCTGCTCAGTGCAGGACCTGAACAATGAAGTTTCACACTCCTGCTGCATGACCTCACATGTGTTCAAACTGTAGAAATGATGCACACTGCCAAAGAATGAAAAGAAGACTCTGGGTAGAAATAACACAGAGGAAGTAGACTGTAAGTTATAAAAATACCCAGGCAGCCACAGGACTGTACAATCATCTATAAGCATACACTGCCTGTAAAGTTTGTCCAAAGTGATGTTGCTACAAAATAAAAAGATTGAATCAGTATGTAGGCCATAGCTTATTGTCACACTATTCTCTTCCCTTCACGATGTGTAAAAAATGCTTTGAAAGGTGCTGAACATAAACTCTTAAGACCCAAGCTCTTGTTAAATATGCATCTTTTATTTTTTTTAAAAAGAACAAAAATTATAAAATATATATAAAAAAAAAATATTAACATATATGTTAAATATTTAAAATTATTTTTAATATATATATATATATATAAATACATTTTAAAAAATTAAATTAAATAGAAAAAATTAAAATTAAAAAAATTATTAACTACTGTGGTAATGTAACCCAAAATGTGATGTCCATGCATGTGGCGGCCAGTTCTTAAGAGAATAAATATGATAAAGGCTCAAATCAATTCAGGTTCAATCCACATGAATTCAGTTTCCTTCATATGGTGCCTGTTCGTGTCTCTACTAGTTGGGTGAAGACTTTATAAAATTAAGTCTAAAGATTCCTTTTGTGTAGTATTAAGAAAAATGTGGGCTCAGGGAAGGCAGACATCTGCCTCCCCTGGTCGGGGTGAGGGTAAAAAAAAAAAAAGAGAGAACAGAATAGCAGATCAGAAGTTGGTTTTTGAGGCTTTCCCTGACGCTGTTGTTAAACTTTGAAAACAGGAAGCTAAAGGAACACACATTTAATGACACAGATTACAAATTTAAAGGAAATGTTTTGCTGTCAAAGTGAGTTTGTACAGTAACAAAGACATCACATTTGCTAGAGAACCTACAGTCTAGCAGGGAATTTAGTGATACTGTCCCAAACAAAGTAGCCAATGACAACAGTCCTACAGGAATTTATCTAGAAAAGGCCAATTAAATACATAATCTTCAAAAAATGCAATAAAATAAAATAAAATGAGTAAAATGCATATTTATTTTTAAGGCCCGCAGTGCAATCTAAAATGGTTTCTAATTTTATTTATTCGGATAACCGTCATTGCCTTTTACTACTTGTAGGTTTTTCTGTTTTCTTACTGTGTTACCAACAGTAACAGTCATTTACAGTGTTGCATTAGCAACAACTAGCTTCAAACAGCCAACAGCGAGCTTGCTTAGCATTAGCCTAACTCAAACCTTTTTTGGACTACTTTCAAATCTTTCTTGAATGTAGCAAGTTTATCATTTAGAAAAATAAGACATAATTACAAAAACATAAACACAAACAGTGGGCAAGTGGAGAAGCCGAGAGAAGCATTGGTGTGCATTTGTTTGTTGGTGGTAGATGTGGCCCAGCTGACATTTGCTGAAACAACGACATTTGGTTTCATACTTGCTGTCCTTGGTTTTCTAAAAGCGAAAACAGTTTTGAACACATTTCAGACAAAGCACAAATCACATCACTGTTTTCCTTGTTAAAGCTTATTTGAAAGATTTCCACAACCTGTCAAATGGGTGTTTTCTGCTTTTCAGAATGAGGCAAAAGAATTTCCACAAAGAAGATGTGCATTATCACAACAATCTAACAGTATCTTTAAACACCCACCTCCATGATCAGTACGAGAAAACACATCACAAAACACCTATTGTAATACGAAAAAATCAAAAATCAAAAAATGATGTGTGGAGGAGACAAAGCATGTCTGTAAATATTTGCTTAGTCACTGATGTGAAAAAAGTGGTGGATGTTAGTGGTCTGGTCCTGGTTGGTGCTAGCAGCAGAATGTTCATAAATAATGTGGTCTACGATTTTGAGAAAATTGTAAAAAATGTTATAAGATCACGTCACATAAAAAAAATATTACACTATAGTAAAGAAATGATGTATCTTTCCTTCTCAAGGTTTTGAGGCAGTTCCATATTTTCTTTAACTTAAGAAGAATCTACACGTAGGTTACATTAAAACAACAGCAATGCACAGTATGTAAGTATGAAGTACAGATTAGAAAGATACATGTACACAGTAATATTTGCCCCATGGATGCAGTGTGTTTGTGTCGCAGAGTGCATCAAGTGCTAAGCTGGACTTTATGTGTGTGCCAAATAGTGAGCTTGGATTATACAGGTCAGTGCCAGTTTTACTCACTGCCCGGTGGGTTCCTGGTAGAAACTCCAAACCCCCTACTGTGGTTCTTACCTACCTGCGTCACTACCTGGCACCATGCAGACCTGAGCCACACTGTCACTGCAGCTTGTCAAAAACCAGGGCAAATTAGAGATGCAATGGGCAGGCTGGGGATGAGTTAACCCACTTTTCATCCACAGTAGCCTAATTCCTGAAGCCAGTGCAACAGAAAGTCTATCTTTGTCACTTTTTTATGAGGAACCCACTTGGTACAAGCAAGTTTTCAAGGCTAACATGAAGACTAACTTTTCAACCATTACATTAAATGTAAACAATGTCAAGTCCTAGTTATACCAAAGAAAATGTATTTACAACAATCAAAGAATACAGATTGGAAAATATGTGAATTTGTAAATTATGTAGTATTGCCACAAACATCTCAGGAATTCTTCAAATGAAAGGCCAGCTGTGTGGATGCATTGTTTGAGCAGCCTTCCAGGGAGGAAGTCGCTTAGCAGGAACTAAATAGGAGTACTCGTCCCCCGGCAAAAGGAAATCCTGTACAGGATGACAAAGTAGAAAATCCCTCAATGACAAAAATCCCTTTCTAAAATATAAATAACAATTAGGTAGACGACAAGGCTTAAGCCTCCTCTGACTGTGTCTTTTGATACTTTTGGTCAGCTGGTAGTATATTGCAGTTTATGAGGGATTTGGGAAATAATTCTCTTCAGGGATTTATATGAAAATCACTTAGCAAAACAATCCAGTCTTGAGGAAACAAAGCAAAGCATGTGATCTGTTGCAAAGCTCTGCTGGTTTTAGGCCGAACTCACAAGCTGGATGAGCATACTAGAAGCTACTCATTTTGGGAATTGAAAGTACAGTGCTTTGGCCTTGGTGCTATAGACTACATTAGGCTATACTTATGCTGAATTTAGCGCAGAGGAATTTCTGAAGTGCTACACGGATGTTCATAATTCAGCTGTGGGTATAAGGCATGTGGAGATTTGTCTGTAAACCTGCTGACATTCAGTGTGTGATTTTCATGGCAGGTGACACAACACTCACACAATTTCAGATGAATGTGCCAGTAAATGTGAAGAAATGGCTTTGAGGCCAAAGGTTAAGGGAGCAGCCAGTGAAGAGAGGTCAGCAGTGCACAGCTCTTTGAAATATTATATGGGTCATCCTGCAGACGTTTCAGCCTGAACCACAGTGAGCACTTTTAAATCCTTACGTGTGTGTAACGATAAACTTCAACAACAAGAAAAAACAAACACATTTTAATTACCAGACTGACTTAAACTAAAATGTCTAGTTGGAATGGTTATTTTGTTTCTGTGAAGTAGCGAGAGAGAAAAAAGAAAACTCTATCACCCTCTAGTGTTCAGCGCTGAACATTAAATGAAGGAGGTGTATAGGTCCGTATTTTTCCTTTACTACAATAAACCCAGATTATTTTCTAAAGAATACAAATCATATGATAGTTATGTGAAAATGTGTGACTGAAAGATGAAAATTCATAAGTGATTGTGAACAAAATCTTTACTTGTTGGTTTTCATTAGATTTATTTGTGGTTAATAAAACAAATGCAGACGTACAGAGGCAATGACCGAGCATTAGTGATACCAAAGATGCTCTGTATATCATTTCTAAATAATACATTTAATATAACAACGAGTTATAATTTAAAAGCATAAGACGATCAACAATCAATGCTCTGTACTTCACTTTTATACCAAAGTACCAACTCAGCACAGGACCTTCTCTCTATGAGTCTCCTGAGCAGCATCAGCGTCATTACTGTTGCCAGAGTGATAGCCTATTGATCTCCTTCTCCATCCCTAAAGTTACTGAGGACATGAAGTTCTCTGTGTGAACATTATCATTTGCAGCACCAACTCACTCCCAAACCAAAGGCCATGATAGAGTACATACCATGGCCTCTGTCTTAGAGTGCACTGGCTCTAATCTCAGCTGCTTCACACGTAGCTGCAAACTGCACTCAAAGTTCGGATCCAGTGAAGGGAACAGAACTACATCACCGGCCAAAAGGAAAGATGCAATCTGAGGTTACCCAACCGGACATTTCTACTCCTCTGCTGCAACCAGAGGCTCCGCTTGTGAAAATCACACGCAAAATTGGTCACATGGCACAATGTTGGCAGAGTTCAATGCTAATCTCACTACCTCTTCCACCACTGCTATGACAGGCACAATGACTTTCTGGCTCCAGCACCAAACAGTCGTCTCTGCAGTAGAGGCTTTGTTTAAGACCAGCCAGGACTCCATGCACCCAGCTCTCCCTGGGGCATAAAGAAAACTCCTCTGTCAACTTTGCCCCCCTGTGCAACTATGGTGCCCCCAAGTGGTGCTATCCTGACTTCTCCTTCCTGGGCCCCTGTTCTGGGAGGGAGGGGGACCAGTTTGCCCAGTTTAAGGTTGCTTTTCCTTTCCAGAGACACTGTTCTGGTAGTCTGGCGCCTCACCTGGGAACAATTGGCCCTGTGAGGCCCTGCAAGGAGCTGTTGCCAGTGACAACATGGCTACCAGGATCACATGGGCATACCAACCCCTCCGCTGTAATAAGGTGTTTTATCTCAGAGGGGTGCAGAGAAGCCCGCAGGACAAAAGCCAATTAGCAGCATTTACACGCACCAGGAATACAATTTGGGCAATTTGGATTACTGTTTTATATGTGTACAAGGGAAAAACAAATGTCTTCAAATGATCAAAGTATGAACTGCTGCTAAAATGTGCAAAATCAGTCTTTAGTTTAACCTTCTCAGACTACATTTCCATTTATTGTTTGTCATAATATTGAAAGTTTAGACATTTTGTTCACATATTCCACTGTCTCTCTTTGGGACACGATGCCATTAAACCCCTGAGTTATCAGAGATGAAGGTAGAACACTATATATCAGTGAATAAAAATATAACTTTTGTATTACAAATGTGAAATTGCCACTTGTGAACATAAGCACAGAAGATAGATTAGTTGTTTTATTTTTTCTTTAAACTCAGAGTGGGTTTATAAAGTCACTTTGAATGAAACTAGGAAGCTGGAAAGTGCACACAATGGGCCATACTCATAAAGTGGACAAAAAAACAATCATCCTCCGCTTTGACCCACGGTAGCTTTTATGAGGACAATAAATGTGAGAGTCACACACTGCTGCCGCAGTTTCGCCAACTAAAGTCCAGAGAAGAAATGACCAGGAAACTTTGTCTACCATTATTATTTGCCAGTTTGCCCACAGCACAAAATTTATGCACACAGCAGGGACTCATAAGACTGGGCATGATAAAAGACAAGGATTTTATAGGTGCCAGACAACGTGGGCAAGATACAGCCTGGTTAGAAACTGTCTGAAGTGAATTTTCACTACCGGGACAAATTGAATTATAGCAGGTCACTTCAGGTTTTACACCATTTGGCAGCATTGACTCTGCTGGGCCACGTTTTCTCACAATGACCCAATTCTCTCACATTCTGTTAAAGGTAGAGCAGCCAGTACTGCTGCCAGGTCAGCTGTTGTTGTAAGTGAGCAGAGGCTGCACAGTCTTGACTGTTCTCAGGAGTGGGAACGCTTGATCAGACGATGTTAATCCCCCATTACATTATCCCATATTTTGTCAGGGAGTCATATAAAGAAAGCTGTGATTGTAAATGTAAAGGATAGGGTTGGGTGGTGGTAGTGAGGCTGCTGAGGGGGGGAAGCAAAAACTTTTGAGTAGTTAATGCAGCAAGGCTTTGAGGATGAAGTCTTTTCATTGTCATTTGGCAGTGAATGTTGCAGACTGCTGACAATAAACACAAAATCCAGAATGCTATATTACATTCTCATGAACTTAAGTGCACTTAAATTTATGAGATCCATTTGAGAGCTTTGTGACAATAAGGGAAAAAAAGTTAAGCTGAAAGTGATGCACCAAAAAGAGATATAACATTGAGATGTGCATCTACAAATATTCCTTTAAATCATATATATATATATATTATATATATATATAATACAAGGTATTTGCAGAATTGTCCCTTTAAAACATCACTTTTCAAGTTTGACCACATGATGGGGATCTTACACCTGCTTTCCAGCGCTGTTGTACTGCTCACTTCACATTAGGTGACTTATTTTTCAGCATAAAAACCCATACCTTATATTTATTTACTTTTATGTTTCAGGTTAAGATACATCTATACAGCTTATCAAGAGTGACTTTAGTGGGTGCATCCGTATAATGAGCACCAAATTCATACACTTGCATTACCGTCAACAAGGAATTCTTGAGTCAAAGCATATTTCCCTAATGCTGACCTGAGAATAACATACATGGAAGAGAGACGCAATGGAAACGGAAATAGAAATAACGGCAAATGAGACATAGAAGGATTTTTTTGTTGAGGAACAAATTAGTGTGTAGAGGAGGAAGATAGTAGAATGTGGAGAAAAAGGGTATGATTCAGTGAGGCGAGGATGACATGAGGTATCTATTGAAGAGATTTAAACTCTAAGAACCAAGAGAGAATAACCGGGGGGAGTAAAAATCTTTCCACTATCAAGCAAAAGACCAGGAAGAACCTAAAAGACTTCTTTCAAAAACTGAATTTAAAAAAAATATTACTGTATTTAAGTCCATGAAATTGCAGTAATTGTACTAAAACATCAGGGCATGCATTGCACATCAAACAGCCCACCTTCAACCCACCACCACACTGTGTGTCACCACATCTTTTGGCCTTGACCTGACATGAAACGTGCCTCTCCCACTGAGTAGCTCCAACTGCAGAAAGACTCACCTCTGATCAATAGCACTCTGTGGAAGTCCTCTGCGGGGGCAAAAAACATCTAGACATTAATAGCACTGTTAATCTGTCAGAGCCGGTACTGCTAGATTACAGTTGGAGAGGTCATCACATTGAACAGTCAAAACTAATCGAGGCTGACACATGTCAGCGCGAGGCATCGCTTGGGCCTGATCTCATCCAAGACATCCTGCTCCTCCCCAGAGAAATCACTGGCCCTGTGGCCTCACTGTTGTGAGAAGCTACATGTACCAATCCATCACAGGCATAAGTACTGTACACTTTGGCATTGATCTGTCATAAGGTATTGGCGTATCAGATTGTATCAGATTTTACTGGGCCCCGTGTTTGTGCTTAAGTGGTAAAGCAAGCGAAAATATCAGATGCTGAACTGGTGATATTTTTTCCTATAATAAAAAGAAAGCATAAAAATGTTGATTTCACTTTAATAAGGCCTCTTTTTAATTAGAATGCAAACGCTTTATAATAGTTAGTAATAGTCTCTACATAGTGGTTGTGAGCCATTCATAAGCAACCTTCTAGAAATTTACAGATATTTAGCAACTCTTAGTCTTGGGTTAAGTTAGATATTAATGTCCATGAAAAAAACACTCACTTTCTAAATAATCCTTTTAGACTGCAATTATAAATGCTACATCAATAACAAGGTATCCTCGCAAGAATCTATCTTACTGTTGAATTTAAAAAGACATTTTGGACCTACACGGTTTTCACACTAAATGCATAAATCCTACGTTTGTAAATTGCAAACATTTTAAATAGTGCTTTTAACTGCATCTGTGAAACGCATCCTTACATCCTGATGACTCCACTGCAAGTATCAACTGCGCTATTACCACCTTCTATATGACAATTACCCAATGTGAACTATGATGCACAGTTACATTGGTCACGCATGTCACCACAGATCTTGCATAAAATTCACGGATGTGTCAGAAATTAGCATTGTGAGCAGTTGGGCATTGACGGTTGTCTTTCACTGTGAATATCAACCACAGAGCTGGTGAATAAGTCCTTTCTCATCTAATCTTGTCACAAACTCCTACAGACCACTATGATGTCAGAGCCACTCTGTAAGTTCATGTTACCATATGAGCATGTTAAATGCAGTTGTGAGACATAAGGATCCTTGCAAACCTTATGATACAGAGGATCGTTGTTGATGAATGAGTCATCACAGTAATAACTTGTGAGGTTCACGAGGTGAGTGGTGTGAGGGCTTCACACATTGTTAGTGGCTGTCAGTTTTTAAAGGCTAAAATGATACTCTGACCACCATTAACAGTTTGAGACCACTAGTGTTAAAAACTTTAACTTTGAAACACTTTAAAATGATCATTATCATTTCAGTGTCATTGAATTGGTGATTGTACCTCACAGATATGAGGTTTGTATTTATTTGGTCACAACTGATCTAAACCACAAATCAAATTTGGGGTCAATTGTGATCAATAACTTTGGAAATGTTCAAAATGATAGTTCTAGTGTCAACTTTGATAAATAAACGCTTTAACCTACTGTGGTTCTGTATAAGTGTAAAGATAAATATTTTAATTGTAGGCAGATTTAAGTGTATAAACTCTTTGATCAGCAATGATTTAACCTTCAGCAGAGGCCGGTGTATAAACAGAAACTGTGATGATATAGTAACATGTAGCTGTAATAATATCAAATAAAGTGCTATTTATTTATAGGAGAAGTTATAATTGTTGACAAATGCCACATTTAAAAAACTTAAAGGTGTGCTCATTCCTGTGTACAACTATGTACAATATAGGGTGTTATAAACTGTTTATTAAATGGTAGTATGGTGCTTGGTCGCTGAACTGGATGAGTTAATGTAAAGTGTTAAATAAAATAAGCCACATCTTGTAGATGAGTGTAAATGCAATGTAAATGTGTGAAGAAGGATTTGCAAAACATGTTTCTTTTCTCCAAGCTACACCCAAGGAAGATTTTTATATTGATTAAATGCTGTTAAATACAACAATGTAGTATGTACATTACACCCACATTCCTCGCATAGAAGAGAATATAGTCCAACAAGGTGGAAAACTGAACAGTATTCAGTTTATGAAGACATCCCATAGTCTCAAAACACAAAAAATAAACAAAACCAATGGTACCCCTTCAGAAAATAATAGTAATATAAAAATTAGCAGTGCGTCACACTGGAGATGAGAACCTAAAATCAAATGTAATGTTGTTCAAATGTTGTCATGTATGGTTAAATACAGAATATACATAGACCCATGATGCTTGCATATAACTCGTGCTTTTCATCAATATTCACCAGCGTTTAAGGTACTGAATGCACCCTGTGTCTGACAGAAATAAGATGCAGGGAAAGATATATACATGCATGTCAAAAGAAACGCCTCTATTAAACCTTTGCAGTTGGCCCAGAAGCACTGATCGCTGCCATAATGAAGCAGGGCAAGAAGCATAATCAATAGATGGCACTGTTTCCCAGGCCTTGGCCCATGACGGTACTATTTCATATCTCTCTCTCTCTTGCTCTCTTTCCTCTCCTGGGAGACTATAGTTCTTCTGTCTAAACCCACCTCTCTAAAATGTTGAACAGACTCTTTGCAAAAGTGTACCTGGAGCCAATTATAAGCAGAATCCCCCAGAGATTCAAAAACACCACTGAACTTATTGTATCAACACATAAATGAGGATTTGATAACTGTTTGGGATGAGATAGATGGCGGTGGTCACAAATTATGAAATTAACAAAAAGAAAAAAGGTAGCTTTATATGCAATAAAATGCTTTTACAAGACGAGGATAGAAAAAGTGTCAGATGTCAGCGTTGACAGATTTTGAAACATTGATATTATATCTTCTGCATAATGTCTACAAAGTTCTACATGCAGCATTTATATACAGTCCACAATCCGCAGCCATGTCAGCTTGTCATGTATGGCCAGGTATATATAGCCACCATCCTCACTTAAATTGGTTTTCCACTTGGGAAGAGCACTGTCACATTTCATCATGCACACCACCACATTCAAAGCAGTCAACCAGTAACAACAGGTCTGCTGTCACTGCCAATACTGTATTTATTTTCCCTTTTACAATTACATTCAAACATATGTTCTAAATAGTTTGAAGGGTCACAGGAATAAATAATACCAAGTTTCAGAAAATAAAAGCTTTTTTTTTAGTCAACTTCTTTCTGTGTTCGTCAAAGCCTGAGTTTTTTTTTTTTTTTTAAAGATAAGAGATTTCTGAGGTTCGTGTTTTTTAGTGACTGACTATTCTTGACTTCACATATCATTATAATGCAGCTTTGAATGCACAGTAATGTGAGAAGACAAAAAAAAAGAAACATAAAATTGATTATATGTTGAGCGTTTTCACTTGTCTTGACTTGATTGAGAAATTTGCATTTTCTTGACATTTGCCAGTTTAGAAAAAAAGTGCTTTGACATGTGTATGCAATTATACGGATGTTTTCAGACCAAGTTGAAGCTGCATGTTGAAATAAAATCATCATTTTCACTCCTGCAGCTGATCTACCTGCTGATGACTGTCTGTTGCAAAGATGTTTGGCTTGAAACGTGCAGTAAGCAGTAAGATTAATTAGAGGCCTGCGCGGTGTTGTTTGATTAATTATAACATTGATCACAGAACGTGAAAGTGTGGAGAAAGAGAGAGAGAGAGTGAGAGAGTGAAGCTTGATTGATGAGTCAGTGTGATACTAGGGAAAACCGCCTGAGCTCATGATATTCTCTGTTAAACCTTGAAGCTTACAGCTGCTTCTTTCTTTTTTTTTTTTTTTTTGCCTCAAGTGCACAAACACAATGTGTGTTCGGTGTCCTTTTGTTGCTCACCGTTTTCTTGAAATACAAGAATAACAGGGTTTCAAATAGCGCAGCAGCCACTTTGGTTCACATGGGGCTACCTTCTTCATGGAAGTTACACCTGGAGCATGAGACAATCACAGCGGTTGCTAGGTAACGGGTCTCCACATAGCCTCTGCCGTGAGCCTCCAGCGGCCCAAGCTTGGCTCAGTGAATCATCCCCTACATGACAGTGAGTGGACCATATACAGTAAATCCTGCGTGTGCGCGCACGTGTGGGTGTTCTGTGTGCTTTTACTATAACTAAACCAGAATGTCAATATTCACAAGACAAACGGTTGGGCGACACATTAAAGGAAAATCTCGAATGCTTGACCTCTATGATGAAGGCTCTGTTGTGCTGAAGGGGGGGTTTTGCTGGCGTGGTTTGTGTCCTTTTGGAGGAAAAGGTCACTGCAAAGCAACACAAAGTTGTTCTGCGTTATCACCTTTATCCTGTGATGAAACATTTCCATCCTGATGGCAGTAGTCTCTTCCAGGATGGTAGTACTTGAATCTATAGTGCATGTCGGGTCACTGAATGGTTTAATGATTATAAAAATGATGTAAATCATATGCTATGGCCTTCACAGTCACCAGATCTCAGCCAACTGAACACCTGTGGGGGAGTTTAGACCAACGTGTTGGGGAACCCTCTCCATCACGTCATCAAAACACCAAATGAGGTGGTATCTTTTGGAAGAATGGTATTCATTTTGACTTGGAAAATAAATGACAAGATGCATTGAAGCTGCCAGATGGTCCAACACCTTTTAAAGACACATTATGTTGGTTTTTTCCATTTAATTTGTCATCTGTCTGTAGGCTCTTTTTCATAAAGAAAATACCATAATTGCATTTATCTACTTTCCGTTCAGGTTTCTGGTATTGTGAATGCTGGCTCACACTGTCATGGCTTACTGGGAAACTGAACCATCATTACTGGTTTTTGAACCGCTGGGCTTTAAATAATTTGGCAAGTCAAATTATTTGCTATGAAAATGACCTACAGCTGAAAAAAAAACAACTGTGAGGACCTTTGATCAATTCTCACTTCTTCAACATTCTGCTCATATCATCTTATAAAACTGATATGGGGAACCAACATTAACATTCATTTGAAGTCGTATTTCTAGGCAGCTGGTGAATTAAAGTCCAAAAGTCATGTCCTTTGGTCCGTATTTTGATCTCCACCAACTCCTAAGAGGAATATGCTTCACTTCGGCTTCTAAATCATGAATACTCAACTTGATTTGCTCAAGGGGCACTTTTGCAAAATGACAGGAGGTCAGGGGCCCTTTAATAAACAATAAGATAAGATGTATAAGCATTTTTTTAAAAAAAGCCCATAACACACCATTCTACGAAATTATTTAAGCAGCAACAACATTATTACTGGACATTTAATTCAATCTGTCCATTGCCTATACACCGTAGGGTTGGGGGAGAGGGCTAGACCATATCCCAGCTGACTTAGGGCAAAGGCAGGGGACATCCTGGACAGGTCACCAGTCTATCACACAGAGAGACAACCAAACACACTCACATGCACACCTACGGACAATTTAGAATCGCCAGTTAACTTCAGCATGGACAGTGGGAGGAAGTCTCACCCGGAGAGAACCCATGCTGCAAAGGGAGAACATGCAAACTCCACACAGAAAGATCCCAGACCTGGTAGTGAACCCATGACCTCCGACCTGTGAGGCGACAGTGCTAGCCATGGTTCCATCGTGCCGCCCTGAACATTTACAAGCAAATTAAAATATTTCCCTGCAAATTAGAAAATGATTGGCAGGCCAGCCAAGCACCCTATCGAGCCGCAAGTTGAGACTCACTGTTCTAAATGGTTCATGTTCAACAGAAAGCCACAAGCCTGGTTATATATGTGGTGCTGGACAGGTACAAGAGGCAGCATGCAAGACTGAAAATGAAGCCAATCCAAAGCAGCAAAAACTGCAGTTCCTTGAATGGCCACTTGAAACGGACTCTAGAAGCCAGTTAATCTCCATAGACCCTCCATGTTCCAATGCTCAACTTTACAGCAGAAATAAACATGTTCACAGTCTTTCAACAGTTTTGGTTTCTATGAATAATTTCTGGATTCATGACAACAGTAAACGAGATGAATTTAATATAACTCATCGATTTAGATTGTCTTAAGGTTTAAAGTTATGCATAAATAAGGTCATGGCCACACTGATTGATTGACAGGTGTGTGCTGTAATAGGACAGTCCATGGACCAGAGACACTTGTCTGGCCTCTCACAGCTCCACTCATGTGCCGCCTCTTTGCTCATTTTTGGAATTAGAGTTAGGATGAGTCTAGTCTCGCTCTGCCAGCCCATTCTGTAAAACATAATGGTCTGGCTGCACCACGCCATCATTCTTCTATAGTTAAAAAAAAATGTTCTGGCTGGTTTATATCTCTTTAAACCAATCACAGTCGTCCTGGGCGGGGATAAGCGAGGGATGCAGCTTTGGTGTTCCCTCCAAATAGTGACGACTGGAATAGCTGTGGTTAAGCATTTGCATGCAGGGAGACAAGCACTGTGATTAAAATGGATAATCCACCTCTAAAAACTAGCAGAGCTGTCTTACTGCACGTTCCAAATCCTCTGCAAAACTTGAAATTTTCAGTGTGGTAGGTTGCTGCCCAGAAGTTGTTATTGTTGTTTCCCCACGTTAAGAAAAGTAACACACAGATAGCTGAAGGAAGGACTTAGCCGACTGAAATGATCGGTGGCTTAGACCCACATCCTGCAGCTGGTGAACCAGACTAGGACGAGTCAGGCACTGTCGAGATGGTGGCAACCACCGCACCAAGCTTCACAACTGTTGCTCAGAAAATCGATGGATGGCGTCACAGAAGGTTGTTCCATCTTTACATACAGGCTATGGACGGATGGCCTACAGGAGGTTTATGGGATAGTTTTTAGCTGAAAACAGTCGAGTGCTGTGTCTGGAAACAACTATGATGAGAGAAGTGAGACTGAAGCAAAAACAATAACACTATGGGCCGTAAAGCCGAAACAATATCTTGAAAACTGCTCTGAGAAGCTGAGCGGAATTACAGCGGTGGGTGATAATTCTCTGTGGGTGTGTTACTATATCCTATACTGACTGGTTTTCAACTTCAAAGTTTGGATTAAATGACAAATTCGGTTAGGAACACTGTAATCTGTTGACTGGGAAAGAAAAAGGTTTAGTTTGCTTTCATCTTTTAGGAAACGAATGTAGTCATCAGGTCCTTATTGTATAAGCAGGTATACCAGTATACATGTAAGTCAGTAATCACGCATAAAGGGATATATATTCTGTGGTAAATCACTGTTTAATGAGCAGATATTGGCTCTTGTTTTCGAGGAGTGCTCTTCTCTTTGAGACAAATGAATGGTTTATGATGATGGAGACGACAGCACTGAAATGTGCCCAAATGCCTCTCCGGCTCGGCTCAATAGTGTTGTTTTCCTCTCCTCATCAGTTCCAGCCATCTGTTGCTCATTTCATATCTGTCCATCCCATTTTGGCCCTGGAACCTTGCATGTTTTGAAGCTCCGGGTTAGTGTTTGAAATATTCATTTATCCATTTCAAATGTGGTCTGTCATATTCACAGAATTTTAAAGCAGTGCTGCCGTTTTACAAAAGGAATGCGACAGAATTTAACATCGCACAAATGGCACAAACACTGCAATTAAAAGGTTTGCTTAAGGTACTAAGAAATATGTATTTAAAACCCGTAGTGGTATATAGCCACGCAAAGCTACCCAGGTGTTGGGTAGGTGCTGAGACGTCTGCTGCCACCCAAATACAGTCGAGCTGAATTTCACTAGTTGTGCTCTTAGTATTAAAAAGTTTCTGACTCCTGCACATTGTTTAACTTGCAAAAATACATTTATTCGTGACGTTTTTTTGGCGATAGACCTTCATCAAAATGGTGCCAGAGTCTGTATGAAACTTTATGATGTGTCTCCTACGCACCTCCCATTAAATGAATGTGCGACGAGTTCCTTTGTTGTGCTCTCAGCGTTGAGAACCTACAATAAGAAACAAATTCATCACATTAACATCTCTTTCTAAAAAAGTGTCCTCGTGGATTATCTCCGTGCTGTGAATAAACATAAACAACGAACATGCTGTGAATAGTTCTCATATGGGAGATGTCTCCTACATGAGATTCCGCTTGTCTGTCTTATATGAGGTGTTTTCTCTTCTTCTTCTTCTTCTGTGTTAATGGTGTCAGAGTTTTGCCTTTTGTGTGTACATGTCGTCTGTCATTTTTCCAGGGCTTCATGGTGGAGAGAAGGTTGCGTGGCTCTGCTGCTTTTCAAATGTGTTACTGACAGGTGTTTTGTCCATTTCCATCAAAGACATCTCTTCCTATGATGCAACGCAGCTGAACGGCATCACAAAATACATCCTGGAAAATGATCATGAAGTTAAATTAACTCATTTCCAACAAAGACTGAACAGCATGCACTTATTTAATTTGCTGCAGGATTTTTTATTAGATGGCATTCATAACTAAGTGTACCTAATAAACTGACAGCTGAGCGTACTGTATATTGCGTTTGTCTGTTCTGCATAAGAATTCGCTGCGTTTTTTCCCTGTTACAGGCTCTTTTTGTTTAGTTTGTCCTCACCCATATCGAGTAACTAAGACAGAGGATACTGCGTAATGCATAGATTATAAAAAACCCTTTGTGATTTGGCACATATAAAAATTGATGAAACGCAGGGAAATCTGTTATTCTGTCATTTGGATGAAGTGACCCCGGCTGTTGCACAGTAGTCAGGGTTTACACGAGACACGTAAGGTGATCTAGAGGACTACTGCTGATTTATGTTGGACTGGGACACTGTTGTGGTGCTACAGTTTGGCACAGCTGCTCTCGTAAAATGTTTTGATACCCCCAATAAGAGTTCAGTGTTTTACTGTGATTAAATCCCCCAGGCCTGTTTGCAGTAAAAAATCTCTCTCTCTTTCTCTTTCTGCAGCTCGCTCCCCCTCCCACACCATCACTGTTTGCCTCTGCCTCCCTCATCATTCTCATTCTCTCCCACTCTCTACCTCGAGTGACCTGCGCACAGGGAGACACGGGTCACTAAGTTCAAGGCTGTGTATTCACTACAACGGTCTGGTTAAAAAAAATCCTTGTAACTGTCTTTAGCTGAAGTCCCAGCAAGTAATTGTAAATAGGTTTTTATGTCAAATGGCATGTGTGCATTATTGGATTTATTCATCACTTCAGCCGAGAAGCGAAGGCCACATGTGACTGCCCCGTCTGCCTTCTGTTTTGTTTGTCTGTGACAAAGACATTTCGCAAACTTACAGCCTGATTGATCCAAAATTTGCTATACACATTCAGGTTCCCAGCAATGAAAATCATTGATTTTCTTGAACTTTCCTCGAGGCTAACATTTCAATTTTCAAATCAATATATCTCCTGACCCGTCAGTCATAAACTTACACTTCTAGCTTTGCACTGTTGTCTTCCTAACAGGAGGGAACCTGGCAGTTTTGGTGACCTTGTGATCTTTCTCTTAATACCACCATTAGACCAAATTTTGCTTACTTTGTTGTAATATTTCTCTTATTCATACGGTTCAATGACACTGAAAGTAAGGGCTAACTGGAGAGATTGGTACTGCTGTAGATCTGCCCTCTGCCTCGTTGTAAAGTATTTCTTTCAAACCACATGAATATATATTCCAAACATTCAGTATAGCTAGCTTACAGACAGATGTACACATGTGAATGGAAATCTGTCATCTCCCATTAGCCAGTTCATTGTGCCAATTTGCTGCGAGTAAGGATGGTCTGTATATAGATTTATGAAGATTTATCTCAGAGGTGACATTGCTTATATCCTGTTGAATCTCAGTCGTTTCACATTGTCAGATCGTTAAAAAAAAAAAAAAAAAGAAATTCGTCTGGCCTCTGTTTTCCTGGACTCGTATTATCTGTGCATGTTTCCTTTCGCTCTCTGCACAGCCATATGACTGACTCCGTTTAGCCCACATTTGTCCTCTGACGATGACTGATTGTTAACCAAATGCCCTAATTGTTTAATTAGGTTGGGGCCAGAGCGCTGTGACAGCTGCGGCGTGATTCATGTATGCTGCATTTTCAGCAGCAGTAATGGGTGGTTGGCAGGCAGGGGGGGGGGGGGATGCAAGGAATGATGCGGCCTTTGGCAGGAGAGCTGGCATCTGTCACCCATGTCAGCATAATGGGAGTGAAAAAGGCAGTCCGAAAATGCTGCCAGGTAACCCATAGCTTCCATTTTTCACAGCCGTTGAGTTAAAACAGCTTAAAACTGAGTTCTTATGATTTTCAGCAAGTCAGACAACATTTGCACCTCTAACAATGTCAGAATTCAAAGAAGTGAGGATACGAACCATTTTGTCTCTGTCTGTGCTTAATGCAGTTACTTACTGTTCATCACATCCACAACAAGCTTGAACATCTCCTATGGTGAAATGTAATTTAATACATTTACACATTTTTTTTGTTTTATTTTTTAACATATGTACAAATTTGAGATGTCTGTACTTTGTATAAGACACTTTCACTCCACTGAGTT
>NW_007577768.1:1194372-1207082 GCF_000690725.1 Stegastes partitus | reverse complement strand
AAGCCATTTTTTAGATTAAACTATCCAACAGTGTATACAAGTGTTAAGCTAAAACAATAAGTTCATTGACAGAAACTTAACCACCAGATAACTATCAGATCAACTTATCATCATGTGAAGATTTGTTGCCTTTCTTTTTCATCATTTTGTACTTTTTTAAAAAAAAAGTGCACAAAACAAGCATTATGAAGGCGGCACACTGGCCTCTGGGTAGTTGTGAGTGCCATTTCTCTCTATTTCCAGAGGAGAAAATAATCAGGAGGTTGACGTACAGATTAAAGTGAAAACTTTTATAGCACCTACTGTATCTCATTATGCAATATGAATAATGTACCTTTTGTTTTTATGGCCATATTGAGTCTAAATGAGCCAGCAACAGTAAAAGTCACATGCTTCCCCAGAGCACAGCGAGCAGACTGTGTGTAGTGCTTGTTGAAGTAAATATTAATAGACAGGCAAGAGTGCTGGCTTGAATATTTCAAATCAGAGAGGCTGTATGGTGTGACTGAGTCCAAGCCTGTGTGCTGTGGTCCATTAGCGCTGTGTTCTCCACTACAAGCATCCCCAGGGCAGCGGCACCAAGCGGAGTACAGTACTGCCGTCGCAATCAATGCCAGCAGCGTTTCCTCTCTGGCAGCTGCCTTTCCAAGGGTCAGATTACTGTGGGAAGAGTTGAACCAAATTTTGAAAGGCCTGGTATCAATAGTTTCTGTGTCATTCTCTCTCTGATGTTCGCCACACCATTTCAATCTACTGTGGGCAGGCCAACAGACTTGTTTCTAAGGAATGTCCAGAGTTGGATGGGTGTTAGTTAAGCCAGAGAGAATACTGCGGGGTGGGTTTTTTTTCTGGAAAAGATGGCTTCTACATCTGAACCGCTATAGATGTGAAATGTGGGTTGAGCATCCTCTGGGGCTTATATGTTGTTAACTAACGAACACAGCATTAACTGGCAGGAAAATGTAGGGGAAAAGTCATTTAGAGACAGCAATGTTGAATCCATTTAGGATAGAGTCACAAATATGATTCAGCTTCCTCCTTACCAGTAAACTGACTGTTTGTTTCAGGGGATAAATAGAACCTTTGTTAATGTTTCAATCACAGTCTCTTGCTGCCTTTAATCATGACATTTCTTAAAACTGCGTCAACCACTTTTTTGGTCATTCCTGAGCAGAACTCCACAATCAGCTGAGCATCACACATGTATGAAATTACGTGTGTTACATAGTTTTCTAAAGTTGGCATCGCATGGCATTTACTGTGTCAGCTAACGATTTGAGTTTTCACACCATCGTACACGCAGCGACATCAGCATCCATTTGGAGTCCTGTGTTAGCCATCTGATGAGTATAAGTCCATTATTCCTTTTAGCTTTGTTTTAGTCTAACTGACTTTTCACTTATGAATTACTTCACTTTGTTTACCAGCTATTAGCCAACTTCGACAGCTTGCTGATTGGTGCTGTGAAGGGATTGTACAGTGGGTTTGTCAGAGGTTTTTTCGCTGAAAACATCCTGCTGGGCTGGAACAGACAGCGAGAGCAGTGAAAGTAAACTGAAACAGAAAAAGTTATTTTCTTCAACCCATAGCTATGAGCTCGTGGTCTGTAGCGATGAGGACAGCTGCAGAGTTGGATGGTAAATCTCTGTGGATTTGTCAGAGTTAACTCTTTTCACATTACATGTAGTCATATGTGATCTCTGTTTTCATGGTTCTTATAAAAACATTGATTACTAAAGCTTTGAAAAAAAAAAAAACTATTTTCCTCCTATAGTTGTGGGATTCAGCAAAATGTTCATGAAGATTGTCACGACCCGGCTCCAGGAAGGACAAAGAGGAGAGGACCACACATGACCAGAGAAACTTACATTTATTTTAACCAAACATAATTTACCCAAACACGCTAAATGTCTGGGTCAGTCCTATCTGTACTGTGTAGAAAATGCAAGAATCCATACAACTTGACAGAAATCCAGGCCCCGAGAGAGAGAGAGAGCAAGCGGCTGATTCCAGTCATCTTATAAAGCTGATGAACAAATCAGCACAGGTGTCAGCCATCAGCTGATGGACTTCCTGTTCTTCTAAGGGAGCCGGAAGTCTGACCAACCAAGACAGCCCACACAGGAAATTCAGGGGTTGTCACAAGATCATGTTGGAATTATGTGAATTTACATTTGTTAAGTATGGGTAGACTGTAAAACAAAACAAAACTGACAAGTAACAAAAAACAACAAAAAACGTTTTAAAAAGGAGAAAATCTGGCAGGAATTTGTCAGAAAAAATACATTTCAAAGCACAGCGAAGCTGTAAAAACAGTCAAAATATCTGTGAAATAATAAAATGTTCATCCGATTGAAAAACAGAAAAGCTGGATCATTTTCAGTCAAACATTGTAAAAAAAAAAAAAAAAAGAATTGCTGATTCATGATGTGAACAATATGTACAGCCAACATGTGGAATAATTCTGTCTCTATGATGTTTTTTATGATGTTATCTGAAATTGACCAAATTTGGAAACATTTGTTTAAAAAAAAATTAATACATTTAATATAATTGTCCAGGCCCTAATGTGCACCAATTTCTTTCAAATAACAGTTGAAATCTGTAAAATGACAAATCTTTTTGCTGATTTAAATACAGCAAAAAATAAAGTCATGTTACAGTCAAATGTTGTAAAAGAACAAATGACCATTTAAAAAAATACAGATTCTTGATTTAGACATTATTTACAGTTTTTTCCTGTTTTTTTTTTGCAGTTGACAAATACATTTATATTTCTTTTCTGTGATTTTACAAATTGTTTTTTTTTAAAAATCAAAGCATGGAATATCTGTAAAATAACAGTAAATTGTAAAAAAAAAAAAAAAAAAAAAAAAAAAGTTAGAGTTAAAAACTGTAAACACACATTTCCTATTTACAGTGCACTTGTCTGAATTTAGATTCACATTATAGTTCTGTCTAGTGACCATCTGGAGTTGATCTGGAGGTTCATTCACTAAAACACATCATTAAGGCCTAATATATTGTACCGATACATACTAGATGTGCCACACCATAAAGTGTTTGCTAAACCATTTGTTAATATTTTAAACATGAATCGTTTGCATCAACTTCCATTCTTCTTTTTCTTTTCTTTTATTGGCATTGTTACCTTTCACCACACGTTTTAGCATTTACTTTGGATTTACATTATTGCACTGCAGCTGGTTGGAACATGTACGATTACCGTCTTATACTCACAATGTGCATGTGCATCTTTTTATATGTTCAGGTACAGCATAAGCTAAAGCCAATACTTCTCTACAGGCCAAATGCTCATATATAAAGCTATAGCTTCATGTCAGCACCTGACTTGTTTAAGTGTTCAACAAAATGGGGAAGATGATATTTTGATGATATTTGGAAATACATTATTTTGATTGCCTTGTTATTCCATGTCAAATTACACCATTTGACACTCATTTTCTTTCTGTGGCTTGAGTTATTGTCTTGGTGCCCAGTGTCAGCATTGTTTGGAAGATTCAAAGCAAATTGAGTGAGAGAGTTTTTATTAGGAGATGTGGTGTTGCTGAATAGAGCTTTACGTTTGACAGAATTATGGTCAGCTCCATAAAGGTGCTGCCAGAGTTTTATGGCTCTTATTTTGGAGTGTAAGGGCAAGATTTCCATTTCTTGCTTGAAGCATTGCTATTTACACCAAGGACTAATGTGCAGCAGCCTTGCAAAGCCAGGTCACACCTTGTCAAGAAAACTGACCTCAGAGGATTTAGCTTTTTGTCAGTGATGTTAGATTTGCAGACTTTCACCTCAAAGATTTCTGTTAAATGTTTCATGTATCACTGTTTGCATGATTGAGCCATACAGCTCAACTGACAGCAGGATAATAATATATATTTATATAAATGTTAGGCTCCACACTGAGCATTTCACCACATCGAATAATGGTCAATAATTTGGATGTGAAATGTAAATATGTTGCAGTCTAACAGAAATATTAGAGTACAGTATTCAATAGGCCGGCCTTCTGTTAGCCTCTAATTTTCTTATAGAACAAAATGCATCTGTTTTCAAATACTATCCAGAAGTAGCAGATGAGAGCTGCAAAACAGTAGTAGAGACTCTCACACTAAGCTAACGTAAAACAGATGCACATAAATTAGGTAAATAACAAATAAAATACTCTGTTTTAAAGTCTTTGGGTTTTGGGGCACCCCATGAAGACTGGACTGCACTTCTGTTTTTCCAGTGCAGAATGGGAGGTCACCCTTGTTCTGTCCATGAGCTTGGGAAGAGCCAACAATTTCAAAGGGAGGCACTCACATGCACTCCACGTGTGCCATAACATAGAACAGAGAAGCTCTGTGACTTCATTCTCTGCTAAGGATGCCATTACAGTGCTATATTTCCATAGCAGATAGCTGTATGCTGCTATATTAATGCTGTGTTTGTGTTATAAATCGAACATATTGAACCTTAAAGCCCAAATCCGGAAAAGGAGGAAAAAAGACGCCAGAACTTGAACACATACAGCACTCCTTGTTCCTTCGTGTTCAAAGTTGCTCCCACCAGATGAGCACATGCTTCAAGTAAAGAAAGACGTTCAAGTTAAATGTCAAAATTAGTTTCTGGTTTCATTTGGGATTTGATTCCTAATCTCTCAAGTGAACTACGCTTTCTATTTTGCAGTACACAGTGTCTGATGTTACACCATCAAATCCTGTGTTCTGAGGTCTGTGGTTCCAGTGGCATTACCTGGGTGACATCACCATTAAGCCCAGGTGATGTCACTTGATTAATTTTCTGACTCCTTAAAACTCCTGATCCACAGAAGATGCCATTCCAACCCTCACAATAGCTCTAAAGCAGCTCCAATGAATGCAGCCAGGGACTGGAAGACACTGGTTGACCTTTACCAGAAACTTGATTTCTCCCAGGAATTGCCTTTACTAGCCCGAGACCAGATCTAGTACTCTGGTCAAATATCCAACAGTGTGTCTTCATCATTGATTTACCAGTACCTTGGAAGGATGCTGTGGATGAAGCACATAAATGGACGAAGCTGTGACATGCTAACCTTCCAGAAGAAGCAGACAATTGATTCTCAAGTTGTGCCCAGAGGAGGTGGGATGTGGGGGAACTGTGGGTAACACCACAACAAAACTCCTATGGGAGCTAGGAATCAGAGGGCAGGAGAACAATCAAGGAAAAGATGAAGGAAGCAGGCATTGGCTATTGATTAACAGAAACACCTCTATCTGAACCAACAACTAACCACCAGGGGAGACCAGTAATTGGCTGTTGGACGTACACCCAGGTGTGACCACCCTGTGATGGACCTGCCTCAGCTGAGAGTGTATTGCGAGTAAAAGGCAGAAAACCCGCTTTCCACCAACTTTCTGCCAATTGTAAACATCCCAGTCAAATGCAGAGCTGATCTTTATGGGACTGAAACACTCCAACTACCCAATCTCCAACACCATACCACACCATAACTCCAGCACTTATGATCATGCACTTTGTGTTATTGATTGGTTGACTGTATTGTATTTTGTGTAAAAGCCTTGTGAGTTATTTTTTTTTTGTCTGTGACCCACCAAGAGACAACAGATGCCAACTAGCATTTATGCTAACTCTGGCACATTTACAGTATGTATTTTTTTTTTACGTTTGTTCATATATGTGCACTGTCCCTTTTAAATTAAAATAAATAAATAAATCTACAACTCTTTTCACAGGCTGGGTTCGGGTTCATTATTCCCCACCACTTATAAATGGACTTTCCCCACCAATTGTTCTGGTAAATAGCTACAGTGTAGAGCCGAACAGAACACAGAAACACAATCCAGTACAACACGGGCATCAATCAAACCAGTGATGCCACTTGCCTGGATGATGCTGTAAATCGACTTGACATTACATTTTGTCATTTTTGCCCAAAGTGCATTTAGAAGTCCGACTAAAAGCATGATCAGTGCTGCAGTGGAAACATTTGTAGATGGGTCTTTTTTTTTTTTTTGATTGGACAAAGAATATCAGTGGTGTCCCCCCTCACCTACAGTGACTTACCGAAAAGGATTGGACGAATGTTCTGAGAAACATTCAGCACTGTTGTGATCTTTGATTTGAATTATAATGTGAATATTTCAACTACACACCAACATCAAGCAGACATTTCACTTTACTTTGTTGGAATGTCTTGATGTGCAGCGGGCCACTGTGTGGGGGGGATAGTTTCACTTATCACTGATTGTACTCAGTGCTGTATGATTTGTAGGGCCAACTGCATGTTACCAACTATAGATCCACGCCATTCTGGTACCTAGATATAGCAAACATTTTGCAGCCATACTCTGACATACAGACCGGAAAGGGAAATTGGAGTTGTAATGTTTGTGTGTTTCACGTTATAGCTTTTCCCTCTAATTAGAGAAATAAATCAATGTAGGAGTTATCACTAATCTGTTTTACTGTAGATGTACTTCTGTATTTCTGGTGTACGGGATGCATTTATGACATTGTATGTGCCACTTTTCTCCTCTGGTGTTTGCTTTTGTGTGCTTTTTTGTGCTGCGGGGTAATTTTAAGAACTGAATGTTGAAGGTGTCTCAGCCAGAACAATAATTGATATTTCTTGCAGAGAATTTTTTATTGCAAGGCTCATTTTGAAAGTGTCAGGTAATGTCAAGGTAAAAAAAAAAAAAAGAAATGACTGTGATGCAGGGTCCTGTAAAAAATAATAATTCCAAAAAAATGAGAACAATTATTTGCTGGGAAAATACAGGTAAGTATTTTTTGCCTTTCTCCTGACACACTCCAAAGTGATATCGTTCATTATCCATGTGGTTTCTGTATCAGACCAGACAGATGCAGACAGACGAGCAAAACACACACAGAAAAGACATCTAATGGAAATAGCATAATTAAAAGAGATCTCAATTTAGAGTTTTCCAAGAAGCACAGGGTATCTAATGGTATTTTAACATATATGATGAGAGTATATCTAACAGAGGGTGTTATTTCATTCTTGCAGATGTGGTGCATCACATTTGGCATTTAAAAAAAGACATTTCCCCCTTTCTATTCTTACTAGAATTTAAAACAACAACATAGAGAACATGAATACGCAGCATATAGCACCTTACAGTACAATCTAATTCATGCTGGATGCACAGCGAGATAGAGATGTACAACTGATTACTTTTGCTTAAATGGTGCTGTGCTTATAATAGACCATCTATTCCCCTCTGAGCTAATGCTACCAAACACAGGAGATGAGGTGGTATTCAGCTACGACCACATTGCTCTAGAAATGAAAAGTTGTAAAGGCTCCTCTGGTATCCAAAGTATGACTTGGGTTCACGGGAAGCTCATTAACACTGCAAATCCCCTTGATCTTTTCCAATTAACTGTCCTGGCCAGGATGATGTGAGACATGCAATTAACAAAGGCCAGTGGCTGACTCACCCCTCATCCCCCTGTTTCATTACCGGCAAGCCTTGGATCTGAGTCAAATTCAACAGCTGACATATGTGCTTTAACAATCTGAGTGCTGTGAGTTTGATGCATAGCAGGTCTTCTTTCTCTGTACTGTAATTACGGAGATGGCCTCCTGTTATTGGACGAGCTGGTTCAAGGTCTCACTCAGATGGCAAGGGGTATCGCGCAAGAGTCAGTCATCAAAAGAAGGGGATGATTAGAGATCTGAGTCAAAAAAAAAAAACACAGACTTTGGATCTATACACTGATCTGCACTTATGTGGCTTGTTAGTGTTTGATTTGTCTGAGCGATGGCCTCCTTCATTTTTTTTAATTGTTATGAAATGTGAATGCTGGGACAATACTGTGCTGAGAATAAAGCTAATGTCCCACTCGCAATGCTGGCATCCTTACCAGGTGAATATCAGTGTAGAAGTCATGTTAAGTGACAGGTAGCTGCTCTGAGTATTATGAAAAGAAAAAAAAATATTAATCAGATCTTACAAACGTGCACCCTAATGAACGCTTTGTCATATGGCTGCCAAGATGTACTTGGATGTTCACCGTTCAGGGGAGGGGTTAAGGGAATGGTCAGATGATAAAGGTGTCATTTCCTCCTGAAGGAAGCAGTTACTGATCCTTCTAATATCCATTTGTTCAGCTAAGCTTGTTTGAAACTCACAGCTTAGCGCCATTAAACCACAAGCAGAAGGGGGGAAAAAAGCGCCTTATGTCAAGAAAGCAATGAAAGAAGAAAAGGATTGTTGTAGAAACAAAGAAAGCAGGAAAGGAAAGAAGGAAGGAATAATTTCCATTAGCGATACGCAAACTCTGCCAAAGGCCACGGCAGATTGTGGGGGGTTATAAAACAACTTCACTGCTCCAACAAGAGCAGTTCAGTCCTTTATACCTTTTCGTCTTTTTGTACAAACAGAACAAGACTGTTTTAAAATGTCCAAGGTAAATAGTAGAGTCACTGAATAAATTATCATATTTCAAATACAACTATAAATCCACATTTTCGGCTGTTTTGTTGAACAGTTTCCAGCATGCAAAAAAAAAGCTCTTTCAGAGGTCAGTCTTTGAGAAGTTACTCAGACTGAACATGTGACCTTACCGTTTTGGCACAGATGACATAATTAGTGGAGAAAAACACAACTTAATGGAGATTCAGAGGATCTCAGCGTCCCTTTGAAGATAAAATTTGCATGTCCTGTGAAGTGATCATGTTAGTGGGCACACGGAATCTCTGGCTTTAAATGAGGAATTTGCCGCCCACCAGCATGGACGCATACACTACACACGAACCAGCACCATAAAGCACAGTATGCACACATGAAACCTGCGATAGTATACTTGTGAGGACGTTTTGATTCATTTTCTGGAAGCCTCACCCTGCTATGACCTTCGTCTAACCTTAACCTTAAAATAAAGGGTGTTAATATTGGCTCCTTTTGGGAAAGAAATACCAAAGAAAATATCAAAACTTTCTCTAAATCTTATCTTTGTTGTGAATTTGGTCTTAAAATGAGATGTGTTGCCTTGCTTTCACAAAATATCTGTCTTTCTGTCCGTCCCTCTGTCTAGGTAGCTTCTTGTTACCCTTTGTGTGTGTGTGCGTGTTTGTGTGTGTGTTACCATTACTGTATTCCTCTCCATGTGTGGGCTGCTGGAACTCAGTTTTAGTGATGGAGAATGAATTCAAACTCCTTGCTTCTGTCTGGGTTTGCTGGGCTCAGATTTCTGGAACTGTAACATCTTTGCATTTTCATTTGGTTGAAAAAGACACAGACACACTGTTCATTCCCACGTAGCATTTGTATTAATTATTCATTTGGTAATTATCTTAAGGGCATATCACAATCAAAAAAATGTGTCTTTAAAAAAAAAAAAAAAAAGAGGTGATCCTGGTAATGTCAATAGCAGACCAACCATGCACCAATATAAATAAGGATGCACTCCGACATTTCTGTGACATACTAATGAGGAATGCATGAAATCTATTGCAGACTTGAACTGAATTCGCAATTTTGTTTTAGTATATTTATACTTGATTAACCTGAATTATGCCGTCGAAAAAATATCACGCATCGAAAACACTGCAAGCAACAAAACTGGCTAACATGTTGGAAGTGAACCCGAAAGCGAGCTAAGGAAGTCGGTAATCATGCACGTTAATGCGTTGTAAATATTAGCTCATTATTTAGCTCACAATATTCTTCCGTTTTTGTTCCAATAAAAAATGAAAAACAGTGATGCCACAGAAAAATATTCATCTGCTGATTACACAGAAGTTCTCAACATTGTTTGCTTGCAGGTTGTGAATTGCTGGGAGCTAATTAGTGACATATTCATAATTAATAGGTGTTGTAAGGTGTAACTGTTCACACTGACTGCTGAAAAAGCCTAGAACATATGCAGCTCCGAGCAGTGCCTCAGGAATCAGCAAAGTGCAGAATATTAAACCGAAACGATCTGAGCCCTGTCTGCTTCTACAGTCAATCTAAATATCATCATGACACTATTAGACTACAAGTGATCTTTAAGTGAATTTTAAAAAAAAACAAACTTTTGCATCAGTTACGTCTTATTTATTTTCTGTGCATCTTAATTTCGGGGCTTGTCATGAAATATTCATGATAGATCAAATCAGACGGAGTGATGGGACGAAATATTGAATGCAGCAAATGTAAAAAAAAAAAAAAAGGACTTTGAATCCCAATCACCAAGCAAGCAGCACTGGTGTGTTATTTTAAGATTAGCATTGTGGGTCACCTTTAAAAGAGGTCTAACAAATGGCACTTTCATGTGACTTTTCCAAGCAGCATGAAGCAACTAATGGAGTTTTAAAGTGGTCAAAGAGTTGGTGCCAAAATTGCAGGCACATCAATTATGAGAACTGCAAAAGTATTTACAGCAGCAGGGGTCTCAATTATCAAATGACAAACTGCACTGGCAAAGAATAACAGGGAATACATGTAAATGTTCACAGTCGTGGACAGATGGACATGACAGCATGGCATTATTAGTTCAATGTGTTAATTTCAGTTGTATTTCTAACTACCTCTTCATATGTGTTGAAATAAATTTAAGGCACTCTTGGTGGCAACGTCACTTGGTGCATAACTTTAGTCCAGACTGAAAAATCTGTTGGACTGGCTGCCACAGGATTTTATAGCGACATTCACGGTCTCTGTGGTGCAGTGGTGACTGTCACCTCACAGCTAGAAGGTTCTGGGTTTGAACCTGCCTGCCAGCTAGCTTGGACTTTTGTGTGATAAGTTTGCATGTTCATTGTGTACCTGTGCATTTTTTCCCCCCCCAAAGTACAAAGACATGCAAGGTAGGTTCATTTGTGATTCCAAATTGGAGTGAGTGTGCATGTTTGTCTGTCTTTTTGTGATGAGAGTTTGTTGTAAACCAGTGACCTGTCAAGGTTGTAGTCCACCTCTCATCCAGTGTTAGCTGGGACTTGCTCCAGCACCCCGTGACCCTACAGAGGATAAAGCAGTGTGTATAAAAAAAAAGGATGGATGGATGTTTTGACTTTGACTGGATGTATTGTCATAAAACCTTATAATGTAACTCATGATCTGTACTAAAGCTAGTTATTCTATAACTTCACCTTCCTTTCCTGATATTGCTCTCTGCCTCAGCTGTACGTTTTGTTCAGTGCTGACAGATGTAAGCGAGCTAACACGCCATTCTGAGATGTTATCACAGTCCGAATATAAAAGATGAATGTAGTCAGTGGGTCTAAAAACTAAAGCCAATGCAGAAGCGCTATGAAGTGCAGGAGCACTGACAGCTGGTAGACACTGGCTCCAAAAGCTCTGGCTCCAATCGTAGACTGGTTATAAAAGAGGGATGTACGCTCTATGTCTGAAAAGTGTGGGCAAAGAGGAAGTCACTACTTCCAATGGCCAGCAGGTGGCAGTTCCTGTGATTGTAAAAAATAAGCCCAATTAGACTACAAGAAAACAATCTTACTTTACTTTGTTAGCTTAGTGAGCATTTTTCTAATGAGTTTATTGTCTCAATCACTAGTTTCAAGACTTTCTGAATACACCATTTTGCTCATTTTGTAAATTATGATCCTATTTAGACTAAAATTGATGATTCAGCAGCACAAGGATACTTTGTGATTGACAGATTGCTACCGTAGCACCATGCACAGTGTCTTTAGGTTCTCTAGTCACATCCATCATTTGCCCATTACGTCCAGTTTTAACAGATGGACAAACACCAAATTCAAGGCTTCTCAATGGGAATCCACAAACCACTGGTTGATGTCACAGTTGGTACGTCCATCTTTTATACACAGTCTATAGCCGTGATTAACATTCATTTTTACCACATCTGAAACGTTTGCATTGTCCTTGTAAGCAGCTGTTAAGTCCAACTCATGGTTTCTACATCACTGTCGGAGGACTGCTGCAGACTCAGACTCAGACTGGGAGTTTTAAATCTGTGACAGCCTCGCACATATACATACTTTTATTCATGATGCCAACCTCCCGACTGCCACGAGAAGAGCTGCTTTGTTTATTAACATGAAAAAGTTAAGAAGAGAAAGCAGCGTGCGCAACTGCTCCCCAAGAATAGGGCCGAGGATGTGGAATACAGTACATATATCATAGATGGAGCACAAAACAACTATCCACTTCACTTTTCTGGCACATGAACAGCTGGCATGCTTGCTGTGCACATAGTGTTGCATAACCAGATGGTCTGGCTGCACCTCATCATCATTCTGCTATGGGAGGGAAAAACGTTCTGACTTGTTTGTATTTCTTTAAACCAATCGCAGTCGTAATGGGTGGAGCTAAGTGAAGTGTTCCTGCACAATAATGACAGGGGAAATGGTTTTGGTGGATAATTTGCAGGGAGGAAGGCGAGCACTGTCAATAAAATGAAAATGTCTTTTTGTAAATCCTCAGCAAAATTTTTCAGTGCGGTGGGTTTCTAACCTGGAAATGTTTGCTGCTGTCTCTCATTGCAAAGGGGGGTTTGAAAATGGTAACATGCAGATTTTAGAATGGGAGGAGAAATCTGTGTGAAATCTGATACCTGCAGTCTACATCCATTGAGTCAGACTACTGCAGTCCATCCAGGCTTAAATTTGTGTTGCACACAAACATCCACAAAGATGTCTGCATAAATCCTTTGGAGCATGGTCCACTGACCGAACACACATCATGTGGACGCAGACACACCTTTGTATTAAATTAAAT